>NW_027184085.1:30734536-31060965 GCF_041296385.1 Aphelocoma coerulescens
TATTTGGCACAATCAATCAACTGAAATTTAGGAAAACTCATTGCAATTTATAGAGGCTGTGAAAATGGCTTGCTACGACCTCCCTGCAGTGGCATATATGTATTGACATTGCTAAGTGTTTGTAAAAACTGATGCATTGCTATAGATATTTACTCTTTACTCTCCATATGTTTCCTTGTGTCCAGCAAGAAGGAAGTGAAGACTCCTTTGCCAAGGTAATTTTTTTAAACTTTTTTTTAAATTTAATTAATGTTTTTAAGGAGAAAATGTTTGGGTAAGCTCACTGCAGAGAACTCCATACATCTTATCCCATTTATTTCCTAATCTCACAAAATGGAGGTGCAGAGCTGTTATATTTACTCTGTAATCAGGCAGAGAGTGTCAGACTGATTTGGATCTAGCCTGAATATTTTCTATTATTCACCTTATTTAATAAACTGTCACTTGAAAGAGGGAATGATAAGCTTTCACACAATGTATCAAAGGAATGCTGTGCCTTCTCCCTTTATTATTCATGCTACATTTGAAGTTAATGAAGCGTAACCTCTGAGCTGATATTTTTATAGATGAAAGAGACATCATGTTACATATTCTATTTTTTCATCAGCTTCTCTGTAACCGACACAAAACACGATTGCCTTGCACTTAATATCTGACTATTGATGGGCATTCTTGCTGATGTGTTTTCTAATAGTCTTCTATTTTCTCTATATTTAAGGTTCTAACTATGAAGGAAAGGAAAAGGGTGAAATGGATGAAGAACAGTAGTATATTTTAATTGAACTTTATTGTGGGCATAGTCCTGACTGATCGTTTTTTCTACATTTTCATTTTTTTTGCCTCCACATCATATGATGCTTTCTTCCCTCACCTATTTTTTTTTGTTTTTTAAACTGTATCATCAGCCAGCTTGGATGTTATGACTGTGAACAAAACTAGCACCTCGATAATAACTTCAGGTAAAACTCCAGTTTCACAGCATACAAGTCTGTTTCATATATTAAAAGATATTAAAAAGAATAATGCATGACATAACAAGAACAATAAAATATCAATTGCTATGCTAGTATGAGGCCAAAAATATGGTTTAAATAAATTGTACCTTAGGGCATCTATTTTTATAGGGGAATATTGTATTATCCTACTATGTCTTGTTTGTGGAGGAAAAATAAATAATTATCCATTAAAATTTCAATCCTAATTAATAAAAGATAGTAAAATATTATAAGCTGCTGCACTGATTTCTTAATTATATAAGTTCTGCTAGAGAAAATTGTGTAATGGCATTTTCTCAAGAAACAACTCCAGAAATTCCTGCCTCTGTGGACAGTAAAACTTGTCCAGCAGAACATGCCTACTAAATAACAAACACAGGGCAGATTTGACTCCAGCTTTCTTCCTGGATGTTGCTGGAGGTACAATAATGGAGAAATGGACCTTTGCACTGGCCTGACACGGTCATTGTGACCTTAAACCAAATTCTACCGTGGCAAATGCCAACAGATCATTAAAGAACATTTGCAGTGAAGGAAATATGCTGCCATTCTTAGAGATGAATCAAACTGCACTACATTCAGGTTTTCTAATAGCATGTCTGTTTTTAGAGCATATCTATTAAAAGTGAAAAATAGACTTGTAGCTCAACTTCACGGGTGAACCACAGGTAATGACTCTCGAACTATTTGATGTTGAATGGGATCTCAAGTTCTCCAGAAATTTCAGATAAAGGACTTTCTTTTTTTCTTCTTTCTTGTTTGTTTGTTTGTATGGGTTTAGGGTTTTGGTTTTTTGTGGGGTTTTGGGGTTTTGTTTGCCTGTTTGTTTTGTTGTTTGTTTTTTCCATAAGCAAGCAGAGTTGAAAAATTCAGATTTCTAAAGCCACACATCATAGAAAGCAAATAAGGGGACAGTAACATTTCATACAGGATAAAATTCAAATCTAGTGAGTGAGACAGACTGGAAGAACAAATCTAAAAACAAGACTCCCCTCTGTCAATTAATGCTTACAATTTGATTTTCCCTCTGATCTTGCTTCTAGCAATTCTAAAAATAATGATATTTCCTTGGCTTGCAGAAAACTTCACACATTCTGCCCATTCCATTTCCCTTTTGTGTCTGTTTTCTACATGTTCCCAGTATCTGTTGATGCTACAGGCTCTATACACTTGCTTGATCTATGCCCCCTGTATTTCCCCATCCTCTTCCCCTGAGTTTATTCCATGTGAATTTAGTGAGGTGTTTTTAAACAAAACATCTTTCTTGAGATCCACTTCACTTGGTGGGCAGCATCACACGTGGTATGCACATAGCAACTGCTATACAAGTGCAGGCCAACAGTCTGGCACAAGATGTGAAACAAAATTCAGTCTTTGCAATTCCATTCTTCTCTTACACCCAGGGCTATTATGTGTGTCCCCTTAGCAAGCTGACCTTGTTTTCTTTTCTGTTTATGAGTCATTCTGAAGTTAGAAGAGCAAGAGAAGCTGTTGAGGTGGGTTTGGTTTTTTGTTTGTTTTTGTTCAGCTGGGGTTTTTTTGGGTGAAAAGTACCAGACTGAAGATCAAGAAAAACACACATTTTTTGGTTCTGACTGAGACCTCATATGTCTGTGAAGATGTTTATGTACCATTTTCTGTTACACATGTAAATCATCATTTTGCACAAACACTTCAGGTAAAAAGCTACATATTTTTTAACTATTAGGATTTGTGGAACAGTGATAGGCAACAGAGTTGTCATCATTTTAAATAATTTCTTGGGGAAAAAAGGTGTTTATTTTGTCTAGTTTACTAGATGAGTCAGGTTATAAAAGGTAAGGGTGATGGAAATGGAAAGTGTTGAGACACTTTGAGACACTTATTTTTTTTTATTTTGCTGTATGCTATATGCTGAATCATAAGTTATAGTAAAGATAAACTATTGCTGCAGACCCCTCATTGAGTTCTGGATGTGGAAAGACAATGACTAAGATAACAAGCAGAGAGAGATTTTACTAAAGTGACTGCGGGTATGGTCTGACAAGTATACCTCATTGCATAGAAATGCCTGATGAGTGAGCGCACAGAGCTTATTGAACTTAAAAGGAAGTTGGAACCACATATATCAGGCTAAAAAGCCACAGTAAATTCTTAAATTTAGAGTCACAGAAATGGATATAGAGTGACGGTAGTATTTTCTTTTTTACCTGTATGTTTATTTTTAATTAATTAATTAATTAATTAACCATATTGTGATTTCTGGCATGATTTTGGCACTTTTTAGGAACACACTTTTTATAAAGACAATTTTTCGAAGACTTTTCGATGCTCTGATTCCATATCAAGAAGAGTCTGAGGGCTCACAGAACACTCAGTGTGGAACATCTGCATAGACTGAACATCAACAAAATATGTTTTTTTCAAGTCACTGGAATATTTCATGACCAATTCCATGAAATTATGCATAAAATTCTCATTTCACTCAAGGTGTCAATATAATCCACAGAAATGAGCAAGTAAGGGGCACTGGGTGGATTACCTGATTTCCCATGGGTAATGTGCATTTTGTGCAGATACTATTTCTCCATATTGAGACATGAAATGGCTGATCTATGAGCAATATAGCTAAATCAATCTGAAGATTATCAATTGTGATAAAATATTTTTCCCATAAATAATGAGTGGATCAACGCTCATTGCAAATGTAAGGCCATTTTTTTAGAGTTGGGTTTGCCTGGGAATGATCACAATTGAATTAAACCTCCCCCTACAACAGACATGGTGAGGAGATAGAAAATACCGCAGAAGAAGAACTTGGCTTTTCTACAGATGCAGATTCTTGACCACCTCTTGCTTCAGACTTCACTTCCAATGTGCATAAACCTCTCTTTCTCAAAAAAGAAGACATGGAATTTTAATAAGGCAGGCTTGGTTGTTTAATATCTGGTGTTAACCAGAAAAACTGATTAGTAGCTTAAATGTGAAAGTTCTAAGAGACAGAAAATTAGTGATGTGATGAACTACTGGATTTTTTGCTCCTATCCTTTCAGCTCCCTTCCTCCCTTCTCTTTGCCTCTCTTCCTCCCTCTCTTCCTGCCTTTCTTCCTTACTGCTTTTCTTTTTCTATTTTTTACAAAGGTATGATACACATAAGAATAAGACCATACGCAAAAAAATCTTCATACTAATACTTGCAGCCTTAAAAATAAGAGCTATTACTTCTGCTTCTCTCCAGGATACAGAGATGCTCTAAAACTTCTTCACACACTATCTGATTCTCTTGCAGTGTGTACACTGTGAATTTCAAACACAAATGCTTTTCTGGCTCCATGCTACCTTCCAGATCATATAGTTCTGGAAGATTTGAGACTTACTGCTTTGTCTGCAGCTGTTTTTAATGTAAAAAATAGCTTGAGTTAAATGCTTAGTGTGCCCAGAAAATACAAAATCTACTCCAAGGATATTAGTAGGGTATGGATAATGTCTCTGACATTTCCTATTGGACTGCTTGGGGGAACACAAATTGAAATTTTACTTACTAAGGGAATTAATATGGCATTCCCTGTTTCCTTCTTAAGATTCTTCTATAATTTTGATGTCATTCTCCACTTCTCAGACACTTTTGATTTCAGTGAAAATGCAAAAAAAAAAGTGATTTAATGAGCAAATGATCCAAGTTGGAAAATATGTGAAGTACTTTGAGACTTTATGAAAGAATAAACTGTAGAAACATACATCATGTGTGTTATTTGAAGTTCTCTCATTGAGCATATCCTTCATTTGGGCAGTAGATGGATGTGATAGTAGGAGAGTGATGACATTCTCTTCTGACGAATGCAGAAAAAAAAAATTGACCTCCCCGTCTCAGTGATGAAATTTTTTTTTTTCTTTCACAGGCCATTAACATTTTATCTCTGAGCAGGTGCAAGTAAATACAATGGAAGAAGATTCACAATAGGCCCAAATATCACAATATCCCAAGACTAACACTGCTTGTCAACAGCTAATTCTGCTGTCAACTGTTTCCATTTTCCATGTGGTGAAGAAATGGTAAATCCTCCTTCTCTCTGCTAATTGGGTAATGGGATGTCCCGATATTAGATGGATAACATTTTTAAAATCCCAATGTGCAGGAAAATGAGGTAAAGATATTTTATACTGATTTAAAAACTAGTTGGTTTAAATTTTTAAAAACATTTTAGAAAACCCCTTTTTCTATAGTTTTCTTCTCTCCTGAGCCACTATGTACTTTCTGGTGAAGATGGCTCGCTTTGAATAGTGAACAACTGTAAAAACTCAACATGAAACAGAAAATCCCATAAAATAAACAAACTATGAAATTTCTCTACAGACAAGCTACGTATTCTAGAATTCCCTACTTACTCTGTGATGATGGTAGCCCTCTTCTATGAAGATATAATTATTTTACATTTGAAATTAAATCTAGACTCTCTGGACTTATTGCTACCTCAGTTGGGGAACTTTGTACAATGACTTCTGAGCTGTTTTCTCTCTCCTGCTTACCACAAGTTTTGCATTGTTATGTTTCTTTAAGTGAAGGGTCTGATGTTTTCCATTCTTTAATCCCTTCTTATACCAATAAGTCAATGACAACAGTCTGAGTGACTTTGAAATAACACACTAGGGAACAGCTAATCAGGGAAGCCAAGTTGTTGTCAGGAAGGAGATTTCAGCATTAAGCTCACACAGTGTTATACAGACTGAAGAGAGAAAAGCTCACATTCTGGAATTGAAATTCAATAAAACTAATGCTTCTATTTCCTGTCCTGGGTACACAAACCATTATGTTTGTAAAATAATTGAAAATGTCACTATCTTATGCACCGAGACCTGAATGAGTCAGAGTTCCAGATCCTTTAAAGTAAAATTCAGTGAATTCCAGACTAGTACATGACTGAAAAATTGTTATTTTGAGTCTGGAAGCACAATTGTCAGCCAGAGCTGGGAAGATCTAAATATTGCTGACCAGGCACAGTCCTAATCTGTGAACAAATGAGTTTTCAAGAGCACAAGCCCCAGTGTGCTGAAACAGACTTATATTTACTCTCAGATGATAACAGAGGTCTAAAATCTACAACTTTTCTTAAGTGTCTCTTTGTTTATTATGTGTTGCCAAATCTAGTAGTCTGATATCCTTCAGGCCTGCATGTTTGCAAGTCCAACCAGAAGCAACGATGAACAGGTAGCCCAAACAAGCACAATCACACATTACACATGTATATACCTACATCGATCTACATATGCATTATATACATATATGCCCAGTGATTGTAATCAACACAGAAACAAAAAAGGCTCACAAACGTGAACAGGACTAACAAGCTGATTCTCTCTTTGGCTGATCAGGATGAAAGCTCATTAATAGAACAGATATATATTCGGACATAGCTGTGTATATCTATCTGTAGGTATACATTTATACACATGTATAGTGTGTGTTTATATATATATATGTGCATAGGTACATATCCATATATATATGTGTGTATATATATATGTACACATGGGTATATATGGATATGGAGTGTATATGTGAGAGGGGAGGGAGAGAGTTACCATCACTCTTGTAAGGCAATGATGGGCAGAGCTGGTGAGCAGAGGATATGGACTGACATGACCAAAAGGTATCATACAATCAAGGAAAGAAGTCTTAAACAGGGTCACCTCAAGAATTTGCCTGTAAGCAAGGACAAACGTACCAGGCACCTTTATGGGAAAAACACCCAGACCCTTACCCAGGTATTTGCCTGCTGGTCTCTGAAGTGCCCACATGCCAATATGCATAGCATGGGGAATAAACAGCAGAAATTAGGTATCTGTGTGGAGTTACAGGGTTACTTGCTGCAACCTGTGGGGATGTTGCTGGGATCACAGGGGTATAATGGGATAACTGGCATGACTGGAGGGCTGCAGTGGATAGATATAGGCCCTTTAGGAGCAATTTACCATGCAGACATATGCACCCAGATGACCTGCAGACACCGCAGTCTCCCCAGTTTCTGGTGCCCTGGAACACACCACCATGACCCACAGTTCCACACCCATGGCTGGTACTGACACAAGCACACTCACAGGCAGAACCACTTCAACCAGGAAATACTCAAATGTTTAAAACTGTATGCTGAATGGAACCATGTTTAAACACACACACACACAGAGGTATAGACATATATATATACACTCAAAAAAAGGACAGATCAAGTCTGAGAAAGCATGATAGACCATGCTGACCAGTTCAGAGCATGGTCCCACAAACACACTGCTCAGCCTCTTTTCACACATTTTCAAACAGGCATTCTCTTGCTCTCTATTTTTCCTATGCTTTTTCATCACAAAAACACCCTCATCCCTCCACTTTTCCACCTCTGCTCCTGTACCTACATATGGCATAATAGACCTTTGGCAATCCCAAAGGGATCTTCCCTCCACCTGATAATGTGTCACATGTACGTCTAGGCAATAAAAGGTTCCATTTATAGGCGGATGTGCTCCAGAAAAGGATTTTTCCTCATAGACTTTACACTTAGAGTAGCTGCAACAGACTCAAGCGAGATCCTACATTTAAAAATCTTTTTCCATGCCTATTAAAGATTTCCTAATTAATCCTGGATGCCTGTACCAAACCTCCATTGATGTGTCTTTGAACCATTCCCTTGTATCTTATCACTTAATTTGAGGGAGAGGAGATCAGCAATTTCCTCTTTATTTCTCCTCCTCGGGAAGGTGCAGAGAGTGATGAAGTAAAATGCTTGTCAATGCAGAATTAAGTAGAATCAGCATTTTATTTCATATAGTTTTCTTTCACATAATTTTGACATCTTTTGCATGGGGTTTTATGAGTCTTTGATAATTTCTTACATAAGCTGTTTATGACAGGAACTTCAATTGGTCAATGTTTATGGGATCTATTCTTCAGAGTCAGCACTATCAAGAGATATGATGATTCAACTGAACACATGTAAGTATACATATATATACATGTATAGGTACAGTATGTATGCACTTGGAAATGTACATATGGTCTTATTCAGGATAACTCCTTAAATAAAAAACTCAGAAAGGCAGATTAAAGAACAGAAGGTCTTTAAGCAAGGCCCCATTGTTGCTTTTCAAACCCCCTTTTCTCTAGAATCAAGGCAACTTTTGTTGAGGCTGTTCCCTCTGGATATTTGTCTTTAACACTGAGACAACTGCTTTATAATGATAAAAGGCCACACAAGAGAAAGTATAGATATCTTTTTATATTAATCTAAATGGAATTTTTTTTGGATACCTTAATTTTCTTCTATTGTATATTTGTAAACTGAAAGATAAGACAAGAACCTGCAAAAAAACTCCCATCAGCTGTAGTCAAATCACAGGTGATTTGATCAAACCATTCTTACCTTCAACAAGAGCAGTGCTCTGCAGTTCTTTCCTAAATTGAACTTTTTAACCCAGCCCATACATTTCATGCTAAACAGACAGAAGATTCCCTTTTTCTTCCTCTTTTGCCTTTCTTGTGAATGCTTGAATTTCAGCTTACTGTGATGAAAATGGGAAGTCACTTTCTACTTCGCAAAATCTGTTCTGTGTCAAGGGAATTTATCAGTCAAGCAACATCTTTCTGTCAATAGAACTCTTCCTACTATTTTTCCTAATGCCTTAGGAAATGACTAACTAGTATATCTGCAACTAAGACATGAGGATCCAGTGCCACACCCTGCTAATATGACAATAAATAGTTTTAACATTCACTGAAGTGGGAGTAGGTACAGTAGGTTTATGTGGAGAAAATTTACTCTTGCTTAAACCAAAATTTCTGCCTATATGTGGTCTGTTGTCATATACAGATGATTTTTCACATTCTTACATTCTGCTATCAACAGATGAAAAAATGTACATGATCAGTTTGCTAACAAAGATTATTTCTGCCTGACATCTTTGTCAAATTTTGTTTAAGACAAAATATTCTTTCTTGCAACACCAACTAACAGGGTTTGGTTTTTTTTGTTTTGCTGATATTAAACACAAATATTTCACATTTGCAAGAGTTACACTTTCAAAATAATAGGAATTACTCAATAAAGAATGAAAATAACCCTCAAAAATCCATTTTCAATTTTTACTATTAATTTTGCTGAGATATTTTCTTTGATATTGATCAGGATTACTCTTCTGACAGAAAAAAAAATGACAGATCAAAATCTTGTTCCCTGTTCTAGGCTTATAGTAATAGACTGAAACATGAGTTAAGACCTCAAGTTTTAGAATACCTTAAATTCTACTCTCAGAGAAGTTAGATTTCACAGTGTCAGAGGGATAAGTTTTGCTCAGCTTTTAGGTAATGGAATACAGCCTATATGTGCAATCTCCTACAGTTTCTCTAAAAACAAGGAGAAATTGTATTTCCTGTGTTATTCTTATTCAGTTACTTGTCTTCTGACAAATAGAAGAAAATTGTGCGAGGTTACAACTATGAAAAAGTCCAACTAAGAAGGAAAATCCCCAAAGGCACCAAAAAAGAAAATATGAGGCCATAACTATAGTGATTCTAAGCGTTCTGCAGCTTCAGCTATCATGAGTTTCCCACCTGAAATCAGCTTTTTTTATATCCCCTTGTCTTTTGGTTACAAAAACCTAGTAAGGCAATTTTGTTCTTGCAGAACTTATAATCAACAAGGAAAGGAATATTTTACAGATCTGCAACTGAGCCACAGAAATATGAAATAACAGATAAACAGTACCCATACAACACAGAAAAGAAATTAAGCTATTGAACGGTTTTCATTAACTTAAAAATTAACTGTTGAATCACAATATTGTAAGATTTTACTAAATCAAACAGTTCCAGAATATTCTTCAATGCTGATAAAATTCAATGAAAAATGGTAGTTTTTAAAAAATGAAATATTGTTAATGCTTCCCTGTGTTAAATGTGGGAGCATATGTACAGTGACTGAAAGCAAGACTATTCTTGTGGAAACTTAGGAAGTAGTTTTGTACACATTCAGCTTAGTTGGAAGTTGTTTTCTCTTTCTTCTTTGCAGCCAGGAATGTAGAAGTCTTGGACAAAGTCATCCCCAAGGCCGTGGACTTGCCTTGGTAGGATTGATACAGAGTACTACCCCTGAAGCATAGAATTTATCCTGTTCCTTTTCAAAGTAAACGCCTTCTTTCAAACTGTTTGAGTAGCCAAAGCATTTGAGCACTATGCAGAAAAACACTACAGAGAAGAGCAAGAACTTGTACAAAGTATCTTAGATCAAATGAAGAGATGCTAAAAGAGAGAAAAAGAGCTTGTTCTACAGAGACCTGATGTGCTATTGCTGTGATACTGTGCAAAACAGTCTACTGGAGGAAAGGGAGGTAGGCTGGCTGAGAGCAATAAAAAAACATAACATGATTTTATATTCCTAAGTGGGCAATAGACCCAGCAGGGAAGCACCATAAAAGTGCAGCACAAGGTTCAGTAACTGATTAGACTGTAGTAAGCAGGCAGGTTGTTACCATATGATAGGAAGCTATTATGGGAGATGATTCTATTTAATTTCATTTCACATTTTATTAAAATGTTCCGTAGACAATAAAGCAGACATTATTACACGAGAGATTTTAAATTGCTCTGATCTCACAGGTAAATGTGCTTTAGGCATTTTAAGTAGTCTTTTTCTGATTGTGGTTGTAGGTAGGATGATAATTATTGTCTCTCTACATTAAATGCTTTTTAGATATTTATCATAAAAGTATGACACTTAACTCTTCAGGATAACTCCCAAGCTCCCATAGAAATGCATTTTGCCTTATGTTTAAAGGAAGACACTGGTGTAGTGTAGTAAGCAGTAATACTCTGGATAACATGACAAGTATCATGTTTTTTCCACTGAAGCGTGTTTCTCATCTCACTCAATTTGGGCAATGAGAATATATTATGAGCAAAATAACATAGTTAAGAATGAAGAGTGATCCAAAGCTTTGACAGAATTCAAGTCAAGCCACCTTTAAGCATACTATTTTTAAAATGTAGATTAATTTAAAACCTGGACCATTTTAAAACAGAGCTTTTTTAAATTTCTCTGGACCAGGGAACTATAATATAAATCTATTTAGCAGGGAATAAATTACTGCAAATAAATTTATCTATTATTAGGAGACAAAAATTATTCAGAAAGAAGCCTATTCACCTAGTATTTCTGGCTTGGCCTCTATTTGCTTACTAGTATAATTTACAGGATATGTATCACACTTCTTTTTTTTTTTCCACATTTATAAGTGAGTCTAAAATGGCCCAAAGCAGAGTGAAGTGCAATCTCATGACACAATGTAGTCTCTCTCCTCAATTGGTTTCTGTAAGCACAGACATTGAAGCACAAGATAGCCCTGCACTAGATTTCATTTAAAGGAAAAATAAATCCATTGTTAGTGTCTGGCTCCGTAAGAGCCCTTCATTACATTCCAGCTTTCCTAAACCAATACCTAACTACAAATCTGAATTCTATAGTACAGAAACTTGAAACCCTAATATTAACCGTAATAGCTTTGTGGGTTCCACAATATTAAAAATTTTACCTTATATTTACATCACATGCTTACAAAACATTTTATTTGTGTTTTTCAGGTGTAGCATAAATAAAATAACATTGGACTACCCGTCTGATTAAGGAAATTAATAGAAATTAAGGAAAAGATAGAAACTAGTTGCTTGCATTTTCTGAACAAACAGTAAGAAATAGTGGTTGGCAGTGTCATTCCTGCTCCTTGAAAATAAAGAGATCACTTTACCAGGAAAATATCTGTTTCTATTCTGCATGGAACAGTGAAGAACTCTCTAGATGAGGAATTATAGAGTGAATTATTTTGTTCTGTCAAGACTTTACCATTAATCAGTGCTTGTCTTTAGAACTACCAAAGAGATGTGGTGTATTTTGAGATTATGCTCATAAAATTTGATAATTCTTTCTATGGAACGTGAATTGATTGGAAAAGCAGAAGGCTTTTCTCTGAGGCTTTGCACATCTCTGAAAATCAAATCCAGATTGAACCTTCCAAAGGATCTGAAACATTTGGAAAACTTTCCTTTACCTGTCCTTCAGAAATTAGTCACATTGTGCCTCTGGCACAAAAAATAATTTCTGTTTTTGTGCCAAAAGAAGTGCAAAGTGACTAATTTTCAGCAGCTCCTGTGCCAAATATGCTCAAGGCAAATTATAACAGACTCCTGTGATTCAATTAGACTGATAGTAGCTGTGCAAAATCATGGTCCAAATAAATAGGAATTTTTTTAAAACTTGTATAAAAGTGTACAAACAATTGTGGGTTGTGTTTTTACTGTAACAACAATCAGCCTGTTGCATAAACAAAAGGTTTTCTTGTCTATTTTACACATACAAGAGAGCATATTTGCAGAATACATTTGTAAAATCTCCTACCTCATGAAACACATTATTTTTCCCTGTAAAATTAACCAGTCTGGAGATAAATTAAAATACTTCCTTTGTATGTGTGTAGATGTCTAAGATCTAGTTTTAAATTTGGGAAGTTATTTAGTAGATAACTGCATGTAGTCTTATCTGAGACAAAAGACGACCCACAGAAAAAGATAAATAAAAGTAATTACTCATAAAACTTCCAAACATAAAAATTTTATATGATGTTTTCACAGGTAGGTATCAGCATAGTCAATGGAGTCATGATAGTCTACATGAACAGAAGATTTGATCTGTCCTTTTTCTAAAAAACTTCAAAGGATATAATTTAGTTTGTACCCCAAGCCAGCAATAATATATTCAAAACCTGCAACTAACTATCCTATTTTCACTGGTTCTAAGAAAGTCTTCCATAGATGGAAACAATTGCAGAAAAAAAAAAAATTATAGTGGAGTACGTGTAAACAGCAGAAGAATTTATGTGTTTTCTGTCCTAAGCTTAATATCACTTTCCTTTCTCTGTTTTATGAAGTTCTTTTCATAATAATGGCTTGCTTTCTTTTACAGTTCTTCAAACTTTGGTTGTACTCCCCTTTTTCTTAGTTCAAATTTCCTGCTGTCATTTTCCCATGGGCTCTACTTTCTCTTCCTCTTCTCACTACAAAATACAAGCCTAGGGATGGAAAGACACCAGAAGAACATTTCCTTCCCTACATTTCACCTCAGTTTGGACTGCTTAGAGATTAATTAAGTAATGGTTCCAGGTCAGTAAAACAAAAAAATATGGAGGGGGGACTTGGAGTGAAAACAATTCAAGATATAAAAGGAAGTATAACAGGGTCACTGATGGTATCCTTAGATAATGAGGGGAAGAAAATAAACATTCTCATTGGGGAGAAATTCATGGAGGTAAAAATCAATTTTTGTCAGCATATGCTTCCATTCTCCACATTCTCCTTATCTTGTTTATTTTTTGATCATAAAAAAAAAAGAATCATAGAGAAAAAGAGGAAAGATGTTTGGCTGGTATTGCCGGAGTCATGTGAAAGAAGGGGGCTAATTATAAAGTATGTACTCATACCCAGGTTGAATATGCCTGAAAAGAGGTTCTGTGTTGTCACCAGTTATGACTAAAAGATACGTGCAGAATTTGGATGGGTACAGATTGGGAAAATGGAAGCAAAATAATTGAGACATGGAGAGATTTTAACAAAAGTTTCACTGGCTGGAGAGGCTTTGACCCACCCAAACCTTGAAACTTTGGCATTGCATTGCTAGCTGCAAAATAATTTGTAATTTCAGTTAAGCTGTATCTAGGTATTGGCCCAGATCTTGAGATGTATCAGTTTCATGTGTATTCCAAATGTTAAGATACAGGGCTGTTTTTTAAACACACTGATTTATTATTCATTGAATGCTCAGGCCAAGAACACTTTAGCTTTTATGTTTTGCCTACTACTGAGTGCTTAGTGCAGTTTTGACAGGTAAAATTCATCAGTTCCAATATTTACCAAAGCCTGAGATGCTGATCTGTACTAAAAACACAATCAAGCCATACAGAAACCTTGCACTAAGAGAGAATTTTCAGTTGCTATTGAAATTGTTTTAAAGGCCACATTGTATTAGGAGGCTTAACAGAGATGAGATGCATTGTGAAAAGAGTAGATACTGTGATTGCTTACCATTTTCCTTATTATTCTATGCTCTCAGAGAAAGCAGTAGCAGACATATCCATGGCTGTGACTATGGTACATTCTGTTTTAAAATGGAAGTGGCAACTGAGTTAATTATTTAATATTGGCTATTTAATTTTGTACTTTTGTTTTCCAGGCTCATCAGGGTGTGATTTCACAGCCATCCTTGCTTTATCACTACTTGTTCCTCTTTAGACCATTTGCTCCAGCACTATTGAAAAGACAATTCAGGACTATGGATTTCTTTCTTTTCCTTCTTGAAGGGTCTATAATTATGCGGAGGTGACTATGCTACTGTACTCTCAGTAGTTGTTTATATGGTCAGGCTGCAGAGGGAAGACAAAGTAAAAGAACTATTCTAAGTTTTAGTAGAAAGACTGCTGTCATAGGTTAGCAAGCACAGTCCCCGAGGTGATGTCCTTGCAAAGGGGTGCTTACAGCTTCCTCTGGGACCTGATAGAACCTATCAGCTGGCCAGTTTGAATATGGACAATTCTTTAAGCCACTTAAAGTTGTGACCGCCTCTGTGATCCACACTTAAGAATAGACAAATTCCCCCCCATAGTTCTCTCTCATTTCCAGTGCTGGGACAGGTGGCTGCGGGCCCCGTGCAGGGGCCAGCGGGCCCGGCCAGGCCCTGCTTGGGCCAGGCCCTGCTTGGGCCAGGCCGGGCCAGGCCACGGCCATCCTGAAGCCATGGGCCTGTTCCATCCGTGGAACCCCCCGCCCCCACTGCCTTGCTGTGGGCAGCCGGATCGGCTTGGCTCTCCCCCCTCTCCACTTCGATAAGAATAATTCAACATTCCAGCTGCAAAGCTGCAAGGCCGAGGTGAGATTAACCCTTTTATTGCTGTGAAGAGCTGAAAACCTGAGGGAAGAGAGAGAGGAGATGCTTAAAGCTGAAATTCTGTTGTGAAGCTATGATATATCAGAGTATCCCATTGTAATTTCATGAAGATATGGGGGGTGGAGTGTTCAACTCGTAAGCAAAAGCACCTGCGCTGAGATAGGCAGATGCTGACGCAGCTGTAATTTCGTGAGAAGTTTGGACAGGGAGAGATGGACCAGATGAGGACTTTGGCTCCAAATGGGAAAGGAGAAAACCTCAGTTCCTAGAGATGCTCCCAGAGATAGTCCTAAAGATGAAGATGAGGAAGACCCTTTGCTCCCAGGGAAGGAGAAGGGCCTCTGTTTTTTGCTTCTGAAGGGCTCAACCTTAAAATTGTACCCCAAAAAACTTCAAGAGTGGACCCTCGAAAGCAGTTGCAGGAAAAGCTGCAAGTCGGGGGAAGGGACTCACATCGTGAGCAGAGAGACTCCTCTTCCTAAATGGACTGAACAATATTTGGAAGTGGGCGGCTGTCTCGTTGTGATACTGTTTTCATAGCACGAGCAAGAGAGAGTCTTCTTTCTAAATGGACTGAACGAGGTTATTATGGAAGTGGTAAACAGACTGAACATCTCAAGGGTTGTTTTTTTTTACATTGTCAGTGGGAGAAGGGAGGAAGGTGGGGGGAGGAGGAGAGTTCTGAAGGTGCGGTATAATTTTTTTTTCCTTCTTTTAGGTCTGTTAATAAACTTCTTTATATTCTTTCAAGTTTAGTGCCTGCTTTGCATTTCTCCTAATTCTTATCTCACAGAAAATAAACAGTAATGAGTATTTTAGACCAAACCACTACACAGACTAAAAGAAGAAAAAAAAATATACCACACCTTCAGAACTCTACTCCTCCCCCCACCTTCCTCCCTTCTCCCACTGACAATGTAAAAAGACAACCCTTAAGATGTTCAGTCTGTTTACCACTTCCATAATAACCTTGTTCAGTCCATTTAGAAAGAGAAGTCTCCTCTTGCTCGTGCTATGAAAACAGTATCACGAGACAGCCACCCACTTCCAAATATTGTTCAGTCCATTTAGGAAGAGGTCTCTCTGCTTGCGATGTGAGTCCCTTCCCCCGACTTGCAGCTTTTCCTGCAACTGCTTTCCAGGGTCCACTCTTGAAGTTTTTTGGGGTACAATTTTAAGGTTGAGCCATTCAGAAACAAAAAAAACAGAGGCCCTTCTCCTTCCCTGGGAGCAAAGGGTCTTCCTCATCTTCATCTTTAGGACTATCTCTGGGAGCATCTCTAGGAACTGAGGTTTTCTCCTTTCCCATTTGGAGCCAAAGTCCTCATCTGGTCCATCTCTCCCTGTCCAAACTTCTCATGAAATTACAGCTGCGGCAGCATCTGCCTATTGCTTATGAGTTGAACACTCCACCCCCCATATCTTCATGAAATTACAACAGGATATTCTGATATATCACAGCTTCACAACAGACTTTCAGCTTTAAGCATCTTGCCTTTCTCTTCCCTCAGGTTTTCAGCTCTTCACAGCAATAAAAGGGCTAATCTCACCTCGGCCTTGCAGCTTTGCAGCTGGAATGTTGAATTATTCTTATCGAAGTGGAGAGGGGGGAGAGCCAAGCCGATCCGGCTGCCCACAGCAAGGCAGTGGGGGCGGGGGGTTCCACGGCTGGAACAGGCCCATGGCTCCAGGATGGCCGTGGCCTGGCCCGGCCTGGCCCAAGCAGGGCCTGGCCCAAGCAGGGCCTGGCCGGGCCTGCTGGCCCCCTCACAGGGCCTGCAGCCACCTGTGCCAGCGCCGGAAAGGAGAGAGAGCTTGGGGGGGAGTTTGTCTATTCTTAAGTGTGGATCACAGAGTTGGTCACAACTTTAAGTGGCTTAAAGAATTGTCCATATTCAAACTGGCCAGCTGATAGGTTCTATCAGGTCCCAGAGGAAGCTGTAAGCACCCCTTTGCAAGGACATCCCTTCTGGGACTATGCTTGCTAACCTATGACAGTCTGTTAATAAACTTCTTTATATTCTTTCAAGTTTGGTGCCTGCTTTGCATTTCTCCTAATTCTTATCTCACAGAAGATAAACAGTAATGAGTATTTTGGGCCAAACCACCACACTAAATTAGTGTTTCTGCCCAGTTAAAAACCGAACCCACGACAACTGCTTTTTGTAGCACCGTAGCACCAGCCCCTTACCCCCATGGCAGATACAAAATAGCACACTCAGTAGATTCCCCTGATGACACGTGTCTGGGAGGAAGTCTTTCCCACTAACTTCTTGCTGTTCCCTTTGCAGGTCAGAATTATTTCATGTGCCTATGCAGCACAGCACAAGCAAGGAAAAACACTGACTGCTCCTGCCTAGTTGCACTTTCTAGTATCTTCACCAAAGGCTACTAAGACTTGGATATTCATCAACATAAGGCAGATAATCCTAAGCATGGAGACCTTCAAACATGTTTGTCTTTTACCTGACAGGTCTTTTCTAGCCCATATATCAGCATATTCTGCTCCCTATGTTTTGAATGGCTACATTAGAGAACAGAAATGGCCAGAAAAAAACAGATCAGTTTCAGTATCACTTGGGACTGTTTGCTGTGTAACTGTTCATGAACTTTGTTGAAGGAGATGACTAAAGTAAATAACATTGACATTGGATCTTATTCAAGATGCACTATTGCAACATCCATGAAAATTCTATTCGGGAAGTTAAGACACAGTATACAAAACATCTATTTTCTGAAAGCCTGGCTTTGCATTAAAAGTTCTGATGGATGATTTGTATTAAATACATTTTTTTTTACTTCATCTCACAGACACATCTATCATTTCTTCTGTTCAACTAGCATTATAATTCCTACATGCATTTTAAAATGTATTTTTTGGGTTTTTTGTTCAGTTTTGGTGGTTTGTATTTTTTTTAATTATCAACCCTCTCAAGCAAATGGATAAGATTTAATAGATTTAACTAAAAACAAGTTTAACTATGCATCTTCCACTAGTATAAGCTGGACATAAAATATATAAATAAAACTACAAACATGCCAAAAAATGTTCATGGGAAATGAAATAGTCAAGAAAAATTACTGTTGCCAATGCAGGTTTTCCAAAGAGGGAGTGGGGGGGTGGGGAGGGGGAAAAGAAATATAAAATAGAAAATGTTTATTGCTTTGCATTACATATGATATCAGGTAAAGAGCAAGTGCAAATATTTTTAATTTTTCACCAAGCACTGTGTGCAATACTATAAATTATCTAGCTAGCTAGCTAGTTAGTTTATGGTACTGCATAGTAGGATAATGCAAAATCTGGGCACCTTTTCCTAATGCAGCTTTTTATTTTCTACATAAGTGATAAACAGAAAATCAGTTTTCACAGCTGCCATCAGCTCCACCACAAAGTAGCAGGAGGAAGAGAAAAAAAGCAGGCCAGAATAAAGTATCCATAGATTTTGCTAAACAAGAAAAATATACTGTAGTTAATATTGCATCTTTACAAAAACCTTTAAAGATGAAACCATCCTGTAAAACATGAAGCTAGCCATAAAAATACATAGTTTCAAGGGGTACAAAAATAAATTATTACAGAAGCCACCACTAGGCTGCTGCTCATCAGAACAGTAGTACCACATTTATGTAATAAAAGCAGGAACACCAGAGGGTTGTTGGTAAACTCTGCCTGCCAAAACAGGTTGGTGAGAATTTTTGGCATCTGGCACTGTAAATCTCAGATTTTAGTAATGATAATGTGAAGATAAGTGGCAAGGGTAAAGAATGTTTACTTTCTGCCCCATTCAGAAGATCAAATTTATTAGATTATACAGTTCATTTTACCCTTAACTCTACACACCAAGCTCAGGCTTAACTTTTCTCCAATCTGCTGCCAGAGCATTCTGATTTCCCTTCCATCCTCTTACAGCCTTCATCTTCTGCCAGAACATTCACTAGCAAAAAGCACTAAAAACTCCAGAGAATCCCAGGCCCTGGCGGGAAGCTCAATGCCATCTTCATTCTGATGATCAGAGGAGACCTGAGCAGAGCCAAAAGTGTGACAACAGTGGGCAACAGAAGACAACTCTTGGCAAGGTTTACCAATTTCTCTGCAACCTGCTTCTGCTTTGGCAGATTCAAATCCATATGTTTGATGTGTGCATCCCACGCACCAGGCTGTAGCCACCACTTCTGCTTTTAAAAGAAATTCTGCAGCAGCTTAGGCTGCAATTTATTCCTGACTAGTGATTGTTTGTGTGGGGTTCTTCAGTGCTTTTTGTGGGCAAACCCAAACTGTCAGTTTTCTGAGTTTGTTCTTACAAGAAAGTAGAGGGTCATTGCATGTGGTAATCTATGCACTAAGTGCCAACAAGTTACATATTTTCAGCCCTCCATGAAGGGCAAATACCTTGTTTCTGATAATTACACAAGGTTTAGAATTTACATATCAAACAGCATTGAAAAATTCATTTGTTCATGAAAAGTAATATTATTTTTCAAAAGCAAATAAATTATATTGCCCTGGCATTTTCTACTTTGTCACTTTGTTTTGGAGGCCCTCATTTGTAATAACATATAGAGCACAGACACATGGTAGTCCTCTGTGGATTCTGCTAGGAGTGCAGTGTCACATTTATAGTGGAAGGGTGTCTCAAAATCTTATCTATCACTTTTATTATCCTGTAGACTACCAGAACTTCTTTTCGTTCTATAGTAGAAACTTTGCTTTTTAAATGAAATAACTTAGGAATGGACTACTCAAATTCATATACAAGTTTGCTAGGAAATTCTCAAATTTGCTTACAGACACCAGCTGTGCACTGATTGCCATCAGTGCTGATACATGAGCAAAGAAAAATAGGATGGAAACTGTACTACAGAGCTTTTTAATGTTAGATATATGCAAATAAAATTTTCCTATAAACTTTTCCACTTTTTAAATCCAAGTCTAAATCTTTGGGAAGTCAAAATGTCACATTGTTTCTGAATTGGAACCAATAGTATTTTGGACTTCGTCATTTGCAGAGCAGAAATTACAGTTTTATCTGAAATTCACATTAGTCAATTAAGAGAGACCTGTGAATCTGTATCTCACACTGAAGATACCTTATACATCTCTGACAATGAAAAACTTCTCTGTAGATGAAAATCAAATACTTTATTAAGTAACTGTAAGGTTTTTAAACTTACCTTTACCATCCTTAAAGTTGTATAAAGTTTTTGGATCATTCCACTCCTTCTAACTACAAGAAAAAGGGGAAGGTTAAAAACTAGTACAGTACTTTCAGAGCAGAAACAGCAAACAATATCTGGCTGGACTAACCTGGGACAGAAAAAAATTCTACATAGGTATATGACACACAAAATTGTAGAATATAGACAGCAACACATTCATCTCATCCATCTTTCCAGTTGCCTTAACATATTCTTTGTCCTTCACAGAATACAACAAAACTTCTTAGACAGAAGAAAGATAATAGCTGGCAGGTTGTACAGTAATTGATAAATGTAGTCTCTATCAGTTAATTTCTGTATATATATTTCACTGTTACAAAGGCCTACTTTCTTTTCCTTTTCTGTTCACCAACTATATGCTTAGCTGCTCTCATTTATTAAGAATACTGAAAGCAGTGTGTGAAAACAAACACTTTTTTCCATTAGAACATGTTTTTTAGGGTTTTTTTTTTCCCACAAAAGAAAACATAGAGATTGCAATATCACACATTTCCTCTGGAACTCAGGCAACTCATCATTATCCAGAGCACTTCATAGCTATTTGAAGGAATTTATGTTCCACCCCTTGTAAGTGGGAAAAAAAAAAAAAGAAAAGAAAAAAAAAAAGCGTTTTATTTTTTTCAAGTTTAGTAAATGGTGGTTGTTAGTGACATAGCTCCTGAGAATGATTTATCACTTCTTGAAATTAATGACCCAAGTCTGTTTTTATATTACATTACGAGACTGACACCTACCAAGAGCTGTGGAAGAATATGCTTTTTTAAGACTTGTTAATTTAATTTATGCAAATTAATTGGCTGAGGTTTGAGAATGGATTGCAAAATTTTGTCATTTGGGCTTCTTTATTATAGAAGAGTCAGGTGTTGAAATTTTTTTAAAGCTGTGTTATTCTGTTCTCTGCTGGTATAGCGTGGGCAGATTCTCACTTGTTAATTATACTGAGAGCACAGAAAAGGATGAAAAATCTTGACAGAAGAAAAGAATAAAATAATTTTCACTCACATGCACTTAAGCTTCTGTCTGCATGTCTGTATGGGATCAACATCTTACAGAACTATAGAATCAAAGAATGCATCTTGGAATGGTTTGGGTTGGAAAGGACTGTTCAAAGGACATTTCGGTCATTGGTGACTTTGCCAGACTGCCATAATTTTTCAAATAGGATGGGGAGCACCTTAGCAACTATATCTGCCAGGTCCCTCAGGATTCAGAAATACACCTCACTGTGACGCCTTGTATCGACTTGTATACATCCAGGTTCCTGAACTGGTCTCAGACCTGACGTCCTACTTCTTCATTTCTCAGCGAGTTGAGATTTAGGCATCTGGCAGATAGTGAAAACTGAGGCAAAGACATTGTTGAGCATCTCAGCCTTTTTCACGTCAGTGTCACCACATACCCCATCCCATTTATCAGAGAAAGTACAATGTAGTTTGTGTTCCTTTTCTGAGTAACATACCTGTAGAATCTATTCTTACAGTTCACATCCCTTGCCAAGTATATCTCTGTTTGTGCCTTGGTTTTCCTGATCCCTCAAAAACCCTCAAACTACACCCTCAAACAGTATTACAATATTCTTCCAAGGACACATGTCTGTAGTTCCACTGCTTATGCATTTCCCTCTCGCATTTCTGTTTGGCCAGGGAGGCAGCCATGCTCATTTCCTGCCATCCATGACTGATTTTTTGTACATGGGAATCAGGAATTCTTGTACTATACAAAAAATGTTGTTAAGCAGCTCCAAGGTCTCCTCTCCTCCTTTATTCTGTAAGGCAGTTTTTCAGGTGATCTCATCCATTATTTCCTTAAACAGCTAAAAGTTTCTTCCCTTAAGTTTTAAGACCTTTTTGCATACATATATTCCCTATATAATTTTTACAATGATCAAACCTGAAGTTTCCTTAATTTTGGCATTATGAGAGTAAAAGTGAGATATCATTTCTTTCAGAAAATAAGAGTTTGTAGCTACAGGATCACTAGATGACAAACACCAGATTCTATTAAGTAAGTGGAACATGAAAAACATTGCAAGTAATTTAATTGTTGGAGCCTCTCTGAAAGAACACAAATAGTTCTCACATTTCTCTATTGAAATGAAGACTAGAAAAGCTGCATACAAAACAAGAAAGAATATGAATCTCATGTCTGTGTACTGCACAGTTAATAACATCATTTGTGCTCATTTATTTTTGTTCTCTTCATTTCTATCACTGACCTTAAGATACTCATGTAGAACTACTCCCCATAAGGAGACAGAATCATGTGCTGCAGAGCAGATTACAAATCTCCCTGTCTATTGAGGAAATTTTACATTTAAACAAACAAGCAAGCCAAAACAAGTAAAAAACTTTTAAAAAAAGGTTCTTTAGTCTGCTCAGACTGCATCAGAATTTATTTACAGCCACATTTATTTCTTTGTGTTGAGGAATACATTCGGTGCAAGTAGCTCAATATACAAACTGCAGAGTAAGCTGGAGGTTGAGCTCTGGGGAGGCAGGAGCCAGAGCTGAGGCAAGAGGCCGTGACCTGCTGACCCTTTGCATAACAAAGGGGACCTGGGGCCGGCCAGGAGACAGGACACGAAGAGACAGCAGGAGCTGAGGACTCAACTGGAAGAGCGAGACCTTTGTGCACAGACTATGAGGGTATAAAAAGCCTCGGGGTTCCTTCATTAGGGGTCCCTCCTCAGAGGCACCAGCTCCAGATGTTTCTGTGTTACTGCACTGTGAATAAAGGTCTTTATGGAACCCAGCATGTGGGATTCTGCTACGGGAAACCTGTGGTTGAACTGATAAGGAAACCTGGTCTGAGTGTGTGAGAGTGGGGCATGTAGGGAGTCCAACAGGGCACCTACCGGATCACAGAGGCTGCTGGCTGCAAAGAGGCCTTAGTCCCAGCACTGAAAGTCTGGTAGTGGGAACGTGATTGCCAGAGTGGATCCTGAATGGTCAGACAGGGAAGTTTCCTTAACATTTGTTCTTAGGAGCCAAGAAAACCAAACTAGTCATATTTGAATCATTTCTCTGTGAATTTAAAACTGTTTGCACTGAAGTGGTGTTAAATAAATTAAAAAAAAAAAAAAAAAAGAGAGAGAGAAAAAGGAATGAACAACTATTAATCAATATCCATTAAAAAGAAAAGAAAAGAAATTATAAAAGCACTACAGTGTGAGTCCTTCAGGTTACAGGACTAATATGAGTAGATGATAAGGAAATACAATAGATGAACATGCATGTTCATTGTCATAAAAAATGACAGTGAGGAATGCAATGAGCAGCTATGAGAGAAATTTCTGTTGTGAATAATTGTAAGGGAAGTATTACTAATTATAGAGAAAAATAGATAAATAAATACTGGGCAAAATCATCAGAAACTACATATTCATCATTGAAGTGAATTTTAGGTACTGTGAATGGGCTTTCAGATGCATTTGATAACAATGCTGCCATGAAAGTTAATAAGAGGTTTAATAGTAATATATGTTGAAGTGATGGATTTGAGCCAAAATTCATCTTTTTATAAGTTTTTAAGCACTACTGTGCAGAGAAGGTTTATTTTCACTCAGAACAGAAATATGTATAAAGAGATTCCTGTAACTTAGCAGGAATCTGTAAACTCAACTGTTCACTTCCTAAACACCAGCTAAGAGTGAAATAAGCTACCAAATTTTCAGAGCAGGGAAGGTGAAGCTTTCAAAAGAACCAGGTAAAGACATGTTCAAGATCAGCAGGACGAAAATAGTTTTCATGCCAAACATAGGCAGATTAGCAAATAGCAAAGTCTAGAGAGAAGAAGAAAAAAAAGACATATTACTGGCAGAAAGTATCAGACAACAAACCAGACAACAAAGATTACCAAACATGAAGGAAAATATTAAAAACACTGTCATTATATTTTCCAATACCTGTTGAATAGGCAAGATGCGTTTTAAAACAAAGCCAAGCATTCAACACAAATGTTTTGTCAGCTTTCTCCTAGGCATTTGGAAGCTGGCCATCCCAGGAAAATAAAATATTCAAGACACAAATGTTTCCATTGCCTACCCTGTATCAAATATCAAAACCACATGACTAATTGAACAAGATCCCAATAGTTGTCTGATCAGATAAAACACTGGCAACAGAATGCTAGTCTACTTTTTCATAGATGACAGAAAGGAAACTGCAGGACACTTTCATACACCTCATTAAATCCTTTTGATAAAGCACTTTCAATATACTTCCTGAAATTTTACTCAGTCAAATAAATTATTAGGATTCAGACACAACTGCCATATACAGCACCACCATCAGGACATGTATTGCAGAGCCTGAAATAAGATGTTGCTTGGACTGGAATGGTTCAGACAATAGGAAGCGACAAGGAAGGTTATAGAGTATAGAAGCTCTAAATTATAAATGCTCTAGAGTAAACTAATTAAATACAAGTTCATTCCACACTGCTGTAATATGGGTTCCCTTCCCATCCCTCCCCCCAAATGACTGCATGATAAGAGACTCCTTATTTGCTCTAATGCAATGCTACTGACTGGGGGAAGTTTACTCAACATTATGCTTGCAAGTGTGAATAAAGAATTCAGTTCACAGCCATCATTTTGTTAAGCTGTTGCAGTAGCAACAGGGGTTATAAGTTTATCAGCTACAACTTGGTTACTGCAAGGAAAGAAATCTAAATTAGATTTGATGGACAGATCCTGTGTTGTAAGCTCCTTTGTAGTTGACTTTTTTTTTCAGCTTTTTTCTCTTTCTAACTGTAACTTGAGAGATGTACAGCATGCATGCTTGGGAAAAAAAATGCATTTAGAATCCATACAGGAGAAGGTCAGAAGGGAGGATTGTTGATAGAATGTGGAAATGGAAGTGCTGTCAAATATGCTTGAACAGAATTTCTGTAAGACTTACAGCACTTACAACTTATCAGGTACAAGAAGATGGAACCAAATTTTTCTGCTGGTCATAAATATTACACAAGTGTTCTAAAAAGTAAATGTCAATTGACATTTCTCTGTTGTCCAGACTTATTGCAGACCACAAAGAGACAGTTAAGTCCGTCTTTTCCCTGAAAAAATTACTTTTAGAACACACTGAACTGAGCATTGCTATGAATAAATTCACTAAGATTTTCACAGAGGGTCTTACATCTTTCTTATGTTCTTACACTCTTATGACTCTGTAAGAGACTACAACAAGACTAACTCCCTCTGTGCAAGTTCGCAGTGTAAGGAAGGACTAATTGATAACTGTGCCAGCAACATGTCTTAAACTGGATATTTGACTTATATGGTATACTATATGACAGTTTTCATTCTCAATGACCATCATCTTGGACATCTGGATCTCTGCTACCTTACTGCTTGAATAGACCACAGTGTAGTCTGTTATTGAGCCCTCTGGATAATTTGAATGAGTAATAAACTACAGTTACTGTATGTCTTTCTAGATAGGAAAGACTCAGATGTGAGTTAGCAAACAAAGTGGATAAATAAAGAATGCTACGAGGGCACATCCAAATCAGTAAATGGAGCAGAGGTGTGAACTGAGGTCTAGACTCCCTGAAGACCAAAATAATTTCTTCAAATAATATCTCACCAGTACTTGCTGGTCTTGTTTATGTATGTACTTGTCTTGTTAGAGCAAAGACCTTGTAAAATAAAAATATGGAGGAAGAACTCAGGCAGCCAGGGCTTTATGTGTTCAACTCTTCTACAAAAGCTAAAACTCTCAAGAAAGTCAGTTTAGAAGCTACCATGGAGAACAACTGGCACCTATGAATGTGAACATTTACTGAGGCTGCTGGATTCACTGAAGAATTCAGTTCATGAAGAATCCTTGTTTCTTTGAAAAACAAATACTTAAAAGGTTGATATTTAAAATAGTGTCTGTAGGAGAAATTGACATATCCAACCTGCAGTGTGTGCAGGTTGCATTTAATATGATTTTTCAACAACTCGATTTTAAAAATGAAATTAGGTTTAAATTTCACTTTTGTGATGTACTGAGTTTAGTTCCTCTAAGATTTTATTAAAATAATTTTATTAAAATTTAGTTCACTTACATCAGCAAGTGTGTACTAGTTTGAAAACAAACCAGTGGGAGGCACCAAGTCGGAATAACAATTTAATAGGGAAATTAAAGAAAATGAAAAAAAATAAAAGAAAACACTGGTTCAAACTGACAGAGTCAAGATACAACCTGACACCCTGTTAGTCAGGGTGGTGGTAGCAGTCCAATAAAATGGTGGCTGCAGTCCTCTGAGGTGGTGGATATGGTTCTGTTGAAGCGATGATTCTGTAGAAGGGCCTGCTCTTCCTCAGAAGGTCCAGTGGTGGCTGTGTAGCTCCTGTCCTCTGGAAATCCAGTGGAAAGGGTGTCTGTGGTGTTCGGAATCTCAGATTATATCCAGGATGGAATTCTTGGTTCTTCCCTCTGGGTGGAGCATCTCACAATGGGATGATGAGTCATGAGGCAAGGAGTTGATGGGCCCATTAAGCAGAAGATGGTCCGGAGGGAGTTATCTCTGAGTCATGCAGCAGGACAATGATGGGCCATTAGCAGAAAGATAGTCTGGGGGCAGGAGGCAAGGAAACACTGCCCCACCTGATTTCAACAGCTCATGAGGATGGTAATAGAATACACTGCAACCCAGGACAATGTGTCACTAATTTAATGCCTGTAAGAAGTTTAAACATCCTTATACTTGCATAAACATGGTTTGCAAGGATATGGGTAAGATGCAAACATTTCTGCAAGTATTTCTTTCTAGTCCAGCATTATTATTCTTGTGGGCTGAACCAATTTTCCACAGCTAATTTGATTTTAAAAAATAGAGAATTATAGAATTATTTTTTTTTTCTAAATGACATTTTTCACTATGTAAAAGATGGCAATACATAGAAGAGTTTGTTTATGATCCATGTGAGGTTTATTAAAGTGTTATATATAGAGAATCATAGGCTTTTAAACGTGTAGGTTTAAAATTTGGGTTATAAAACCATTTTTTGAAGCTTTTTACTAACTAAAAAAGGTATTCAACAATAAACTGCTAATAAATATCTAAAGAAATATCAAAGTCACTTAAGCATATACTTTCATTTAAAAATCCATGTTCACGTTAAACACTTTTTTAACCTTTACATAGCATTAGACTATGTTTTAAACACCTCTTCTGGGAGCAAAAGATTTTGCAGGGCTTGACAACTGCATGGGAAGAATGACACAACTGTGGCATCATACTCCCCACTCTCTTCTACAAATTCAGCAGATCAGGGTGCTCACCTGTATAAAATGAATTTGTGAATCCCAGAGTCACAGAATGGGTCAGGTTGGAAGGGACCACATGGGGTCATCTGATCCAACCTCCCTGCTCAAGCAGGGTGATCCCAGAGTGTTACTGTGCGGATACTCCAACATGCTGTATCAGACGACAAGGTCCGTGGAAAAGAAATACATATGGACTGATACTTGATAGATGTTTCAGAGAGATGTTTATTTCTCCAGCCCCATGGCCGGAGCTCTGCCAAGGAACTGAGGCAATCACGGGACCCAAGGGTCCTTCCCCACACAGGGGAACACAAAACAACCAATGGGGAACGAGTCTGACCAGTGTGGAAGGTATCTTTCAGCTTTATACCAGCTAAGCTAGTAGTTTAATGCCTTAGAAAGCCTCAAGCAGCCTAGAGAGCTAGCATAGGTGATCTAGCACTTTAGTAGCTCTAAAATCGGTACCTGTATCAGCTGCAAAGCAAATACCATCAGCAGAAGCAAAGAGGGAGAAATATAGCTCCCTGCCCGCTCAATTTCCTGCAGTTAGAAGCTTTCAAATGGGACAGATAATAAGAGGTGTTCACAGGAAGGTAGCTGAGCTAAGAGAGGGCAGGGCCTCCCTCAACCATCTCTTTTATTCGGAGAAGGGGAAAGGGGAGGACTGGGGCGGACCCGGGGTGAGCGGCCAATCAGACACTGCTGAAGAGTCTGAGTTACATTTGGTTTTGCCCGCGCTTAGAACAAAGGAGCTTGGAGCACATGGGCAGGAGCACGAGTCTTTGGGAGGGGGAGGGGAAGCTCAGACCAGGCAGCAACAGACCAGGGGCTAGGGAAACCCTGTGTCTCCCCCCCAGGGCCCCTCTCCCAGGACCACATGGCAGGGGGAGGGCCTCAACATTTCACCCACTTATTTTTAACAAAAAGAGATTTAAAACTTAACATTGAAAACAACTGGATAAACATGAGATAACAAGGACAGTTTCAAAACAAGCCACCCTCCGGAGTCTTTAAATGTCCAAACAGATTTTCTGGAACATCTTAAGGCTGACAGAAGGGAGACAGGACTCTCTGGGCATGCTTCGTGGGGAAACTGAGGCAGGAGAGGGTTTCTTTGTACCTGTTGGAACGCTGAACAAAAATAGTTAATTTCTTCCCTCCCCCTCTTCATCCTCCATTTGGCATCGGAGAGGAGTTGTAGGGAAAGGGAATTGTATAGGAAAACCATGGGTGAAAAAAACAGATTAGAAATACACTGGGGGTAATAGGATATAAAATAAAAGGGAAAGGTGGGATTAGGAAAGGAAGACTGTAGGGGGGGCTTATAATGGAGATATTGTCTAACATGACTATGATTTTTAGCATATATACTGCCTTTTGCAGGAACACCATCTGGCCCAGTGACCTCTGCTGCTTGTAACCCTTTTCTACCTTGCACAATTTTGAACTCTACCACCTCTTTACTCCCAAGCTTGGGATGTATTTTTCAGAGTTATTCTTTTTAATAGCAGTTCTATGAACGAATATGTCTTCTTGGTTGTCACATCTTGTTATAAAACCATGATTTTGTTTAACACTATGCCATTTCACTATTCCTAAAACCTTAGCTATGGTGATTTTTTCTTTTTTTCGAGTGGTTGCTGTTTTCTGTCTCACTGCATTTTTGCTTTCTCTTTTGCTTTCAGTTGCTCCCACGTTGGAGCTGTCAGGGTTGCTGGTGCTGCTGGGGCTGTCGGGGCTGCTCGTGCCTGCACGCTCTTCCCGGGGTAACATTCGGGGCCGCGCGGGCCGGGCTGGGCCGCACTGCTCAGCTGCCCGCTCGCTGCTGCCTCTGCTCTGAGCTGCGCTGCCACTGCCTGGGGCCACACCCACGTCTCAGCCAGGCCCCCGAGCAGCAACCCCACCCCGCACCCTGCTCCAGCACGCATTTCAGCTGGGCGCAGCTCCGCTCCACCCCACCGCCGTCAGTTGCCGCCCATGCGCCGCCCCTCTCAGTCAGGCGTTCACAGGGCTCGCTCCACCACGTGCTGCGCGGGGCCGGGCGGGCACCGCTGGGTCGCCCCGCTCCCACCGCGCCTTGCTTTTCTACCGACACTGCAGCTGGCGTCGCTCCACCCACACATGGGAACTGCCTCGCTGCTGCTTGGAGAGGGCTCAGTCCACGTGGTCTGGGTCGCACAGACTCTGAGGCATGCTTCCCTTCGCCAAGACACAGCTGACATTGCTCAACAGTCTCGGTAATAATATCCATGAAAATATTCTTCCATCGGCATATATTTTGACTCAGAAATTAACTGTGTCCAAATGGTCTTCCAAAAGTCTTTGGTAAGAATTAAATCCCAAGAAACACAGAAAAAGTTCTTAAACAACCATGCCAGGAAAGGTTTCAGTTCCTTTTGGTCTTGATTTAAGCTAAAATTTACAAATTGTTGTCCAAGAATCTTTTCAAGTTTAAGATAAATGTCCATATGTGGCTCTGAGAGCCAACAGTCTTTCCACGGTTCCTCCATAATTTAGAGATGGAACAGCAAAACAAAAACAAGAAGAGGAATCCAGAGTTTACTCACAAATCAGTCGCTGTAGGGATTGGGGATTGTTCTGCCCGCATTATCCACCATTTGTTAGAGTGCAGATACTGCAACACGTATATCAGACAATGAGGCCTATGGAAAGAAATATATATGGACTGATTCTTGATAGATGTTTCAGAGAGATGTTTATTTCTCCAGCCCCATGGCTGGAGATCTGCCAAGGAACTGAGGCAATCATGGGACCTGAGGGTCTTTCCCCTCACAGGGGAACACAAAACAACCAATGGGGAATGAGGCTGACCAGGGGCTAGGGAAACCCTGTGTCTCCCCACCAGGGCCCCTCTCCCAGGACCACATGGCAGGGGGAGGGCCCCAACACCAGAGCATACTGCACAGGATTGCATCCAGACAGTTCTTGAATATCCCCAAGAGTGAGGGAGACTCCACAGCCTCTCTAAGCAACCTGTTCAAGTGCTTGGTCATTGCAAGATAAGAAGTTCCTCCTCGTGCATCAGTTTCTGCCCCTTGCCTCTTGTCCTATTGCTTGACAGCACTGAGCAGAGCCTGGCTCCATCCTCTTGGCACCCTCACTACAGATACTCACAGACATTGATGAGGTACCCCCTCCGTCAACTCTTCTCAAGTCTGAACAGGCCCAACTCTGTCAGCCTTTCCTTACAGGAGAGATGCTCCAGTCCCCCATTCATCTTTGTTGCTCTTTGCTGAACCCGCTCCAGGAGCTCCATGTCTCTCTTGTCCTGGGGAGCCCAACACTGGACACAGCACTCCAGATGTGCCCAACCAGAGCTGAGTAGAGGGGCAGGATCACCTCCCTTGACCTGCTGGCAATGCTCTTCCTAATGCACCCCAGGGCACCAGCGGCCTTCTTGGTCACAAGGGCATTGCTTGGCCACATAGACAACCTGCTGTCCACAGATATCTTGTCCTAGTCCGGTTACATGTCAATCTTGTAAAACATAGCAGGACTATTTCTTCAATTAGTTATGTATTTTGCTTAAATACTTAATAATTATTTTCTTCTTTTCCCATGCAAGGAAACAGACTCGATATCCCTGCTTAAACTTTCTCTACTTCTTTCTACAACAGTTTGCATTAACAGCAGTATTTCAACATAAAACCAGTGGTAAAACACTCAACCTTATATTCTGCAGTTTAAAGAAAGAAGTAAAGGAAGTAAATAGAATTTGGATATTACCCTACTCAGAAATTTAAGGAGAAACACTGTTGTTACATTCTTAGTTATGTGTTTATGGTGTGTTAAAATACTGGACCTACATTCATTGTAGTCTCCAAGGGGACTCCAAAATGCTGAAATACACTGGGAGACTTCATCAACTGCTATTGAAAATTTCCAGTGTAACAAAATAGATTGCAACTCCAGTTTTTAGAACCAGTCATTCAAATCACATTCTCATCCTCCTCTTTTTTAGTGTATGTTAAGATTCACTTATTCTTCTATGTAGAAAGGGAGACTATATAGTCAAGAGTTTCATGCGATAGAAATATTATAAACTTTCCCTTTGCTAATTCATAAGGTATCCACCAATAAATAATAAAATCCTGGCTTTCAAAAAAAAAATTGCAGACTTTTATATGTTGTAAACCATCGCTGTTTTTTATTTTTATGAGCATATTTTTAAGAATCATTCCAGGGATGAAATTAAGGCTTATTTGCCTTGTGACAAGCTCTTGATTCTGTTAGCATGGGTACTGATCACAAACTTTTTGCTTATGGTTAAAACGGTAAATAATTGTTCTTACTGTACTTCTATAAAATGCTTCTGTTGGTATCCACGTGTAAAAGGGTCAGAGTTAAGCTCCTACTGGACACCAGCCCTCCTTAGAAAACCTATATCTATAATTCATTTCAGTTGGGACATGTCTCCTGCTGCTGATACTGCAAGCTCATATTTTTTCTCTATCACCCAACTCTTGAGTGTTTTTTCAGCATTACAATTAATTTATTATTTTGTATTTAATTTAGTATTTTCATTCTGGGATGGTTTTCCAAATGAAATCATAACTTAGTGTAGCAATGAGGAACAAAGACAACAGACCCCTTTGTACGTCCTAAGAAGATCCATTTATTTCCGCAAAGCCCCTCCCTTTATACCCTTAATGCCAACCGAAACCAAACCGAAGCCTCACAGAACTCAACAGCAGAAGGGCACCCATTGGCTGGCACAGCTGCGGTGCTGCTGTCCGCGCGTCCTATCACCCAATCAGCTTCCTGCTCATACGCTGTCCAGCCGCTCCTCCAGCCAATCACAGTCTCACTGCCAACTGTCACTCAACCAACTCTGTCCTCACCCGCAACTGCCTCTCACCCCTCACCTGACTTCCAACCGTCCGGCCCGCAGCCGTGCCTTTCCCAAAGGGCCTTCTGGTGAGCATAAGCCATAACCATTCTAACACAGATAACCCCATAGTCCCCAACTTAGAATCATCTTTTGCATTTCTCACAAATCACAGTTAAAAATTTGGGATTTTCTTAAATAAAAGCTCAGAAAATGCACCTGAGAAAGTATTTGATGAACTACGACTTAACTGTTTCCTGTTCATAGAAAGCGTTTCCCTTAATTTGTCTCAAACTGGGACAGATTGCCAGGGGTGAACATTCAATGCCTCCTAAGTATTCCAATACAACCAGTGCAGTACCCGGTATTGAGATATTGCAGGGGTGGAGATATAAAGAGTTAGCATTCAAATCACTAATGAAGAGCAACCATCTCACAGGAACCATAAACTTAGGATGTAATGCAAACCACTGAAACACATGCTTGTTTAACCCCTGCAGTCACTGCAAAATTTGACCTACACTATCTTCTGTCAAAAGCTTTAGGAGAGAGGTATAGAGACTATAAGCACTGCATTCTACCTGATATGAATGAAATTTTAGTCAACACTATTAAATCTCTCTATAAACGACATTTAAAGAGTCAAAAAAAAAAATGAACCAACAGATTCTCATAGATTCTGGGATCACTGGGCTTTTTTGGCTAAAAATGACAAGTTGATTTCTCATCTCTAACATTAGAACATTAGCATAAGATATAGGAATTGTAAGTTAGAAGCAGGATAATCACTTCACTTGAGAAATTATTTAAATAGTTTTCCTTTTGTGAAGCTAAAAAGATTAAACCTTTTTGAAATTTGGGGTTAAATTCTCTAAAGATTTTGGGTTTCTCTCCTTTTATATTTTTTCCCAGTTAAATGGACATAGCTATTCCTGTGCCTAATAGATTTTCTATGTAAGAGCAGCTGCAAAGAAATAAGCAAGGCGGTAAACTTATATCTTTTAAAACCAAACATTCATTAAGTTTTGATTGTATTGTACTGTACTTTGTATTGTATTGTACTTAGAATCCTATCCTAAGTATTGATAGGAACTGTTGTATGCATCAGTAGATAGAAGTAATTGGGTTCCTCAGAACATGTTTTATGACAGCACAATGAATAATATTTGTGGGAAATTTTTCTGTAGGTTTGATGTCCTAAAGAGTAAGTTTTCAGTAATTCACACAGAAGTAAAATATTTTCTGTCAACATGTACAACTCCACAGTTTTCATCACATGCACCTCTACCCTCTGGGTAAAAACACTCCTCTCTCCAAAATGTACTTCCTCCTGCTTCTTCTCCTCCTCCTTCTCCTCTTCACAAGGTGGCAGTAACACACTCTGCCCTAGCACACCCCATTTATCTCCTGGTTTGTATTCACACTGATTATGAGGTCTAATCACTCTTCCACCTGTCTGAAGTTCATTCCTACTTTCAGCTGTTTCCCCTGTAGTTTAGAGAACAGTTATCATTGGCTTAGACAGCCTCAGTCAATCACGACCATATCTTGCCTTTCTTCAGCTGCTGAATTTTAAGAGTCCCTAAATTCCTTCCTCTGAGAGACAGTGCTGTATCACTGACTCAGAGAAATTGAGCAAGCTAGCTCCTTTAACTTTTCACCATGTCTCTCTCCTTCAGACAAAATAAAAATAAAACCCCCTTTGATAACATGAAATAAGAAGCATTGTACTGGAGAAATGTAATAATACTATATGGGTATGATGTATGTATACTTAAGTTTTTCGCTAATATAAAAAGCACTTGTAATTGTTCCCTCAATAAATATGTGAGAAAATCAGATAGATTACTCTGGTATTGCTTTGTATTGTAAGGTGACAGTAGTTCAATTTCATGTTAAAATATTAGGACTTTTAGCAAGCCGACTTTCTTATTTCAAATAAAGCTACAATTACTAATTACTAATTACTAATGCCTTTAGAACTTCACTCCACATAAGCTCTCCAGACTTTACTGGCAGCAATACAGGTGTCTGAGCCACTATACATTTCACTCACCACTAAATGGACATATTGCCACAGGACAATTGAACAGGTTCATTATATTTTACTTTCCACTACAGTTTTGTGAAGCTAATTGATCATTGCAAACTTTCATCAAAATATTTTTCCTGTACTTCATATTTTTTACATATAATAATACTACTACTTTGAATATTCAACAACTTAATTGACCTATAGAATCTCAGTATGACAAAGGAAATATTATCATTTGTTCTAAATAAAATATTAACAGATAGATTTCCTTTAACAGAAGCAGCTTTTAAATTATTGTAAACTGCAGTCGTAATTAAATATTAGGAATATAGCTGTTTCATACAATACAAGAGATAACTGAAAAGGCTATCTTTAAAACCAAAATTTCCTAGACTGTACTTAATAGCAAAAATATCACAGTATGATGCATTGGTGAAGACCTAGTTGCTAGTAGTAGTACTATGATATTGAATAGTATCTTACTGGTGTTACTTATTTTCTAGACAAGAAGAAGACATAAATAATATTGTTAACAAAATTATTGTCTTTTACATCTTTTACTTCCAGTTCTCACAACTATTTACCTGGATTTCTTGCCTAATTATGGTAAAGATATCAGGTATGCAAAAGTGCTAGAAACAAAAAGTGCTATGACAACAAAAAGGCAAGAATGACCTAAAAATGTCGTAAATAATATTAAAATGAATGTTATCTCTGAAAAATGTGGTTTTTGTGGGATCAAAGAATATTTTGGGTTGGAAGGGACCTTTAAAGGTCATCTCATCCAAACCCCTGCCATGGGCAAGGACATCTTCAAATAAATCAGGGTGCTCAGAGCCCTGGCCAACTTGACTTTGAATATTTCCAGGGATGAGACATTTACCTCTCTGGGCAACCAGTGCCAGTGTTTTACCACCCTTATTGTAAAAAACGTCTTCCATACATCTAATCTAAATAAACCCTCTTTTAGTTTAAAACCATTATCCTTTGTCGTGTAGTAGCATGCCCTGCTAAGAAGTTTGTTCCCTTCTTTCTTAAGAGGCCCCCTTTAAATATTGAAAGGCCACAATATGATCTCCTCAGTATTTTCTCTTCTTGCAGCTGAACAACCCCAACTCTACACTTTTCTTTGCAGGAAGGAAGTTCCATCCCTCTAATCAGTTTTGCAGTCCTCTACTGCACCTGCTCCAACAACATGTCTTTTACTGAGAATCCCAGAGCTGGTTATAACAGTCCAAGTGCAATCTTATCAGAGAAGAGTAAAGAGGGAGAATCACTTCCCTCAGCCTGCTGATCACACTTCTTTTCATGAAGCCCAGAATGCAAGTGCACGCTATCATGTCCAGCTTTTCACTGACTAGTATCCCCAAGTCCTTCTTGGTAGGGCTGCTTTCAACCCCTTCATCCCTAGCCTATATACCTGGTGTTTCCCCAATACAGGGGCAGGATCTTGCACTTAGCCTTGTTGAACCTTATGATGTTCCCATGGGCTCAATTCTCAAGCTTGTCAAAGTCCCCCTTGATGACATCCCATCCTTCAGGTGTGTCAGCAGTACTACAGTTTGGTTTAGTTTGCAAACTTGCTGAGGATGCACCTGATCCCTCTGTCTATATCACTAGTGAAAAAATTAAAGAGTACTGGCCCCAATATGGACCCCTAAGGGACACCACTGGTTACTAATCTCTCTGTGTATATTGAGCTATTGACCACTACCCTCTGGATGCAACCATCCAGCCAATTCCTCATCTGCTGAACAGTCAACTCATCAAATCCATATCTCTCCAATTTAGAGAAGAGAATGATGTAGGGGACCATATCAAAGATCTTACAGAAATCCCAGTAAATGACATCCATAGCTCTTCCTTTGTCCACTCATGTTGTCACTCCATTGCAGAAAGCCACGGGATTGGTTAGGTAGGACTTGCCCTTGGTGAAGTCATGCTGGCTGTCTTGAATCATCTCCCTGTCCTCAGTATGTCTCAACAAAGGGAGGATCAGGGGTGAGGTTGACAGGTCAGTAGTTCCTTCCCAAGGAGGGTTTATCCCTTTTAAAGATGGTTACAACCTTTTCCTTGTTTCAGACCCCTGGGACTTCACCAGACTGCCATGACTTCTCAAATATCATGGAGAATGGCTTGGTAAGTACATCAGCCAATTCTCTTAGGAATCTGGGATGCATCTCATCTGGTCCTACAGACTTTTGTATGTCCAGGTTTCTCAAGTCATCATGAGACTGCTCCTCTCTTACATTGGAAATGACTGTGTTCTACCAGCCCCCATTCTATTGTCTATCCACTTGAGAGTTGTGGGAAGAGAGGTTGCCATTTAAGATTGAGGCAAAAAAGTTGTTGAGAACCTCAGCCTTCTTCTCAACCAATTTTACTAGCTTGTCAGTCTTGCTTATCAGGACTGGTACCCTTTCTTTTATCTTTTTTTTCCTGGCTGACACACCAGTAAAGCTTTTCTTATTCCTTGTTTGCCTTGCCAAGTTCAGCTCCAGCTGCACCTTGGCCTTCCTCACTTCATCCCTACACAACCAGACCAACATCCCTACACTCTTCCCAGGATACTTGTCCCTGCTTCCATTGCCTGTGCATTGGCTTCTTGACTACAGCTTGACCAGCAGATCCTAACTCTGCCATGCCAGTCTCTTGTTTTCCTTGTACAATTTCTTGCACTTGGGGCCATGGGCTCTTACAGTCTGTGGAAAGTGCCCTTAAACATCTGTCAGTTTTGTTCTGCTCCATTGTCCCTGATGGCAGCTGCCCAGGGAGTCCGATTAACTAACTCCTTGAACAGCTGGAAGTTTGCTTTCCTAAAGTTCCAGGTCCTAACTTTACTCTTCACCTGACCCATATCCCTCAGGACTGCCAGCTCAGGACTACCAGCACATGATCACTGCAGCCGAGGCCACCTTCAATCTTGATGTCACCAATTAGCTCACTTGTGTTGATGACCATCAGGTCCAGTAATGCATGCCATCTGGCAGGGCTGTCTATGGCCTGTCTTAATAAATTGTCCTCTAGGACACTTTAGGTGCCTGTAGATAGCAGATACCACTCCAGGAGCCTCATAGATGCCACAGCACAATGAAGATTATTTTGGCTAGCAACTTCAGACAAGGTACTTTAAAAATGTAAAGGTCATGCGAAAAAAAGGGCAGAGAAAAATCTGCTTCTGTCATGCTGAGAAAGATACTATTTTGGAAATGAGTAAGGTTATTAAAATTACTGTTTCAATGTATAAAAGAGAAAGTGAAGGGAAAGAAAAAAGACCTGTGAGAAAAGACAGTGGTTGTAAATTTTCCATGAGACAAACTATTTTTTTGTTTTTACAGTAAATAAATAATATTATATAAATTTACAAATAAAAATAATGAGTGCATAAATCAATTTGTTATCTAAATTATTTTTTAAAAGCATTGAAACTGTTACAGAATATCCCCCAATGAAATGAATTTTCCAATTTCCAGTTTTTCTTATTTTGCCCTTTGACAATATTCCCCAGTGCAATGGAGAATAACAATATCTGATTTCAGCTTCTCAGGGCTGGGTTGCCCAGAGAAGCTATGAATGCTCCATCCCTGGAAGTGTTCAGCGTCAGGCTGGATGGGTCTTTAAGCAACCTGGTCTAGTAGAAGCTGTCACTGCCCATGGCAAGGTGGTTGGAACTAGATGATCTCTAAGGTCCCTTCCAATCATAGCATTGTTACAATGCTATTACCTTAACTAAAACTGTTAATACAAATAAAACTTTGAATATGTTGAGGCCTGTGTACTTGTTGATTCAGAAGTTTTTTAAAGCAAACTTAAGACACATCAACTGCAATCTTTATCATGTAAGCTTTTTGTTTCATCTACCACACTTGGCTAATGCATCTGGAAAAAAAATAGGCAAAAAAAATCTAGAACTGTTTTCCTCTTTTTATCTCATTGTTTAACAGTTAGATTCAATTGTGACAGATTAACATATTTTAAAGGAAATGAACTTTAAATTACTTCTAGCTTCTGTGCGAAAATTTTATTTGTGCACAGATTTCTAATGTGTATACATTTCTAATGTATTAGGAAAAAGATTTCAAACCAATTCATTTGAGGAAACAACAACTAATACAGACCATCAACACAATGTAGGTCAAATAATTTCAGTTCAAAAGGGAAAGTGGTGTTTTGATAAAATACAACTTAATATGAGCATGTATCTCAAATACTTTCATGCACTCATTTTTGGTTTAACATCAAGTTTCCCCTAGAAAGGGGTGGCAAGGGTAATATTGGGGGTTTGACAATTGATGGTAAGTCTACCAGTTCGATACCAAAAATGAATATCAAAGAAAATTCATTCAGTTTTGCCTTTGAAAAGCTCAGAAATTAATGTCAATTTAATTTAGGATGTTAGTGACTCCATCCATGGTGAAAATGTATTTATCAGTTGTGTAGTGACAACAAGCAGCTTTCTAAAAAATATGTAATTTTCAATTGCACTGATAAGTAGCTCTTTGTTCTAAAAATGGATTGCAAAAAACAGCATGGAAATTCACAACTCTTCAGATCTTGTATTTGATCCTCATACTGATCTCAGCAAAGACTAAGTCCCTCTATACACCTTGCAAATCTTCTAACACAGAAATATACTAAAACACAGTTAAATAAATGGAAATGCAGTCATGAACTCTGTAGGCCCTCAGAAGAGCATTATCAATGAACTTCATGAACATTTCAATAAAGAAAATACCTGATGATTTTCAAAGATAACTGATGTATCCTTGCTTTAAATCAGAGAGGTGGAATGAAAAGGATGCAAGATTTTATCTTTGAGAATACTTTTCTGATTTTAAGAGTGCTTATTTATTCCATATGGAAAGTCAGACTCTTTCTATGTTTTCCATTTAATCACCAACAATTTAAAGTACCAAACCCATCTTGTCAGTTGACTGCTAGTGACTAAATCAGTAGCAGCTGTAATTGCTGGCAATCACATTTCACTAATTTATGAGTTCACTCTCGGTGAATTGTGGTCCCTAATCATAGATTAGTTATGTTCTGCAAATACTCTGTAAGTATTCTTGACTTTACGTTGTCCAACTATAACAGAATTGGTTTGGTGCCTGGGCCACTGCAGTTTGTTGGATTATTTTGGTGAAACTACATGTAACCATGAGAGAAGTATGAAAAGACGTTAATACTCTCCAAAGAGCTAGTATCCCCATTCCCTAAGGTGTAGATTCTGGACACTGAGATGACAGTTTACAGAGAAGAAAAAATAGCAGGGGGAGATAGAAATAGATCTCCAGCATGAGGTGGATGTTGCTATGGCTTCAGGCACTCACAGCATGCAAAATGTACAAAGCTACCATATGTTCTATTGATCTATTGAGGAATAAGATATGACTAGCTTTAATATCTCATCAACTACCGCTCTCCTCACACTTCTAGACTACAGCTTCCCATTTCAAATATATGTAATTTTGCTGTGGAGGATGTTCCACCATGTGCAGCCATGCAATATAAGCATACTCCAGTGGAAGTCTTATGGCTCACCAGTAACTAGGAGATAAGGAATACATAAGGTCTCTTATTTCCTTTCTCTCATTTTTTTCTTGTAAGCTTCTCCAGGAAAGTTATACTTCAGGTGGCTGATTTGCTGAGAGATGAGTAAGTCACACTGTTGAGAAGAGTGTGACTTAATTACTGGGTTTTTTTTAAACAATAAAAAATGTCATGATTTTACTGTGAAAATTTAGTAGGACACTGAAATATAATTAGTCACTGTGTGAAAGAATGCAAGTATGATAGAAGTCCTCTTGTACCTGATTATAGTTTCTACTTACCCCTCTAGGGCAACCTATTTTTAAAATTCTGAGGACTAGATCAAATAGAAAACTAGATTGTAGCACTCTAGATAAGCAATAAGTTCTGAAAACTAAATCAGTTGAGTATCAATTGAGATTACTCCAGTATTTGATCGGGTTACAGACTGAGAACAATATGCTGACCTTTAGCCTTATGAATTAAGAAGTACTGTTATAAAATGCTGCCACCTGTCATTTGGATGAACATGTTTCCTCACCATTCCTAGAAAGGGTGAATCTGGAAAATTTCAGTCCTTTAAACTCTAGGAAAACACGACAACTTTGCAATCCATCTTCATTGTGTGTTAAATTAAATTAGGATTGAATTTATGGCAAGAGGGGCCAAAGGATGCCATCCTACATATTTAAGGGCTGAGAAAAGATTACAAGGACTAGGCAAATTGAGGAAGACTAAAAGCAACAAGAAATGTTTTGTGAGATCCCACTGACTTTGTACAGTTCTGGTGACTCCAACATAAGGAGGACATGGAACTGTTGGAGCAAGATTAGAGGAGGACCATGGATTTGATAAAGGGACTGGAGCACCTCCCCTATGCAGACAGGCTGAGGAAGCTGGGGTTGCCTGGAGAAGAGAAGGTGCATGGAGACCTCATAGCAGCCTTCTAGTATCTGAAAGGGACCTACAGGGAACTTGGAGAGGGACTCTTCATCAGGAACTATAGTAATGGGACAAGGAGTAATGGGTACAAACTGAAAGAGGAAAAATTTAGGCTAAATATTAAAAAGAAATTCTTTACTGTGAGGGTGGGTAGGCACAGAAACAGGTTTCCAAGGGAGGTTGTGGACACCCCAACCGTGGCAGTGTTGAAGGCCATGCTGGACGAGCCTGTGAAAAACCTGGCTTAGTGGACCAACCTGCCCATGGCAGGGGGTTTGGGTCACAACAATCTTTAAGGTACCTTCGAACCCTATTATTCTATGTTTGAGAAGAGTCCTGTATACTCTTCTCTCAGGTAACAAGCAATAGGTCAAGAGAAAATGGACTCAGGTTTCACCAGGGAAGGTTTAGACTGGTTATCAGAAAAATGCTATTCACTGAAAGGGTGGCCAGGCATTGACACAGGCTGCCCAGGAAAGGAGAATCACTATGCCTGGAGTTGTTAAAAAAATGTGTAGTTGCGGCAGTTTGGAATATGGTTTAGCATATGGTTTATGCTGGGTTAATGGTTGGACTTCATTATCTTAGAGGTCTTTTCCAACCTCAACGAGTCTATGATTCAAAAAGAGATTTCTCATCACACATCCCAGTAAAGACCAGTTCTTGTGCAAAGCTCATGAGCTCACTGACAGCCTATGTGTGGGCACAGTACTCATAAACTGAAAAGAGGAAGATATATGCAGAGTGTTTGGCTGCATGGAGCCAGCAAACAATAACAAAATAAAACACTATGTATCAAGAAGCATGCTTTAGGAGACAAGTCTCCTAAAACATGAGTTGAAGGCTCTCCCAGTAATCACAATGAGACACCCTGTGGAACTACTGGCATTATCACGGAATCACAGAATGGCTGAGATTGGAAATAACCTCTGAAAGTCATCTGGTCTAATATCTCTGTTCAAGCAGAGCTGCCTAGAGCCAGTTGCCCAGGCCCATGGTTTTTGGTTATCTCCAAGGTAAGAGACTACAACCTCTCTGGGCAATCTGTGCTCAGTGCTCAGTCAACCCTCACTGTGAAAGCAATTTCTCATTTTCAGAGGGAACTCCCTGTGTTTCAGTTTGTGCCAATTGTCTCTCATCCTGTCAGTGGGCACCTCTTAAAATCAGTCTGGCTTTGCACTCTCACTTCAGGCATTTTTATACATTAACAAGATCCCACCTAAGGCTTCTCTTCTCCAGGCTAAGCAGTTCTAGCTCACTCAGCCTTCCTTCAGAGTGCTCAAGTCCATCACTTTTGTGGTCCTTCATCGGTCAGTCTCTGGAAGCTCCATATTTCTTTTGTGCTGGGCAGTGCAGAACTCATCACATAACTCTTGGTATAGCCTAAACAGTGTGAATAAAGGGGATCCCCTCCCTTAACCTGCTGTTAATACTTTCCCTTATGTAACTCAAGACATCATTAGTCTTCTTTTTGACTTGGTGTCCACCAGGTCCCTGACAGCCCTTGCTGCCAAGCTTCTTTCCAGATCAGTGGGCCCCAGAGAACCCTCTGATATGCAAGACTCCATCCTCAGGTGCAGGACTTTGGCCTTCCCCTTGTTGAGCATCATGAGGTTCCAGAAAGCATATATGTCCAGTTTGTTGTAGTCCCTCTGGATGTCAGCGTGACCCTATCAGCCACTCCTTCCAGTTTCCCATCATCAGCAAACTTATCGAGGGTACAGTCTGCCCTATCATGTAGATCATTAGTGAAGTTTTTAAATCATATTAGACCTAGTATTGACCTCTGATACATACCACTAATTTCTGGCCTCTAACTAGACTTTGTTACACTGGTAAGAACACTCCAGGCCCAGTCATTAACAAGTTTTCATCTCACTTCACTATCTGATTATCCAGCCCATACATACGGAGTTTGTCTATGAGCATCTTATAGGAGACAGTGTCAAAGGCCTTACTGATGCCCAGGTATAAAATTTTCCCTGCTCTCTCCCCTCATCCACCAGGCCAGGCATTTTATCATAGTTGTTTATCAGGTTGGTCCAGAGTGACTTCCCCTTCAATCCATGCTAAGTACTCTTAGTCATCTTCTTGTTATTCACCGACCTAGAAATTTTTCTCATGTCTAGTTGTTCCATCACCTTTCCAGAAACTGAGGTAAAGCTGATTGGTATGTTACTCCCTGGGACCTCCTTCTTGCTCTTCAAGATAGCAGAGACATCTGCTTTCCTTCAGTTTTCAGGCACTTATCTCAGTGCCATGATAGCAGTGATTGATTAAAGACTATTAAGTGTGGCCTCTCAATTCCAAGCAACTCCCTCAGCGCTCATAGGTGCATCCCATCATAGTCCATGCATTTATGTATGTCCATTTTGCTTAAATATTACGTGACCTGAACCTTATCCACCAAGGGTGCATCCTTGTTCCAGCCTCTCCTCCAGACTCTGAGGAAAGACGTTGACACAAACAAGATGTTAAGAAACTCAGACTTTTCCATATCTTGTGTATCCAGGTCCCCTTTATCACTGAGCAATGGGTCCACATTTTTCCATCTTTCTTTTATTGCCTGCATACTTGTAGAAGCCATTCTTGTTGTCTTTAGTGTACATGGCCCTATACAATTTCATTTAGGCATTAGCTTTCCTAACTTTATTCCTGGTTGCTTGAAAAATGTTCCTGCATTCCTCCGAGGTCACCCAACCTTGCTCTCACGCCTTGTGTTCTTCCTTTTTTGTCTGAATTTGTTTAGGAGCTCTTTGTTCACCCATACTATCCTCCTGGGATTTTTGCCTAAGTTCATATTCATTGGGATGAGAGTCTCTTGAGCTTGAACGAGACAAGCTCTAAATATCAACCAGCACTCTGGGACCTCTCTTTGCTTCAGGGCCTTATCTCAAAAGCCTTTTTTGAAGTTTCTGGGGCATGAGCTTCCTTTTCACTGTCCACACCACCCCAAGAATCCTGAATTCCACTATCTCATGATCATCGAAGCAAAGGCTGTCCCTGATCTTCATATCCCAGCCAAATCCATACTTGCTAGTGATTATGAGGAGCAACAGACCACCTCTCCTTGTGTCACTCAAAAAAGGTTATCCTGAATGTGGTCCTGGGTTACCTGTGTCCTACTGCATTGTCCCTCCACTCGATACTGGAGTCCCCCATGAGTACCAGGGACTGCAGACATGAAGCTGTTCCTATATGTCTATAGAGAGTTGTTCCGGTTTGGTCAAATTTAGAAATATATCCTCTGAGAGAAGGCACAACCACCCCTCTCCCACCAGGTTCAGGAAAAAATAAATTTTCCTCGAAGGAAAGTGAAGGAGATAAAACTATTTATTTAACAAACACACAGGAAAGGAAAATAATGCTAAATAATAAAAACTTTCACTGTGGAAGAAAATCCTGGGAAAGTGTTAGAGTCCTCCCTTTGGTCTCCTCGGAGCTGGGGCTTGGCCCAGGGCCAGGCCCTCTGTGCCCGACTAAAAGTCCTCCCGATGTGCTCTGATGTTACAGCAATCAAGCAGTCCAGTAGAAAAGGGAGAAAATCCGAAATTCCAGGGAAGGAAAAATTCAACTCTCAGTCTCTCTCCGGAGAAAAAGCAGCTGAACCACTGGCCAAAAAAACTGTCCTCGGGAAACAGCAAGCTGGGTGCTTCCTCCCTCCCCTGCCGCAGCTGGGAAACAAATTGCTATCTCTGTGTGACCTTGAACAAGCTGCAAACTGCTTTATAAAAGTTTTGCTCAGTTTTTTCCTTCCCCCTCTCAGGCTCAGTTTAGAGGCATAGAAAGGCACAGGAATTAATTTCTGGGCATAGGCAGCGATATGGGATACACATCATAAGGTCACCCCAAGACAAGAGTCTAATCTGTTTTTTCTTTTTGGTCATGTGTCCTACAGCAGACACCCACTATAAAGCCACTTTTACCGGTCCTCACTTTTATCCTAAACCATAAATACTGATTTGTCTCCTCATCCATTGCCAGGCAGAGCTCTGTACATTCCAGCTGCTCTCATATAAAGTGTATCTCCCCTTTCCTATATTCACCTTTTGGCCTTCCTAAAGAGTCTCTATCTCTCCATTGCAACACCCTATTAATTAAATTCAATCCATTTCAAGTCTGACTCTGAAAGAGATGCCACAGACAGCCCAGAGCAGTTTCCAGGCATGACTAGTTTGTCTTGAATGTCAATAACTGATAACACACCACTGAGACCAGAGCAGACTTCCATGAACACTACTGGGATCATTCATAAACAGCTGCAGTGCAGGAAGATCTGTACAGGAAGATTTTATAAAATCAGTCTTCAGTGTTCTGAAAAAAACAAACAAAAAAAACCCCAAACAAATGAACAACAATGACAACAAAACTCACAACAGAAAAAAATTAATACTGTAAAGTCAGTATGGTCAAACTGCAAGTAGCCCAAGCTAAGCCTAGAGATAAGAAAAGGAAACAGACCTATGAAGACTAATTTACCTAGGACATGGGAAAATGTGTCTTATGATCCCACAGGTTTCATCTCTTCAAGGCTGGTAATATGGACATGAACACATCCCAGTAAACAACACTTGTATTTGCTGTGTTTTCTGGTAGCAATATTTTCATCAGACTCCAAGAGTATGTCAAAGTGACTGCTTTTTCTGTTCTTTGCAACTGCTGCTTCTAAATTACTTTATATGAAATTATGAGCCAGAAATGGGTACGTGGTGAAACCAGAGACCAAATCTCCAAGCTGTTCAATTTTCTTAAAGCTGGAAGTCAGCTGCTTAGAAGAAGAAAATGGATAATGTAAGGGTATTTGCAAAGAGTGTATCTGGTCCTTGAGATATCTGGTCAGGGCCTTTTCCAGTGCAAAGAGAAGTAATGAGAAAAGGAGGTCACGAGCAAGAACATACAGACAGAAACCTGATGAAAAAATCATAAGGGAGGTAGTGATGAGAACAAACCTGGACAGCCACACTAATTTGTAAGCACATGTGAAGTGTGAGAATTTAAATTTTTAAATATGACCATATGACCTAGCATCTATTCAAATCTGGATCATAAGAAAATAGAGAGAGACAACATCCTGAGACATAAAACATGACCCATTAGCATTAGCAAAGACAATAATGAGCAATAAACCTGGTCAGTTGCATTTACTGATAGGCTACCAAGAAACTGCAGACAGATGGGGGCTTTGCTATTGATGAAGACTAAACCTGAGGAAGTGGGATCTGAGGGACCAAGCGAATGGATGAGGGGTACGAGAAGCAGGTAGGAACAAATCAGAGGGTAAAGAGAAAGGTGTCCAAGTGCATGAACTGCAATATAGGGTTCATTCATATACTTGCCTGGCTGAATATCTTCACATTAACTCTTTTCTTTCTTCTCATTGAATATTTTCTTAACTATTTCGCAGTATAGTCTTACTCTCTATTCTATAAGAATGTGTGGACTAAGTGACCAGAAGACTTGTGTGTGTGAGTGAAATTTGGTACCAGCTACTGGAGTCAGACTAGAGTCAGAGGCACCCAGGGGTTGTAGGCACACCTGGCCTGGTGTCTGCTACTGGAAAAAGTGGGAACCTTTAATCTCCAGCCACTGGGGTGAGAATGGTACATGTTGCCTGAAAATCAATGTCAGAGACTGAAAATAGTTCGTGCCTCAAACATTGATATAAAGTTTTGCTCATTATAAAGAACCTACAACTGAAGAAGCTTCCATGAAGAGTGGGACTTTGAACTGAAAGTCAAACTGCTGATTAGATAAAGGGAAACACATTGTTCAGTCCTCTCAGGCTGAGGGAAAGGTGTGCATCCACAAAAGGCCAAAGCCACCAGCTGCAACTATCCCCAGGTGAGTTTGGGGTGGGGGAGAGCACAGCTCACAGAAGCCAGGTTTACACAGACTCCCCCCAGCCGAGGGGGAAGGAGGAGGTTTTGGGTGCATGGTGCAACCTCTGGTGAGAGGCACTAAACACCCATCCTCCATTACACAAACCGGCCTGGCTGTGGAACTCCCAACCCCACAGGGCACATCCACGGGACTTTACTCACCTGAGAGGCTCGGCCCCACAGGGCTGCACGTGGTGCAACAGACCCAGAGTCTGCTGTGAGAGACTGACCCCCACCCCAGGGGGACATGGCCGGACATTCCTACCTAGCCTGAGCATGTACACCCATAGGACTCTGTGCCTTTCTGGGGGACCTTCACCACCAAGAGGACCAGCTGGAGAGGCTCAATGGGACATTGTTGGGATCCACGGAGGGGTGATATTTTCCTTATTCTGTCCCTGTCACTCTGTCTGTCCCCCCCATCTATCTTCTACTATCTTCTACTTCTTTCTTCCTTTCTCTCTCTCCCTCTCTCTCTCTCTCTCTCTCTCTCTCTCATTTACCATCAAATAAAACACTTACTATTGTCACTGGCATATGGTATCATCTGCACCTTAATTTGGGCAGAGGTATTTCTAAGAACCTTAAAACTGGATCATAACAATCAGCTATCAGAGGACTGGCATGAATGAGCAAGCAAGTAGGAGCAGGTGATCTCCAGAGGCCCCTTCCAACCCTAACTGCTCTGTGATTCTGATTCTGTGAGGTGAGTGAGGCGTTCAGTGCTGGCAGCTTCTGTGGCACTGCAGGCACATGCTCCTGGCACTGGCTGCTGGGAAGGGTCATATTATCTGTGTCTTGCCCAGATGTGTACATGTGCATCCATTGACAAACTCCAAGTCAAATACCCAATGGTCTGGGGGGCCACAGGTTTGTATCAGGGTATCAGGCTGATTGAGGTCTAAGAAACAAACCTTGGAACCAACACTCAAAATTAGTCTTTTCTGAAAAAGGTTATTACAGAGGTTGATGCAAATATACAGGCAGGTTAAGGTCTGAAACTAGCTTTTGAAGTAAGCTCACTGTTACATGCTTAATTTATACGGCATCAGGTTCTCTATAGCTAAGGATATTTATTAAGTGATTTTAAAACATACAATAATAACTTTTTAATTTAAAGAATTCCACAAGTGATTGTTTTATTGTTCAAAAATGTGCAACATGTGCACCTTGGGGGGGGTTGGTTTTGCTTTTTGAAAAAGATAAGGACATGCACGTATGCTGAATCTTGATATTTTTCAAGTATTTACAGAATCTTAGAATTAGATTGTACTTTGTTTATGTGACAGGGTTATGGTAGCAGGGATGTGTATAGGGCTGCAAGGACAACTTTGTGAGGAGACACCAGAAGCTGCCCCCATGTCAGAGCTGACTGACTCCAGGACCAACCTGTGTCTGGCCGAAGGTGTGCTAATCAGTAGTGTTGGCAGTTGGTGATAACATATTTAACAGGGTGAAAACCACTACAGCAGCAGCTATGAGAGAAAGCAATAACCATATGTGAGAGAAACAGTTCTGCAGGCACCATGGTCAGTGGAGAAGGAGGGAGATATGGTGTAGACTCTAGGGAAGACTTTTTTGAGGCAGCTATGCCCCTGCAGCCCATGGAGATCCACAGCAGAATAGAAATCCACCTGCATTCCATGGAAGATTCTATGGCAGAGACTCGAAGGAAAACTGCAGCTTATGGAGAACTCAAGCTGGAGCATGATCTCTGCAGGAAGTGCATCCCGTGGAGGGGAGGCCATGCAGGAGTAGGTTTTCTGGCAAGATCTGTGGTCCCATAAGGGACTCACACGAGAGCAGTCCATTCTTGAATGATCTGTGTTGGAGCAGTTCTTGAGGAAGTGGAGCCTGTAAGAAGGACATATTGGAGAAGTTCATGAATACCTTTTTCCCTTAGGTGGAACCCCACGGTGGAGCAGAGGAAGAGAACTAGAGATGAAGTTGACTATAACCTCCATTCTGCATACTCCTGCACCACTCCCAGAGAAGTTAGAAAGAGTGGAACAAAGGCATTTTTAGATTGCTCTCACTTCTCATTATTCTACCCTGATTCATTTGAAGAAAATTAAATACCCCAAGTCAAGTCTGTTTCATTTTGGACAGTTATTGCTGAATTTCCTCTCTGTCTTACCTTTTCATTCTATTTTCTTTCCCTGTTCTGTTGAGGAGGGGGAATGATAGAGTTTGTGGGCACCCAGCAGATAGCCAGGATCAACTACCCAACTGCTATTGCTGAGGCTGGAAGGGGCCTCTGGAAATCCTCAGTCCAACACTCTGGTCATTGAGATTGCATTACTGTCTGGATGTGTCAGGTCCTGTGTATCTCCAAGAAGGAAGACTCCCCAGCCTCTCTGGACCATCTGTTCCAGTACTTGCCCATCAGGGAAAGAAAAAAAAGAAAAAAGTGCTTTCATCTGTTTAGCTACAGTATCCTGTATTTCAGTTTATGTCCATTACCTGTGAGAAGTGGGTCCCTCTTCATTCCCTCCTATCAAATATTTATACACATAGATAAGTGCCTGAGTCTTCTCTACTCTGAGCACTTCCAGCTCTCTCATCCTCGCATCATGCTTCAAGCCCTTAAAAGCCACATAGATGTGTCTTATCAGGGCTGAATGGAGAGGACAGGATCACCTGCCTTAACCTGCTGTCAATACATTTCCTAATGGAGTTCAGGAGGCTGTTTGCTTTCTCTGCCATATAGTGCATTCCTAGCTTATGGTCAGGTTGCTATTGACCAAGACCTCAGGTTCTTTCCTGCATGGTGTCCCTTTTCTGCATGAAAAAAGACCACAACTCTGTGTAGACTGAAAAGCAGTAGAATTCAGTCATTTTGATGATACAAAAATGATGCTCAGAGATTCACTATATAAACTGGAAATTAAAGATTAATATATTCATGTTGTCTTAGATTAAGCTTCTCATACTCCATATTTCATGTCCTTGTTTTTCCCTTACCAGGCTCATATTTAAGCTGTGTTTGCCAAGTACCCACAAACATCTGTCAGCAAGTTGTCTCAGCTTAGAAAGTCAAAAAAGACCCTTATAATATTATTTCTACAGTAGGTAGAGGAAGTACTGACAATAAAATTTCTATAATTGAACATGGCTAAATCCATGATGTGCAGTCTCTTTCCCCTGCAGAACAGAACAAGAAGCCACTCTTCATTACCACCTATAAGGAACACAAATTATTTTATGGCAAGAAATATAAATGGAAAAAAAAAGAGAAAAGTAGTATCAGAAAAGATACTTTATTCATGAATGCATGATTTAAACTTGACAGAGGTCAAACTGTTACTGGCTAGAAGAAATTTAACAGCCCCACTCTCTTCTTTGTGACTTAATGTAAACTGACAGATACAGATGTGTCTGGAGTATGAGTCTTATGCCATTTACACCAGGATATTCAGCAGCTGCTCTGCTTTAACCAAGGATTATACAGGGACACAGCTAAGATGCTGCTCTTTCTTAGGAAAGCAAAGAGGAGCAAAAGTGATTTTCTTTCTATTACTTCAGGGAAAAAGGAGACACCTGTCAAGGAACATGAATAGGCTTAGAGGGCTACAGAAATTGAAGGAATTGCTGCTTTTGGTCAGACATCTGCCTTTTAAGGGAGCATCACTTACTGAGAATACGATGTGACTAAATGAGTTTAGGGAGAAGAGTTAATACATGCTAAAACTGCCTAGGTCAGGCTTTAGTTCATATAATGTTCTGCTACTTTCCCTTCAGCCAGCCAGAAACCTGGAGAAATAAAATTTCTAATGTATTTCACATCCACTCTTGGGAACATCATAGAAGGGATCACTGTAGTAGAATAGAAGCAGAGACCAAATTTCAGAACAAGGATATTCCTCTTTTGCTCATTGTACTTGTTGAAAGTATGTGAGAGACATACTCTGTTATTATCTTTTGTATCACTTTCTCATCACAAACCCTGTCCCACAGGATCTTTCTTTCAGGATCTTAATGGCCATAAGAACATTCCTTTAGCTGATAAGCTTCCATTTCTGGTCTAAATATTTTAAGCCCACACCACCTGATTAAAAAATGAAACTATCATTCCTGTCTCTGTATCTGCTTTTAAAAAGTTGTAGCTGCCTCTTCATCATACACAAACTGAAGTCAAACAAAATCTGAACCCCAGTCTTAGTCTGCAAAGCATCTGAAGCACTTCAGCTGTGCCATTATTTCATACTTTATTTATCAGTAATAACAACTTACTGGTGTAAATAGACAATAAATTATTTCTTGTCCTATTAAAGGAGTATATGGCTGCATAGCTGTGATACATCTAGGTGTTACTTTTGCAATGGTACCCAGTGTAAGGTCAATTTTCCTTTTTGTGAATATGACAAGAACAGACACCAATAGTACGAAAAAAATTTTAATGTGGCAGGTCTTTTGTCTTTTCTTGCAGCATGAAATGACAAATCTGTTTCTTACATACTGTTGAAAATCCTTATTTTATTGATAAGCATAATTTAAAGTAAGGTATGCTAAATTACAGACCTGAACCTGTAAACTGAATACAAATTATTTACATCTAATAGAATGAAAAGGGAAGCTAGACATTTTTAAAGTCTGTCTACAAAGTATCCCCTTATGACCGAATAACACAAGCAGAGAGAAACACATTAAAAAACATTAAAAGAGTAATACAGGGGATGAATCCTGAACCTCATGGCTACCTATTTGTGTAGGCCTGAAAGGACTGTGCCAATACAGAAAGAGAAAAATAATACTGAATTAGAGAAAAAAAAAATCAGTATTATACATAATTTTGCTTTTCTAGAGGATGACTACTTTTGGAAACAAGAAAGAGCTGTTACTCCATTGACAGCTTTCAAATCTCCCACATCATTTCTGATTTAAGTCTCACAGTTCTTTAAGTTCTTTTTTCATTTTCTGATGTGCAGCTGTAAGTGCATGGGCAGTTGTATCAGGATTGATCTTGTTTTCTCAAAGTATTCTTCATTTGATACACTTTTCCTTAATAGCATAAAATTCTGCCAAGTTACTTGTAGATGATCTGTGCACATCATTCTCTGATGTCTCTTTCTGACACTGTTCCAAGGATGCTAATAGATCTTTTTTTGTTACATTGAATACTTTAAAGTATATTTGGACTTTTGGTATCTTACACAAATTGCATCACTCCAACTGGAATATTTAGTTTTTCTTCTCTGCCTCAGAAGGTCTCCTAAAACTCTTTTACTGAGTAATCTCTATAACGATTTTTTCACCCACCTTATTTTGCTTCATTCCTCTGTTACTTCTTATTAAGAACATCAAACCAAACCTTTAATCTTGCGGCCAAAGGGCTATCCTTTATATTGCATTTTTCATTTTCATTTGACCTAACTTGATGTTACTTTGTAAGGCCCTTCAAATATTTCACCTACTCATACCTCAACACCTCTCTTCAAATTACTTCCTCACAGTACTGTAAGGCACTTCACCTGCTCATTCTAATTACTTTCTTTAAAATACTCTTCCATTCTGTTTCTTTTATCTCTTTTGACAAAGTGCCTAAAGAAAATCAACCTGAATATGCACTTTGCTTACACAGCTGTAGCACTTTTAGCACCACAATATCTGAGCACCTTCTAACAGCTATTGCTCATTAAACAGAAGATTCATCTGTGGGATGCTGATTAGAAAATGAAAAGATAAAACTTAGAACTCACCTTTTGTTTTTTCCATGTCCCAGACCCTTGGCCATTCAACATCTAGACATGACGGTACAGATCTACTCTTCTTTTTGCAGTTTATCAGCCCTAGAATAAGTTAATTTTAGTTATAAAGTCCCTGACTCAGAATTCTCAATATTTTTCTTTAAGAATATTTAAGAGAAGAATTTGGTATCAGGTTGTAAAAATCTTGTTTAAAACATCACTAGTTTGTATCCTAAATTATGTACACAAAGGATAACCAAAGTATTTAACAGGACTTAAAAAATAAAATTTTAGGTTGTGTCACAAATTTTTGCAATGTCTACTGTACACAGGAGTGAAAGAGCAACTTTTACTGAATTTTAAATGCTACACCTAATGCAAGGAGATGGGACATACAGTGTTTGCTGCCTCACAAAGAAGAGATGATGTGGGAATATCACGTGTTACTGAAAGCCTAAAGCTATTCACAAGCCTTTTTATTTAAGAAAGTGCTTTTAAAAACTCCTGCTCTCCTCCAAGTCCCTTAGATCTCTCAGATTTAGAACTTTGGTGACTAGAATTCATTTAAACACCTAAACTTTATAATCCTGTGTTTGCTTTTTTCTGAGATTGTTCATTAATATGCTGATGAAAATGATTATATTCTTGCAGAACACCTTGTTCTCTGGTTTGGTTTTTACTACAGAGAGTAACTTCTGTGGCTTTAGCTTTAGACCACCTTTTTTTGAAGAAAAACATGGGAGGAGCTATTGCAAGCAAAACAGAAGCTTTGGACAAGTTTTATTAGGGAGACTTCCTTGTTGAGTCAAGAGTTTCAGAAAAGGCCACGTGACTTCAAAACTCCCTCTCAAAGAGGAGCCCAGGTGTGACTGGATCCAATCCTAATCCCAAACACGGTCAATGGTTTATGTCTAAAGGTTTATACAGGTGCAATGAAGCCTTTCTACAACTTTGTCCAGGATCAAGGATTGCAGACCAAATATATTTATATTAATAAAATTCATTAATTATTTAAATTTATGATAATGCTAACAATTAGACTAAAATAATTTAATCTGCGGTATTTACTGCATAGCATATGTAGCTATAACTATTAGCATAGTGCGCTATATACTGAAAAATATCGAAGCAATGATATTAAAGCTAGAAAAATTATTACCACATAGAGTTGATATTACTCACCTACATCAAAGACCATTAGCACATCTCTTTTGATAAGCCTCAAGCAGTAAGCTTTAGAGACATTCCCAGTCAAGGGAGGAAGCTCCACATACACTCCGAAAAAGGGTGTGTTAGAAGTCCCTGCCATTGAAAAGGGCCTGGGCTTTTCTGGAATAAAGTAATTGACTGTCAATCATACGTTTCTAGGCTGGGTGCGTCAGCTCAGCAGCTTTGGATAAGTTATCAGTACCATCACTTGTTGGTTCCCTTATCAGATCTGCCACACCTCACGACTGTTTCTGAAATATTGTTCTTCCTTAGACTTTGGCATTGATGAGCCAGTCTGGTTTCAGCATTCCTCAAGACCAAAAGCAGTGTGACCCCCATCTCCATTATTCCTTGGTAACTTTTGTAAATAGGATAAAGCTCAAGCTGGTTTATCTCCACTCCAGGCAAAGCCCTTCTATAGGGCAAATATTGTTCCACAGAATAAGTAGTGTGCTCTCAAACATAAAGCCTGGCTTGGAAAGTGTGTAGCTGGTAAAGAAGAGAGGAAGCAGCAAGCACTGGACTCTAACGATTCAAATTTAAAGATGCTATGGCAACTTACTGTTATCCTACAAATGATTGACTTTAATGGCCTTGAGGGAGATACTGATTTTCATGCTTTGCTTTCTATTGAAAAGTATCAAAAAAGAAACTGACAATACGAGACAGAAAGAAAGCATAACAAGGTAGAAAATATAGAAACTGCACAGCAAGTATAAAAAAAACAATTAAAAAAAGGACTACAATAAATGAGGCATCAAAAAGTTCATTCCAAGCATACACCTAAAAATATGTCAGTGCTTCAGATATGTCTGCTTTGCAAGTTGCTCTGTTATTCGTTAAGCATAAGGGTAGAATAGAGAAGAGATGAGGGGGCTTTCTACTACACTAAACTTGGGAAGGTTTCTCTAGAAAAGATAGTTGCTTGACTAGCTGCACAGACAAGACATAAAACTATCATATCCTCAAATTCTGTGGATAAATATTCAGGCAACTTGAAGATTTTATCATCATTTATATCAGTACCTACTCAGCTTTATCCAGATCTGGAAGAGAAACTGAATTTAAGTAATTAATATTGTATGGAGAACTGAAAAAAGTCTGTACAAAAGACAAAACCTGGACAGTGTGAACTAAGTAATTTAAATTTTAAGCTCATAAATGTACTTAACATTATATTAAATAGTTATCATTGTTGGTATCAGAAGGCAAGGATGATGCCATAGAAATGGTACCATGAAACCTGATTTTGCCATGAAATACCAATCTCTTTACAATCATCTTCATGTACTGCAGAAACAGATTATTTCTTCTTTATATTTCAAAAGTTCTTTTAATTAAAGCACTCTTGGTTTTCTGGAGTTTTGTTTCAAAATAAACATAGTCTTAAAAATGGTCATCCTTTAAATTTTGTTCAAAGTTCAAAGTTCTGAAAGGTAGCCAGCTAAAGACTGATTTTAAATCTATTTTACAGTCCTAGCTCATAGCTAAATTGCAATTTGTTTCGCTTACTTTTTCTTTCAAGAAAAATTCATCAGATTGCATATCTTAGTTCCTCAGGTGCAAAGTATTTATAGTATAAATGAAAATAATTAAGATATTAATCAATAAATGTGATTTATTCAAAGTTTTTAGATCTAAATTCTTAGATCCTCTCAGCAACAATGTTGTTTTATTGGCTGATATGATAGATGATTTCTTTTCTGACACACAGAGTAACAAGAAAAGGATAAAATTGGTGCAAGTTCTCTCCTTCCCAATTAAGAATTCTAATAATTAGTTTAAATTATGCCAAAATAGCTAGAGGTTAGTAATGGGGTGAATTCTAAATTGCAATTCTTTATTGCCTCTTGACATAGACAATATTCATTGTTAAACTTTAATTTGTTACATCAAATTAAATTCTTTGTCTTGAATCCAGAACTGTCTTTATGTTTGCTTAATGCCACTTTTTCTATCCAGAGATATTTGGCTTGCATTAAGAAAAACTATTATAAATTCACCCTTTGCTCCTTTAATAACGATTTAGGTGCCTGTCAACAAGAGCACTCTGCAATCAACTGGCAAGTAGGTAAAATAAACCATGAGTCAGAGCCTCTTCTTGCTTACTATGATGCAAATGTGGTATGTATTTGTTGAAATCAGTGAAATTACATTTTTGTAAAAACCATCTGTAAGAGGAGAATTAGTTTGACATTATTCTAGTATTATCAAAGTAATTCTTACACACAGAATTGTTTTCTAAGTAGAGCTCTTCCATGGTTTCAGTGGCATGAATTTCTCTTCAAAGGAATGTCTTAAACATATCTGTTCAAGACAAAATCTATGCCTTAGTCATTATAAGTCTACACAGAGTGTGGTATGACAGAACTGTGTTCTCACCTGAAACTTTCAATGGTACAATAGGCTTGCCAACAATAGCCTCAATGCAATCTATCAAGAATAGAAGAAAAAAATACCACCTTTCAGGAGAACTTTTTCATTACAGAAGCCTCAAAACATTCTGTCAATAGGCATCTGAAAATGTTTTCTGCTATTCAGAAAGTTTGCAGAAAATTAAACCAGTATTTTTGTGGACCTAATTTCAGAGAAAAAAAATTAACTGCAGCTATTTTTATATGTGTTTTCACAGTTCCATTAGGGGATATTAAGCAATTGGAACTGTTTCATGTTTTAACTAATAAACTGTTTATGCCAATGTTATTTTACAGGTTGGATTAGGGAAAAAAAGAGTTTAAAAACCAGTACATTAGACTGCCTTGCACTGAAGCAATTGGACTTGTTTAATTTTCTCAGCATTAATAATGAAAATAAATGGCTACAGGATCCCAGTAGCCTCAACAAGAGTGGCATATAAAGGATTTTGTCCATCTACAGATATGTGCCAGATCTAATGCCAGTAGGGAAAAAGGGTTCAATTCAATTTTTATGCTTGATTTAGATTTGGTGGCAATTCATTAATACTCAATAGTACATATCTCTTAGCATGTATGACAAAGTTGTGGGGATGCTTTCATGGTTTACTGTGTGGTTACTGTGATGCATTTATTTTATTAAAAAGAAGGTAGCTGGGAAGCACAAGTTTGACTTGCCCTGGATGAACACAAAGAAATATCTGGAATTTGGGGATGGAGAGAAATCCCTTTCCTCTAACTAACTGATCAGAAGCAGAAACAACAGCTCTAGAAAAGCCAGCATTCAGATGGCTCATTGAAGAGTAGGGCACTTCTGAAGCCAGCATCAGGTATGAGATTAAAAAAAAGTTTCCTAGGAACACAGAGTGGACGGGGTAGTTATCAACCAGGAAACCACCAAAAGACGCCAACTGCATCTCACAAGCAGAGGGGAGGACAAGCCTGGCAAGGGCAGAGCAGACAAGTAACACTGGACTTCTTTTTAAGCCCCCTGCTCAGATTGTTTGATGGCAGCACATAAGGGTTTGCTATATTTCCAAGTCATTCTATTTTTATTTAGCTTAAATAATTCAAATAAAGCAGAGATTTAGCAACAGAAGCTTTTTCTCTGATGTATTTGTTTCAAATATGGAAAGAAAAAAAAGGAAGGAAGGTCAGCTCCAACTTGAGGATCACAGGGGTCTCATCACAGTATATATCAGCAAGAGGTTTGTAGAGAAATGAATCTTATCCAGTATAAAATTTAACAATTGGTTAAAGCACAGGAGAGATATCTTCACATCTCTGCATCACTACAGACCTCTTTTCTATCTAAGAAAAATCATATATCTTCTTTGTGCTTTGGGTCTACATAACATGAAGTAGTTTGTGGATATTCCAGCAGTGGTGTCCAAGTTCAAACCATAACATGGGCAGGAAAAGAGAGATGTAACTGAAGATGAAGGGATTGGGTGGGGCTCTAGAAGGCCAATAAGGGAATGTACTGACTAAGAGGCCATAGTCCTTAAAAAGTTATCTTCTCTGTCTAGTGAAGATTAAGTTTTGAGCAAATAGCTTCTGGGTCAAAACTTATAAAAGTGCAACTTTGCATAGGAAACAGGTTGATTTTACAAATGACTGGGAGAAGCTATTTTAATCAGAAATGGTGTGAACAACACAAATATGACTATTCTCCTGAGTGCTATCACATCCCACTTGTTAGTACAGACTCTGCCAAAATAAGATGTGTTATAATAGAGAGAAAAATAATAAGTCCACATTAAGTTTTCTTAAAGAAATAAAGTTCCTGACTATCCCCTGGCAACTTCTTTGTTCCAATCACTTAGTCGACAATATTTTCCTCAGTGTCCATTGTTCAACTCTTATTATTATTATTCACTATTTATATTATTTCAGAACAAAATTTCCAGTCATAGGCAAGTACCTCATAAAACTAAGCATTACACATTGTCCTGGGGTGATTTTATGATGTGACATTGAAGCCACGAGAGAACTGTTTCTTGTGGAGACATCTCCATAGCTTGAACAGGGAGAGATGAAAGTCATGAAGACCCTTGCTGGCCAGGGAAAGAAGGATAACCAGGATACACATGCATTACCAAAAAGATGGTGTCTTCCCTTAACAGATTCCAGTCTAAACATCAAACCAGAAACATGGGATCTGCCTATATAGTTTGCAGAAAATTTCAGTTCTCTCTCAAGATTCTGCTTAGAAGCTGCAGGGAAGGGGAAAGCAATTCATGGACAGCAGAAAAAAAAAAGAAAAAGAAGACAGAATGAGTATCTTCTGGGAATTGTTCAAATTCTTCCAGCTCTGCCATTTTGGGAGTCACTTATAATTTTAATGTGCATAAGTAGAATGGAAGGTGAATATTGCAGGTGTTGGAGAACCTTTTATGTGCTTACAATGTAATTTTTATTATGGATCTGAAAAATGTTATTAAAGAAACCTGTCAGATATGATAAAATTTAAAACTAAAAAGACACAGAGACTCATTCACATCAACACTGAACAAAGAACCTGTATTTCATAAGCACTGAACCATGGGGAGCTCAGCTTCACAGAGAGATGTGTAACAGAGAGACTGACGGAGTCTGCAGCCAGCAGGTCTAACTGGTTCTTCAAGAAAATACTAATGATCCTCTAGTAAGGCTGCAGGAAATGCCAAGAGAAAGGAAAGAAATATACATGTGGTCTTTTCCTTCAGGTATTTTGTCTCTGTCTGCTATTTATATTTTGGCAAAAGAATGTATGTGTCATTACATGTCATCATTTTACATAAGTTCCAAAAGGAAAATTATATAGATAGGAAGTCCTTCTGTACAATGACGTTAAACATCTGGATTTTGAGTGGATTAAGCTAATCATTCAACCTCCCTCTCAGACTTTCAATGGGGGGGAAATGGGATGAGTGGAAGGGGATTATAAGGGCACAGCCTATCTCATGTTCTGTTAAGTAAAATGTATCTCAAAGAAATCCTGACAAGAGACTGCACAGCAATTCTTTTAGAAAACTGTTGTTCATTAGGAGTAAAATTTCATTTACTAACAAAGACCCCCTGATGTCTGAGGTTAGGAACCTCCTGAAGCCAAAATGATAAGACAGGATGTTTAAACTAGAAAGCATATAATCACCAGAATTCCACTTAAGAAACTCGAAGTATTAAATTCTGCCTTCTGTAAACTGAGTATTAATCACCTGTATCAAATACTTTCATTATTATTTAGCACCACTGTTTTAAAGGAACTCATAATCCCATATACTTTTGTCTATCAGTCCTTCAAGTACACTGTACTATCCCTCACCCCAAAAAAAAGAAAAAAAAATTCTACTACTTGACATTAACTGATGACAGAGTCACTTGGAGATTTTGATGCGGTTCCATACTGCGACAGTGATATCATCTGCTGCTTAAATTTCTCTTCCATGGATCTTTGGCACAAAACACAATCTAGTCTGTCTCTCTGTAAAGCTCAGAGAATAACTGAACATAAACTTAAAAAGTAAAATCTAAACTTGATGTTCCCAGACGGGTGTTTCAAACATACAGATTTGGATGAAACACTGCTTATCCTGGCTACTGCCAAGTCTTTCAATAATTAAATTTTCCATTTGAAAAGCAGGGAAAATATTAGCAACCCTTCTTTGAAAGAACAGTTGAAATTAAAATTGAGAAGATACTAAATAAAAATTGCAGAGTACCTCAACACTAGAAAAAGAATACATAGGGACGACAGCATTGATAACTACCAGCCAGAAAAGGTCTTTCATAATAACTTTTCCTTCATATTGTAACAACAATAAAATAATTGGAAACAGTGTTCACACGTGCAATTTGTTTTAAATAAATCCTACAAATTCTCGAGGTTTTGATTTAGGAAAAGTGAGCACTGGTCCAGAAAATTTAATCTTAGAATTATGCCCATACATCTGTAAAAGAAAACAGGTTCACATAATTCATGTAGAATATAAGAAGAACTTAATAAAAATGAATCATCTACATGTAAAAAATGTTTGTCCAATAAAAGGCTCACAGACTACAAATCTTTTCTCTTAAAATTTGCTCATGGTTTAGGTGTTCACTGCAAGACTTAGTCAATTATTCATTTAACTCTAGTTTCTCAGGTGGGCATTGTTGTTTTGGTAATGAGTGTAATGCTATTAGTCAGATATGAATAAAAGGCTATTGTTCTGAAATTTTCCCAGTGGAAAAGTAAATGACAGGTTATTTTATTTGAAAGAGACAGTTCAGAGCTATGTTATTTTCTGGAAAATGTTATTACACATTACAATGAAATATCAGTAAAATTATTTGGAAATATAAAATCCCCAAAGCTATGTTTTTCAAACAAACCTTCTGCACTGAACTGAGGCATATTGCATAAACCTACCTGTAGATAGTGCAAAGCATCTGATGTGCAAATACGCACAGGTGGAGGATTTTCAAATTCTGATTTCCAGAAGATAGAGAATTAAAATTGTATCATACTGTCTAAAGAAACATACCTTAACATATTTATAAAGACATACATTATTTGTCCAACAAGTAATTTATTGTGTTTGATCTGAATCTTGTAGTAGGCAACTGCCTGTTTTGTTTATTTGATTTTTGTTCTAGTATCCAAGGTGTAAAAAGAGCACCTGCATTACTATTCTGTTTATGAGCAGGTTTTGAACTAAATTATCTCCATTACCTCTCTTTGGAATACAACACATAGGGAGATTGTGGCTGGCAAACTGGATTCCATTGGTATTAAGGGATATCAGAAGACACTCTGCATCTGCTTATGAAAATTCAGACCATGGAAGCAATCTAGAATCAGTCAGAAGTAAATTCATGAAGACACTTTATAGGTGTCAAATTCCCAACATTAGTCTGCTTTGCACTACAGGTTTGCCCTAATTTGCATTGTATTCCTTGGTTATGTAGACATACCAGAGGCTGCCTCCTTTAGAAGAAGCTTAACCTAGAAATAATTTAGAATGAGAAGAAGCAGCTACTTTTGTGTGTGTGGTCAATTTTTTTTATCTAGAGAAATTAATCTAATTTGGCATGGAGACAGAATTCAAAGCTGTCACTCAGTAAAGCAGGATTGTTGGCACCCAAAGAAAAAAATTAGAGGAACTGATCAGTGTAGAGGAACTGATCAGTATTACTTTACAGACAAACAAATTACAGATTTTTTATTGGGAGAATTCATGGATGTATGTTGGGTTGTGTAGTAGTCTTCTGAAGGTAATGGAATTGTATGGGAACCAAAATTATATATATTTACTTTAGTTTTCAAAAATGTAGAAGTTCTTGAACAGAAATGAGGAGTCAGTATTTCTGAATTTGCTGAACTGTTTACATGTCACAGAGAGACTACATGTCACAAGCACTGCTCAAACAATACTGATGTGGCAAATTTCAAAGACTAAATACAGTGAAGGCTGCATTAATTTCCCAGCCTTTAGCTGTCCCTGTACTCAGACTCCAACCTAATGGCAGGGGAAAATTCCAGGCCAAAGCCAGCTGAACTGTGCGAGATAAAGTGTAGCTGAGCAGATCATGCCTTCCTAGTGATACTTCTGATACTGGGTCTACACAGATCATTTAATGAGAAGCCTCTTTTTCTGACACTGCTTTAGTCCTAGTGGCTCTGGGACAGAACCACATTAATTTCTTAAGAAATTAATTCTTTTCTTTCCATAGAATTGACATAATGGTGTATTTTGGCTAAAACACAAATGGTAAGTAGGAATTATAAATTAAGAATTTGGTTAATTTCAAAACTCTCTTAACAAATGCATTACTAAATCTTGGTATTCTCTCTCCTTTTACTCTCTCCTCTACTCTCTTGTAGAACACAGATCTGAGAAAGCATGAGTCTTTTCAATCACTTTTCTTAAGGCAGTACAGGTAAACTCTGTAGTATGTCTGGAAGTAATGGCTGAATAATTCCATTCCTGTATCAGTTTTACCTATCAATGTGCTAATCAATGTAATATGGTTTCCATGGTGTGGTTACTCAATACTCCTGCACTGAACACACAAAAAGATGTTGATGGTGCAAAGTTTTTAGCCAAACAGTGTTTGGATGGGTTCCACCACTCTGTCTTCCAACATACACTTCAAAATAAGTGGTTTCAAGTAAGTAACTGTGCAATTTAAGTGAATGGCTACAGTGCTTATAGCACTTCAGCATCTCTGCCTAACACTTTTTTACTTCCTCTTTCTCCCTTTCTTTTCAGGTGTTATTTTTAAATTATGAAATATTTTTGTGTTTTAATAGAGCACTTAAATGTTCTCCATAAAAGGGTTATTGTGATCAGATATGCTTGAAGTCAATGATACCATGCCTGACTAAAGTACTGTATCACAGGTCTTTAGTTTCTAATGCATGAGGAAATTTAGTTACCATGGCTATAATTACCATAATTTTACACCTATTAATTTTGTCTGCAGCATTCATTTCCATAATCCAGATTTTGAAACAAAAACATGATCTTAATTTTGTTGCTGGCAAGAACAGAATTATTATGAAACTCCTAAATGTAATTTTTTCTCCCTTTTTTGCTGAATCTCTCCAAACACTTTCCTTCTTATTAATATTCAAACATCTGTGAAATGGCCAGACAGCAAGAAGATAAAAGCAAATGTGAAGCGACCTTGATCCATGCTGAACAAATAGTACATTAGAAACAGGTTTTCCAGTTGAAGTTACAGAGCAAATTAAGAAATACCTAAGGCTATAATTTACTAAAAATATGTTTCCTAAATTTCTGACAGTTTCATTTAGCTGACTAATTAAACTGGCTTGCAGGCATTTCAGTAAAGGAGTCTTATAACTGCACTGTCATTTGGAAAGAAAGTGTATGTGACTTTTCTGTGGAAACATGTTAGCTATTGTCTGTCTCCCACACTGAACATTTGATCAGTAACAACTAGTTACTTTGTTGAATGAAATGAGAATGTGAAGCTTTAGTTAAAGTAATTTAAAAAATGCACATGTTAACAGTCATATGAGATGAAACATCAAAATACATGTTGCCAAGGAAAGTAAGTATTCAGGATTTCAAGTTTTCCTTTAGAGGTGTATTTTCTAGGACTAGTAAAAAAAGTTAACATGATAAAAGTCAATGTTCCCACTGTAATCAATCCAGTATCACCTAACTGCAATAGCTAACATTCAATCAAATTATATAATCATAGTTTATTTTTTCTTTAAATTAGAAGTCTAAAATATATTAAAGGGTGCATTATGTCTATATGAGATATGGATTCCAAGAATTCTGTAAACAAAAGGCTTTCAACTAAGAAAGTTGGTTTGGGTGAAAATTAAAAAAGAATCCTTTCCTGAGTGCATTACCTCACACAAAGAAACACAAGAAGTGAAATAATTTCTAGAACAGTGAAATTTATTCTGCCTTACTGCTTTTGAGGATAAATAAAACTGAGCAACATCATCATTCCACTAAAATCATGACAGCTACTTCCAAACAATTTTGCAAGCATGCAATCTACTGCTGCATCAGAAAAACTGTACCATGAAACATCCTACAATCTTGTGAAAGTATAATACAGATTAAATACTTGATAATGGTCAAAACATTGATATATTCTCTTTATTTCTTTGAAAACAGCTTAGTTTATTGCCCTATAAAAGAGAAAGCACCTGACAAATTTTAATAATGGTTTTCATTCACTATAACTCTGTTTTTGCTTTCAGAAGAAAAAAAAAAAAAGACAATGAAAGATAAAATGTTAAGAGCCGCAATTATGTGATTCTTTTACAAAACAGTAGTTCTTTATAGGGAATAATTGAAACAGAATTATTGTGTATGCAAGGCAGGTCACAACAAACCAGAATAAGAGCAAATTACATTTTCATATGAGTGATAAAGGTATAGTTTTGGGGGTTTTCTTTATAGCGGAAAAACCCCAAAGACCCAACAACAACAAAAAAATTAAAATGGCAAAAATTTCTATTCCTGGATAAGATGATATTGTGGGCTTTGTAAGAAAATAAAGCAAACATCATTCGTGTATCAACTGAACTAATCAACTAATTCAAGCAAGATTTCTCTGCAGGATAACGATTTAAAATCCATTAAGTAGAACTAAGGAAGGTAAAATGAACAACTTTTATTTAGCTATGTCCATGACTGTTAAAATCATTAGGACTCCATGATTAGCATTAAAAATGTTGGGCAACTTCTCTTGCCCAATCCCAAATTTGCATACACTATCTGTTTCAGTAGCCATGACATTTTACATATTTGTAAAAAAAATGTTATAATACTATTTATTCTCCAGCAACAGCCACTCAGTTTCAAGCCTGCAAGAGTACACATGACATATTTTACTCCCCTTGAGCTGCAGTTCAACATGAGGAGAAAAAAACTGCTAGGATTGCTGCTACTGCTGCCACCACAGAAGATCACAAGAGATGCGGTTAGTTCAGCTTACAGAAATTCTGCAGAAAGCAGCTCCAAATAATCTTTGCTTCTCTCAGCTCCAAACTTTGGGAGTAGACAGTGCAGGTTAGAGTGACTTCAGGGTGTTTGAAATCTCACCAGCTAGACACCTGAGTACAGGGAGAGAACAGAGTACAGCTGTTTTGGGACCTGCTGCCTGGGTCAGTGCCTTCTCCCTACTCTGCTGTACTTGCCTAAATTACCTCTATATTCACATATGAACTTGGTTAGGGTTGTTAGTCCTTTCATGTGATGTACTTAATGTGAGTCACATTGACTCTGCTCTCGTAGAATGGTTTATTTAGTGAGGATGAAGATCTCTCTCATTTTTCAGAGGAAATTAGTCTCTGGCACAGCAACTTTTGAATATTGTATTAGATGTGATTTTCAAAGTATTGGCTTAGACAGGAGGCTCCTATTTGCTTATGCTGTTCACTGAATCAGATTTGTCTAGAAAGGTTTTTTTTGGAACTTCTAATTAGAAAACTGGAAGAACTGAGTGAGACTACACTACACTAGAAGAGTTACTTTCATGTGGAAGGGACCTTCACTGATCATCTCATTCAACAGCCTGACTACTTCTGGTTGAGCAAAAGTTGAAATGGAATATTAAAGGCATTATCTAACTGCCTCTTAAACACTGACAGGCATAGAGCATTAACCACCTCTCTCAGAAGCCTGTCCCAGTGTTTGCAATTCTCTTGGCAAATAAATGTTTCTTAATTGTCAGATCTAAACTTCCCCTCATGCATCTGTGAATTCTACCCAGGCATCCTATCACAGGATGTCAGGGAGGAGTTATCAGCACCTCCCTCTCCACTTCACCTCCTCAGTAAGCTGCAGAGAGGTCACCCCCTCAGTCTTCACAAACCCAGCTGAAGCTGTCATGGGAAGATGTGTCGTGTGGGATTGCCCAATGATTTAATCTGCATGCAACCTCATAATCACCACATCTTATAGACTTGTGTTTCATTTAAGAAATACCCCGTTTCTTATCTAAAAGGGGTTTTTTGGTGGTTGAGGTGATGCCTTAATTGGTTACTTGAAAACAGAGCCTAGACAAGATTAAGAGAATAAAAGCAGGTATTTATTGAATGGCTTTCAAAGGTACACCTTGGGCAGTCAAGAGGCTACACCTAAGATGGACACTGCATCACAGGTTTTTCACACTTTTATAAGTTTCGTTCATCTGCATATCAGGGTTAATTCTTCAATTACAATTTCAGGCATGAAGTAATTACTTCAAATTTGTACTGCTTACTACTAAGCAGTACAGGGTCTCAAAAATATAAAAGTTAAAACCTAAGGCATCAGAGGAAATTTTGAGGGTGTGTGTGGGGGGGTAGTTGTTTTTTGTTTGGGTTTTTTGGGGCTTGATTTTACTAGGAAACACAGACTCATTATGTCATTTGCAAGACTTCTGTGATCACTTAGCTAATAAAGATTTCTACTTCCTCAAAATCTTAGAACTGGAGTGCCTACACTTCAAAGTCTAGTGCCTTCAGGATCTGCTTGGAGCCAGGAAGTTTGACAGGATTTCCACTTCACTCCAAGAGACATCTACAGAGTGGTGGGATCTGTTAGTGTTGAAATGTGGGCAAATGTCTATTGCCACATTAGCTACAAAGCTCTGAAGCTTTACCATCAAAGGTTTACTCTTCCCATCACCCAGGACTACTTGCTCCCCTCAGAGTTCTACTGGCAGAGCTGTTTCCCAGCACACCTTGAAGCAGGCAGTGGAAAGCTTGGCTGGAGGATTTAAAATCATCCAAACACCCAGTTATGTAAACATCTGCCATGGAGTTCATGACCACTAAGTGCACAAGGGGACTAAAATAATAAGGCATTTACTTCAAACCCAAGATGTTAGAAACCTCCCGAGTCCCAAGCAGAACACCATAGTGAAAATGCAGTAAGTATGTAAGAACTTTGAGAAAATTTTACTCATATTTGGTTTTATACAATATTCTTATTTCTAGTGTATTTATTCAAACTATAGATCGACAGATTGTAATGATACTAAGAGATTACATGTGCCAAAAGAAGCCAACAAGTAGGAGTTAAAATACAGTGAGAGCTATTACATACAACAATAGTCTTCATTGTGAAAGCCACAAGTAATGGGAAAGAGAGGAAATGTTCTGAGCAAAAACTCACCTCACTTTCCTTTCCTTCCTCTTTCTCAAAGTTATTTATTATAGACTTAATTCTAGGGCACAGATCTTTGATCTGATCCAGTAGGGTTCTTTTTGCACATTGTATTAAACTTGTAGTCTGAAGACAGATGCATCAGAAGTGAGAATATCTATATTTTAATGTACAGCATCTTTATGATTCCTGATTACTCATTACACTTTATTTAGCTCATGGTACTGATCATCCCTTTGCTTTCCTAACTTCTTAAATATCACACAGTCTTTGTCCAGAGGTTCTTTAGTGATTTTATTACTGTAACTCCTTGTTTTATAGTCATTAATGCTAAAATTTACCTTCATTCCATCTAGAAGTAGCTTAATTAAGACGTAGATTGGAAATAAATAATAAGTTCTTAAAAGCAAAACAAAATGAAACAAAACATAAAAAAAGAAAAAACAAACCAGAAACAAAAAAAAAATAGCACCATGATTTTTTTTAATCCCAGTGTGTGAACAGGGCCTGAGCAATACTGTGTTCTGGTGAGAGTTACCCACAAAAATATTTTGTGTGAGCAGTGAAACAAACATATGTGTCTGCTGTTTGGCCAGTGCCAAACCATGAGAGATACAACCTGCTACCATATCCATGTTACTAATGTTTTTTTAATTTTTTGTCTCTTTCTTATGTTATGGGTCAAATATTTTAAGCAAAAAAATGACAAGCCTTACATGTCTTTTAGTCTTGAAACTTATTTGAGCAACTGAGTAAAATATTTTTTAAAATTATTGATATTCTGATATGTTGCTTTAAACATAGTCTGCCCTTTATAAGTAATTTTTCTAGGACCATGTCTTTAAAATATATTATAAAAGAGAGAAAGATCAACACTTTAAGGGTAGGATTTCTATAAAAGGTGTCTTAAAATTTTCAAAAATCATAGTAATATATATAAGAATTAAATATGGTAAGGTATTAATGTCTTGATCTAGTTCAGTCATTTTTTGGGGGAGGTTGCAAAAAAGAAGCAAATCACTTTTCTTTCACTGCAACTAGTTGCAGAGAAAAGAAAGCTAAAATATAAAAGCATGTAGTAACTAAATCCACTGACTGCAACAGTTCCCATCACTATCTTCTCTTAAAATATGAATGCTATTACTGCTTTTCAGTATAGAATTGCTTCTGCTGTGCCCTGCCAAGCTGTTGGCTTCCTCAGCTGTTAACCCTGGACAAACGATCAACTTTGAAACACCTCTTTTAAGATGCCCCAGTTAAGAGAAAAAGAAGCTAGTACTGCTAGAAACCACATTCTATCTTGTCTTGATAACAATATTCATCAAGAATTCTTAGAAGGAGGGAACCAACACAAGGCTTCTGACACAAAGCAGATGAATCCCAGGGATAAGTCTGCCATACAGACTGGGATCACAATGCTTCATATAAAGCACAGAAAGGTTTCCAGATGTTCATGATCTCAGAGCTCTTGCAAACACATAGAACAACTGATGTATAAAAATCTACAGGGAAAGGAAGTAGAATTAGCAGTAAGACAATGCCATGGTGCGCTGGTTTGGGCAAATTTGGAAATATATCCTCTGAGAGAAGGCAACTTACTCAGTTTTTCCTCCCCCCTCTCAGGCTCCGTTTAAAGGCATAGAAAGGCACAAAATTAATTTCTGCGCATAGGGCAGTGATATGGGATACAACATCATAAAGTCACCCCAAGACACATGGTCTTAAGAGAGTTTTGAAATCCCCCAGAGCAGATAATTGCATGAAATAGTCATCACTAACTCCATGTTAGGGACTATATAAAATGATTATCAGTCTGGCAGAAAAGTTGGTTACTGGGTTTATGATGCATAACCTGTTTTTCAAAAGCAACAGACTTTTGTGCTATATCTGCCTATGCTATTCTGCTACTCTCCTGTATGATCAGATTCTTGCTAGACCTTTATCTAGCAAACTTTCTCCTAATTTATGGCAGTTTCTGTTCCCATTCTCAGTTTATAACAGAGTATGACAAAAGGAACTATTTGTTGACTGGTATTTTAAGTTGGCATTTAATGTATTTAATTTTTTTTTTAAATCTGTAAACAGAAACAGAGATATCCATTTTCTGAATACAGGTATTATAATACATAGACTTATAATTAATAATATACAAATTTTCACATTTTGTACAAGTTTATGTACACACATGAAAATATAAACATATTTATGCCCACACACAGCCATTGTTTTCACATGAACACACAAACACTGTATATCTGAGTAAATAGTGAGGAGTTGCTTTATCTGCTTGGGGGGTGTTTGTTTTTTTTTTGGGGGGGGGCTTGTAGAATTATAGGTAAAATGTGTCTCTGGAAGTGAGGGTGACTGATGAAAACAGATGAGAGGAGTAGGGAACTGTGAGTCTGCTCAGGGCAGATACTGAACAGTAGGCCAGGTGAAGGACCTCAGAGTCTTTCAAGCTCTGTTTTAGGTCATTCCGTTCCAATGCTACGGATTCTGATAATGACAATATCACACAATGAGGGAAACTGCATTTTGAACATGTATTTTATCTACATAATAGGAAAATGGATATTTTGAAGAAAACTATAATTAAGAGCACTTTATAAAATATATCAAAGAGATGATAGGAAGGATACATACTGTGTACATCTCAAGTGAATTTGGAAAATTGTGATCATTTTAACAGTGAGAAGATCCCTGTGAATGCAGCTTTTAATATATTTTACCTGCTGCTTATGCTTTTCTAGTTCATTCCAAAAGAATAGCAGTCAGTTGCTAAAGCAGTTCAAAACGCCAAGTGAGCTGTAACTAAATTGGCAATGAAGAATGACTTTGAGTCACTTCCACAAATGTCTAAAACTTCCTTTTAAAATTTATCCACAAATAGAAGGAGGAAACCAACATAAGGCTTCTGACACAAAGCAGATGAACCCCAGGGATAAGTCTGCCATATAGACTTTGATCACAATGCTTCATATAAAGCACAAAAAAGTTTCCAAAAGTTCATGATCTCAGAACTCTTGCAAAAACATAGAACAACTGGGGGAAAAAAAAAAAAGTAATTGATGACAAGTGCTCTGAAAAGAGCTAGAATCTAGAAAAAGAGTGGGATAGAGAAATCCAGGTCACAAGCCTCCACCCTGGCATTCATCCCTCACCAATACACTGGGAAACACCCACGACACCAGCACATACACAAACACTGTCATGGCACAAAAGCCAGTAAAACAGAGCCAGTGCTTGTTCAGCTGCATAATCCCGGTAGACTTGGAGACTTTGCATGTTAAAATTCTGTTCCTAAGATCCTCTTCTGTTGCAGATAAAACCTTTCAAAGGGAGTCCTTGGGGATGCTTCTCAGGATGCAGTTTATGGCTTGAGTCCTTTTTTTTTTTTTTTTGAGGGTAATTAGCCTGTAAGTGTACACAGAGGCAAAAGTATCTAAAGGTACCTGTAAGGAGAACTTTAAACTAGACTTAGTGGGAGAAGAGGATGGAATTTTGAGTAATAGAAAAGAGATAGGGGCTGCTGATCCACTAGGCATCAAGAGGGGAACACCTGTGATAGAGCTCTGTATTGAGTTTTCATGGCAAGGTTTTCATGGGAAGAGCTTCCACAAGAAGACAACAGGAGCTGTTCCCACATCTGAGACCCAGTTCCAGCTGGCTCCAAGAGAGACTCAGTGCCAGCCCAGAGGTTCTGTTGCAATCTGTGTAGGACTGTGGTGGAGCAGATATCCACCCTGCAGTCTGTGGAGGACTCCATGCTAGAGCAAGTATATGTGCCCCGAAGGAACCTGCAGCATGAGCTCAAGCTGAAGCAGGCTCCTGGCAGGAGCTGCAGTCCATGGAGATGCCCACACAGAAGCAGGTTTTCCGGCGGAAACTCTGTTCCATGGGGGACCCACACTCTTCCTGAAGAATTGCAGTCCAAGATCAATACTGGAGAAGTTTGTGAAGGACTGTATTCTGTTGCAGAGACACAACACTACAGCAGGAGAAAAGTGTGAGGAGGAAGAAGCAGCGGAGATGAACTGTTATACTGCTTATGTTTGGGAGAAAAAAGAAGAGTCATGATTGAAGCTGAGTTTGCAAAGAAAGGAGGGGGATTGTGAAGGTGGTTTTAGTTTTGATTTTATTTCTCACAATCTTACTCTCATGTTAATTGGTAATAAGTTAAATTAATTTTCCTGAAGTCAAGTCTGGTTTGCCTATGACAGTAATGGATAAGTGATTTCTCTGTCTGTACCATAACCCATGATCTTGTCCTTTTATTTTCAGCCCTTGTCCTGCTAGAGAGAGAGACTGAGTAAATTACTTGGTGGCTTAGATTGTGGCCAGGGGATCAAATACAGTATATTTCTCTAAAAAAGTGACAGTCAATAGCCCTACCTATCTCTATACCAACACACATAGCATGGCGACCTGATTTCATCTGGGATAGAGTTTAGTTCTTCTCAGTAGCTAATACAGTGCTGTGTTTTGTATTCAGGATAATTCCAGAATACTCTTGATAACACACTAGTGTTTTGGTTGTTGCTAGGCATTGTTTACCCTTAGTCAAGGACTTTTTCAGTGTCTTGTGCTCTGCCAGCTAAGGAAGTGCATAAAATGCAGTGAGGGAGCATGGCCAGGCCAAGTGACTCAAACTGTACAGAATATCACACCCACTACCTAAACTGAAGGAGTTAGCTGAAAGAGGGGCTAGTCACAGTGCACTATGGGGGAGTCAGCATGTAGTGAGCAACTGTATTGTGCATCACTTGTTTTTCTTTGGTTTTACCTTTTTTTTTAAACTAATTAATTATCATCATCATCATCATCACTGTTACTGTATTTCACTTTTTTTCAATTATTAAACTTCTTACCTCAACCTACAAGTCTTGCTTTCATTCTCGTCCCTGTTCCACTGGGGTGGGAGTGTGAGTGAGTGGCTCCATAGTGCTTAGTTGCCAGCAGGGCTTAAACTAAGACACATGGGTAACAAAAATTGCTATATACCATTCAGAGGGAACAAGCAAAGAAGGAGAGGTAGAGAGGCTTCCCTCTGTAAACAGGGATTGAATGCGCAAAGCTACCTGTGAAAAGCAGCACTCGATAGGTTGAGAGTTACGGGTAAAAATTTGAAGGCTAAGCTAACAAAGGAAATCTTGTAGTTGGTGTTTACTTCAGGTGTGGGATAGAAGGGAGTATGGTGATGTAGCATTTTTACTTCAGGAAGAAACACACAAGCTCTGATCCCATTGGGGGACTCCAGTCATCCTGACATTTGCTGGAAAAGCAGCACAGCAAGACATAAGCCACCCAGAAGACTCTTGAGACATATCAAGGGTGAATTCTTAATCCAATAATAGGCAGCCCAAGCAGAAAAAAAGTATTACTGGACTGAAATCTAACTTCTTTCTGTTGAAGACATTACCCCTGTCCCATCACTACAGGCCCTTGTTAAAAAGCCCTCACGAACTTTCTTGTAAGCCCCCCTCAGGTGCTGGAATTAATGGGGTTGTTCAGTATGAAGAAGAGAAGGCTTAAGGAAGCCCTTATGGCGATATTTCAACCCTTAAAGATGCTTAAGAAGGATGGAGAGAGACTCTACAAAGGCCTGTAGTGACAGGAAAAGGGGCAATAGTTTCAAAATGAAAACTATAGATTTAGATTGAGTATAAGGAAGATATTTTTTACTATGATGATAGTGAGACACTGAAACAGACTACCTAGAGAAGTTGTGGATGCCCCATCACTGGAAATGTTCAAGGTCCGGTCTGGCTGGGACTTTGAGCAATCTGGTCTAGTGGAAGCTGTTCATGCCCATGGCAGGGGAGTTGAACAAGCTAATTTATAAAGATCCCTTCCAACCCAAAGTGCTCTATGCTTCTAAGATTCTAAGACTGGCATCTTGCACTGGCTAGCTCGAGCCAACACATTCCATGTCATTTCACAAGGAATCAAAATGAATCATACATGAAAAATTTTTGCTGTAATAGAAATTGTGTGATAACACCTTCAGCCATAGTATCTGCAAGACAAAGGGAGAAGCAACAATATAGACATGTGCTTCTGCAGTTGAATTTCACACTAAGGCTAGGCAAGCCTGAATACTATCAGTAGTTATTAATCACTCAGAACCACTACGGTGAAGACAAATAGAGGAATATAGACCAAAATACAAATTAAGATAAATCACTCTAGATTAAACAACAGATACTACCGGTATGTTCCATCAGTACTTTTTAATTGAATTACCTACAGCTATTTGTTCTTTGATCTAAGCAGAATGATAAAACCACTGTGATTTTTAATTGAATTGTGTTGGTGTTATGCTAAACTCACATACAAGACACAGGCACATTTGCAGATATAATTCTTATGCACAAGGATCACTCCTTGTGAACTGCTTCTTGCACAGCTGCACTAAATCACTGTGTTGTGTTGCCTAATATAAGGAACTAGGCTGTTTAAATTAGAATTGCAGGCAGGAATTAATTAGTAAATATTTCATCCATGAAAACTACACAACTATCAGTCTGAAGAAGTGATACGCATTTTAAAGGACAGAATCTAGACTTTTACAGCAGATTTTGGTGGGGATAAGTAGCCAAAAATTTGTAATTCATAACAGCATATTTCTGTTATTTTCTGTACAAATACAGAAAATGTATTTTCCTGCTATTTATAAATACTAAACATTTAGTCAAAAGACTGAATTCATTTTATTTGCATAAAACCAAAGCAATTCAAAAATCTTATTTTGAATTAATTGATATGTCTGTGAGGAGAAAACCTGTCCATTCTAATCAAAGATGACAATAGCCTTTTTACACTTAACACTGTAGATCCATGAAGCTCTTGAATTTAGAGTCTCGAATAAAGAATGACTCTGTTCTTCACAAAACTTGTCTAGAGATTTACACCTATTTATACATGCCTCCTTTATGATACATCATTACTAAGATGAATGCTGCCACTTACAATTCCACTGAGACGTTCAGAGGCCTTTATTATGTGTCTCTGCACCAAGGTATATCCCTCTCTAAAGGAAAAAAAAAGTGAGTACTGAAAAATTTCTTAATATTCTCTTCAGATAGGTTCTTTCTGTAAGTGAGTAGTCTTGTAAAAGGAATAAATAAATAAATAAATAAATAAGTAAATGACAAAAAATATTAAATATCTGCAGAAAAAATTGCAAGTAAAATTGTATATAATTGTGCCAAAATTATAAAGTTTTCTATTTATTTAGAAAACATTCTCAAGTAATTGGTTTTTATTACTAATTCACTGCTTTTATCACAGAATCATAGGATGGATGAAGTTGGAAGGGGCTTCTGAAGATGATCTTGTCCAACCACCCCTGCTCAAGTAAGATCACCTAGAAAAGGTTGTCCAGGACAAAGTCCAGATGCCTTGTGAACATCTCTAAGGAAGGAGACTTCACAATCACTTTGGGCAACCTGTGCTAATGCTCAGTCACGCTTGCAGTGAAAAAGTGTTTTCTGACATTCAGAAAGAACGTCCTGTGTTTCAGGCATCTCCTGTCCTGTCCTGTCCTGTCCTGTCACTGGCATCTCTGAAAAGAGCCTGGCACTGTCTTCTTTGCAGCCCTTCTTCAAGTATTTGTAAGCATTGCCAATATTTCCCCTGAAACTTCATTTCTCCAGCCTGAACAGCCCAGCTATCTCCGACTTTGCTCAGATGAAGTGGTCCAGTCCCTTTACCATCTTAGAGCTGAGTAGAGGGGCAGGATTACCTTCCTTGGCCATCATCAACACTTTTCCTATTGCAGGCCAGGATACTCTTAGCCTTCTGTGCCACAAGAGCCAATGTTGGCTCCTGTTAGACATGGAGCCCACTAGCCTTGGAGAGGTAATCTAATAGAAGAGACAGTCCATAGACCTCCATTGTTTAGAAAACTTAGATTTAAAAAAGGACCTAAACTTTCAGTATTGACATTTTCTGGTAAGACTGATTTAGAAGAATATTTTGTTTGCATGATCTGCTTGTAAAGACATGCTAAGTTCATGCACTGTTCTTCTTTATGAATATGCTTTTTCATATGTAACATATCATGCTTTTATTCCACCACCTTCCCATTTTAGTTTACCATGCTTATATTATCTCAAGTTTGAATACTTTTTTTGATCTCGGTTTCATACTAAAACAGTCAGAAACCATTCCTAGCAGCTTTTGATGATGTGCAACTTAAAAAAAAAATTATCAACTTTTATTGCAATGAATATCAGGGTGATTGAAATTTGATATCAGCAACTGATTTATGTACTTGAGCACTCCCTGACATATTCTGGCAGCTCTACAATGGTTCCAATTGTTTCCTCTGATCAGTTTTAGCCAACCTTAAGACTTGAACTGTCTAGATTTAGGTAACTATTCCCTATTGGAATAGGATGATGACACAAATCTAAACCTGAGTTCTTACTAAATTCTGTTTTATTCCTTAGTATGCCTTACAAAATTATGAGAAAAATAAGGTCAATAAAAATATGACCTATGTATCTCACTGAAAAAAAATTAATCTTATATTAAGATATTTGCTTATGTGTACTTTCTTGCTTTTTTTGTCTTTCTCTTTGTTATTATTTAGTTTGAGATTTCATTCTTCTGTCCCTTGCGCCTATTATTTTCCATTTCCACTGGTAGTTATAAATCAAAAAGGCATGGACAAACTGCAGGTACCTTAGAGTTAGGGAGCAGGAGATACAGAGAGAGATAGATTACATAAAAAAGCTGCTAGCTACTTAATTAAAACAAAAGAGACATTATTCTTTGAGGATTTTGTAGTCGCCTGTTTAATACTTCAAGTAAATTAAACTTCTTCCAGGACACTAACAATCTGAATGAGGGTTGTAAAACTGGATATAGTACTCTAGAGGTGATCTAATGTGTCAAGAAAACGATCAAGGAAAATGAGCACCTTCCTCAACCTATTTACTGCCTATGTTTCTGATCAGTTTCTGTCCATCGATATCTACAGGCCTTTTCAATAGTTTTTCATCAGTCAGTCCTTGCTTAGGCAATACAAAGGGCTAGTCTTTGTACCATTGAAAGGGTAGTCCATACCTGCCACAGAACTTTACATTTATCCTTGTTTAATTTCATAGCATTCCTCCAAGTTGTCCATGGATCTTTGGAAAGCTGTATCAACCACATCCTAGTTTGGTTCATCCAAAAATTTTGTGAGGACACAACCACAGATTAATAGAGTACATTGAATGGGATAGGTTCAAGACAGATCCCCAAGAAATTCCCTGTAACTGGCCTCCAGATAGAACATGGCAACAACCCTCTGTCCTCCAAATGCCCCAGTCTTTTCATCCATTTAGTAGGTCAGGTATCCAAGCCACAGTGTTCCAGATTGAGTCACTGAATCACAGAATCATATAATAGCCTGGGCTAGAAGGAATCTCAAAGATCACCTAGTTCCAACCCCTAGACCAGGCTACTCAAAGGCACATCCAACCTGGCCTTGAAAACTTCCATGTATGGGGTATCCATAATTTTTCTGGACAGCCTGTTCCAGTGCCTTAAAACCCTCAAATGATTTTTGTTTCTAATATCTCATCTAAACCTACTCTCTTTCAGTTTGAAGACATTATTACCTCTTGTCCTGTTGTAGCAGTTTGGTCCAAAATACTCATTACTGTTTATCTTCTGTGAGATAAGAATTAGGAGAAACGCAAAGCAGGCACCAAACTTGAAGGAATATAAAGAAGTTTATTAACAGACCTAAAAGAAGGGAAAAAAAATTATATCATACCTTCAGAACTCTCGTCCTCCCCCCCACCTTCCTCCCTTCTCCCACTGACAATGTAAAAAAAGACAACCCTTAAGATGTTCAGTCTGTTTACCACTTCCATAATAACCTTGTTCAGTCCATTTAGGAAGAAGACTCTCTCTTGCTCATGCTATGAAAACAGTATCACAACGAGACAGCCGCCCACTTCCAAATATTGTTCAGTCCATTCCGGAAGAGGAGTCTCTCTGCTCGCATGTGAGTCCCTTCCCCCAACTTGCAGCTTTTCCCGCAACTGCTTTCGAGGGTCCACTCTTGAAGTTTTTTGGGGTAGAATTTTAAGGTTGAGCCGTTCAGAAACAAAAGTTCTCTTCACCCATCTCTGGGAGCATTTCATCTCTAAGAACAGAGGCCCTTCTCTTTCCCTGGGATCAAAGGGTCTTCCTCATCTTCATCTTTAGGACTATCTCTGGGAGCATCTCTAGGAACTGAGGTTTTCTCCTTTCCCGTGTGGAGCAAAAGTCCTCATCGCTTCCATCTCTCCCTGTCCAAACTTCTCATGAAAGTACAGCTGCATCAGCACCTGCCTATCTCAGCACAGGTGCTTTTGCTTACGAGTTGAACACCCCACCCCCCATATCTTCATGAAATTACAACGGGATACTCTGACATATCATAGCTTCACAACAGACTTTCAGCTTTAAGCATCTCCTCTCTCTCTTCCCTCAGGTTTTCAGCTCTTCACAGCAATAAAAGGGTTAATCTCACCTCGGCCTTGCAGCTGGAATGTGGCTTATCGAAGTGGAGAGGGGGGAGAGCCAAGCCGATCCGGCTGCCCACAGCAAGGCAGTGGGGTTGGGGGGTTCCACGGATGGAACAGGCCCATGGCTCCAGGCTGGCCGTGGCCTGGCCCGACCTGGCCCAAGCAGGGCCTGGGCCGGGCCTGCTGGCCCCCGCTCAGGCCCTGCAACCACCTGTCCCAGTGCCGGAAAGGAGAGAGAGCTTGGGGAGGAGTTAGTCTATTCTTAAGTGCGTATCACAGAGGTGGTCACAACTTTAAGGGGCTTAAAGAATTGTCCATATTCCAACCAGCCAGCTGATAGGTTCTATCAGGTCCCAGAGGAAGCTGTAAGCACCCCTTTGCAAGGACATCCCTTCCGGGTCTATGCTTGCTAACCTATGACACCTGTCATATGTTCTTGTAGATGGCTCCTCTCCATCTCTCTTGTAGGCTCCATTCAGGTAGTGGAAGGTACTACCTTTCCCCACTCATCCCCACAACCTTTCAGTAATGACCAAAAGCAAACTAGTAGTGACCTCACACAGCTCTCTCCACAAGATGCTTTCTCATGGTTTCTCGTGGTTTAAACCCAGAACGAAACTAAGACTCATACAGCTGCTCATTCATTCCTCTGCAGTGGGATGGGGGAGCAAACTGGAAGAGTAAACTTGAGAAAACTCAGGGGTTTAGATAAAGACATTTTAACAGGTAAAACAAAAGTCACGCATGCAAGCAAATAAAAAGAATGTCATTCATTCACCACTTCCTACTGGCAGGCAGGTGTCCAGCTGCCCCCAGGAATGCAGGGCTCAATCATGACTAATGATGACTTGGGAAGACAAAAGCGATTGCTTCAAATATCCCTCTTTTCCTTCTCCCCCCAGTTTACATGCTGAGCATAATGCCATGGGTATGAAATATCCCTTTGCTCAGTTGGGGTCATCTGTCCTCTCCCTCTCCTTGTGCACCTCCAACCTATTCTATGTAAGCACTGTTTAGCAGAAATAAAAACATCCCTGTACTACCAACACTGTATTCAGCACAAATCCAAAACACAGTGCCAAAGCTTCTAGTATGAAGAAAAGCAAGTCCATCTCAGCCAAAACCAGCATAATTTTCTATATAGAATTGCTCATTTTGAGTGAGATCATGTTGAGATTAGTTTGACCTCATATACCAAAAGGATATCCTAGCACAGGGCTATGGGTCTAAGCACACAATCGATGTAAACTATTGTAGGAAATTAAAATTCAGGGGCAAATGAATATATAAAAACTACCACCACCACCACTCCTCAATGAATTCTTCTTTCACCTTCCACACACAAATCCATGTTGGAGGTATAGAGGAGAAAGATACTGTGCAGAGGTGTTCTGATTTTCAATATAATTCAGTAAAATCAGGTTTCACACAATTCAAAGAGAAATTAAGTTTCTATGCACAGATTTGCCAAAGTGCAGGCGTAGCTTTCATTTAATATTCTTACAGCCATATCAGGTACAATGGCATTGCTAAGCTCAGATAAATCTCTCCCGGTGGCTCACTCAGAACAATATTAGCCCTGAGAATATAATACAGGTGATTTTATTTCCATTTTATTCTCCTAAAAATTAATACAATCTCAAATAATAAATATATCATGTTAATATTTAAACCAACCAAAAGCTTTTGCATAAACAGCTATTATTTATTTCCTTGACTGTCATTAACCCTATGGATTCCCAATGATAACCTTGGAATTCAGGATTTAGTAGATTTTTTTTTTTCTTTTAGCTGCTCCATCAATTTTGTCTTTCATTTTAAAATATGCTATATCTCCAAACACATCACAGCCTACACTGACAATAGTTTATAAATAAACATTGTTATTCATTTGCATTTTTGCAACTCCTGTAAATGATGTATTAGCCTTCATTATTCTGTTCATGAACCTGATGATAATTTCTACATTGTCTTTTTTAATTGCTTTCCAAGTTCACAGCACTTCTTCTACATAATAATCTTACATTTACATTGAATTCTTTATCCTGAAAGATACCAAAGCCCTTCAAAAAATGTGATCTGAATTCTATCCTCGATTTTATACAAACACCCACCAGCTGCAAAGAAATTGAAAATCTCTGAGGAGACAATTTGATAACTTGAATAAAAGAAAATTGATCACTTTAGCAAAAAATACAGAACTAGTTCAAACTGGTAAGAAGTGTCTTCCTGTAATTTAATTTGTTTTTCTTATGGGATTGCTCATTTTTTCATAAACAGGTTTCCCTAGTCAACTGGAAGTTCACATTCCGGTAAAAGACTGTCCTTATCAAAGGTTGATTTTTCTTCTAATTTCATGCCAGTTTTCCCTGAATTGCTTTATCTCTGTTCTTGTATCTCATTTTGGGGGCTTTTTGGCTCACCCCGAGTTTTTCACAATTTTTAAGTAGAACCAATAATATCACAGTTCCAGATAATTTCCAATCTACCATATACGGGATTGATCCATTGTGTTAGTCATCATATTACAGGTGTTTGCCTGATTAGAGTATTCTAGTAGCTTTCACCAAAAATATTCATGTGCTCTCTAACAGTATTTTAAGCATCATGTAGCATGGATGCTCTAAGTTTCTATTTCCAAACTCTAATATTTGCATTCTATGCAACCGAAAAAACTGCATGAAAATTAAGATTCTATTACCATCCAAATCACAGATTTCTTATGGATTTCTTTTCTGTTGTTTTAATTTATAAGACTGTTTTATCAAAGGCTATATTTCTTCCTATGTCTAAGAAACCAATAAGTACTCCTTGCATACATATTTTTGTCTGCACAAAGACAACACTGAAGACTAGATAAGTGTTGAAGATAGTCTAATGGAGCCATGTTTAAAAAAAGTGATGGTCAAAAATGAATGTCAAATGATATCGCTAAAAGCAACCTGTTTTTCAGCAAATATTTTTCACCCGATTTTTGTACTGATTCCAGACTACTGCTTTTCCTCAATTGCATATCTACCATGTAATGTAAATTTCAAAAAAGCTCTATAAAGTAGACATTAATGTCTCCCTGTTTCTTAAAATATTGCAGGGATCTCTAGTCTTGGTCTGCCAAGAGATTTTTTATAAACAAGTCACATTGAGTACAAAAACATATGGCAAATCAAACAAAAAACCAAAAAAAGTAATTATGCTTTAGAAAGATAATACTGATTTGTAGGCATTTTCTTACTTTCCTTCAACAAGAAGGAAACAAACTTGATGAACACTTTTTAAAAACGTGCTTTATAACACACTGAGGACTTGTTTGGTCTGATAACAAAAGATCACAGGCCCCAGAAGACAATTTAATTGCAAGTTGAATAATGGCAAGGCAAAACTGTTTACCCACAGATCCATGGGGCAATGGGGGAGGATATTTTTTCCTAATGTAAAAGTTCTAAGAGAAGCAGTGTTTTAATTTCTTACAGTGTTAATGGTTATCTTTCTTAAAGCTCTTCTTTCATGAGATTTCTGGATCTTACTGACCTTCTAGAGCATTTAGAACAAACTCCTTGCTTTCTTGCACAGACTTTTTTCCTCACAGTATTGCAGAATCCACAAAACAGGAATCAAAAGAAAAATCACAAGACCAAGATGCTCATTCCAGTTTTGTTACTAAACTGACAGGAAGGTTTATTAACAAACATGTTCATAGGTGAATACAAATATGAATATAGCATCTGGATATTCTCAAGGTAGCTCAGTATATCCCCTGTCTCCAGATTTGGGTATCTATCTTCTCTCAGATATATTTATTTTAATTCTAGAAGTCCATTCACTTCAAATATTTTTCTTAGCAAGAGGAACATATAAATCCCAACACCTTTCATTGTATATGCTGCTACCCATGTTTTTTCTTAGATCACTGAATGACTATTAGTTTCCACAGATGTTTAATAAGTACGGGTTATTACATTAATAACGGTTATTATATACAGTTAAATGTATACTGTCAAAGTAGGAGTAGAATAGGTTTTTGACAGAAAAAAAACAGTATTTGTGTTACTAACTAATGTCTGGATATGTTACTAACTCATCTCTAGATTTTTTTTTTTTCCAGGAAGAATTCTTATAACTTTTTGCAGGAGAAATAATTCTGTACTTGAATGTGCAGCTGTTGTTCATCGGGCAGTCTTGTTTCTGATACTCAGGAGAGACCTGCCACAGATCGTCAGCTGTGTAAAGCCTTGAGGGGCCACACATGCCAAAAAGAGAAAATGTAATTGCAATTCATATGGGACTGTGAAGTGCTAGTATAAAAGGTCACAGCACATCGTCATTTATTCCTCAGTAGCTGAAGCCTGGAAGGAGAATCCTCTGTAGAAATGTGGAGACGGTTATACCCTAAAACAATAAGAGAAGGATAGGAGAGGTCACAGTTACAAGAAGAAGGATCTCAGAGGTGCAGAATGAAAGACTCCGTAGGAAATTAATTATTATTCACCATTACTGAAGAGGTCAAAAACCTCTGAGGCAAACAAAAGTCAGCTCAGACACAGATGTCCAAGACATTGACTAATTTATAGTGCAATAGGATCCAAAATCATTTCTCTGTTAGGGCAGTCCCCATATCCATTTGTACTAGGGTAAATGGCCAGTTGAAATTGCACATGAAAAAGCAGGAAACTTCCACTCTATTTCACTCACCTTTTATGATAATACAACCTTTTATACATCTTTCTTTGTTCCCATTCACCTTTTCAGCAGATTCTTCCACTTCACTCCTAGAGATATTGAAAGCTAACAGGCTAGGAAACCATTAGATTGTCTGTTTTTAACTCTGGATACTTGTTATTTCCCCTGGATAGAAACCCACAACTCCTAAGGGGTCTGGAGCACCATGAGAGTGCCAGATTTCATACACAGTTCCACCTGCTTTTCAAGCTCAGAAATCATTTAATGGATTATGTTCCAGGCAACTAAGTTACATACAGTTAAAATGGACTGGAAATACATATATGCTTTTACCTTTTGTAATGGAAATTGAATCAGATTGTTTTTAATTGTTTAGAGGATGTGCAAAGTACTCTGGCAAAAAAAAAGTGAAAGTTTGGAGAGGGTAGGAAAAGACATTAGATTAGGGAAAAGATATTAGACTCTAAAGTTTATCCTATTTTTTTTTTAGTTGCATATTGTCAGCAGTTGGATTCGAATAGATTTTAGAACATCTGCTTTTCTGAAAAATTGTCTTAAATGTGCACGTATGCAGAAGCATTAATAAGAGTTACAGGAATGAGACAATCCTAGGCAGGTAAAAGCAATATTTAAAAGCTGGAACAGTCCATTTCTCCCGTACAAGGCTATTGCTTATTGCCCTGTTGCAATCAGAACTTATATTTGCCATCTTCCTACCTTGCCAGGATAAATGGGGAATCAGAAACTACAGAAATGTCATTCCCCCTTCCGTTTCTACACATGCAGCGTGAAACATTTTAAGTGCCTCCTTTGAAGGTACTATGAAGGTTTTCTTGATACTTTTCAAACTACTTTTGACTGGGACTCTGCCATCACATTCCAAACTTTTATAAAGGTGCCAGGAATAAGTCAGACCTTTCAAAACTAAAAGGAATATCTAGACCTCTCTGTTTGACTCAGACACTTAAAAGTTTGTTTTCACATGCATAAGGGCTAGAACCTCTTTTCTTCCAAAACAAAACCAAAACCTGTAATATTTACACTTTCATACCAACTTTTAAGTACTAGGTTTTCCAGTGCAGTTCTGTCTTAACCTTATTCTGAATCTGACAATGATAATATTATCAACAAGAGCAAACTGTTAAAGACATACATATTCCCATATATAACCTCCTTCCCACGACACTAACAATTAACGTAATACCAAAACCACAAATATGAATTTAAGCTTCTGACCATGAGAGAAGAAGAAAATATTAAGAAATACAAAGCTGCCTTCGCATGCCAAAACGTACCTCAAATTCTCCTACACAACTGACTAAATTACTAAATTGATTAAACTACTTCACACTGCTGTTGTACAGATACTGAGAGTGTTTGTTGAAAGCAAAGCTAATTTACTGTGGTGTTGACATAAGACTACATTTATACGAGTAGTCAAAGCAGGCAGGACAGTCAGTCACTAAGTGGTGACAAGGGGAGTCTGTTGTAAGGGTTCTTGAAATGGTATCTTCAACCTGATTGCCCCACTGACCACTCCTCTACTGTTTTTATAATCCAGCTGCCCCTTGGTTTTACATGTCCCTATCAGCACATACATAAAACAAGACCATAGTATAGGAACACCGACACAATTCAGGCTGATGGAAACCTAAGGACATCTCCAGTTCAACCTCCCTCTAACTGTCCTGGATATGAGGTCAGACTAGATTGACAACATAAACTTTCTGGCCTGCTTTGCTCTGATGCTCTGTTCTCTAGGTGATCCAGCCTGAGTCTCTTCTTGTTTCAGCACCTGCACATTGCTTCTCAGCCTTTCCCCCTACTCTAATGTGAACAGACTGGCTGATGCATTCTCAGTTGCCTGTCAGTGACAAAGAGATGCTGTTAGGTTCCCCTAAAGCCATCTCTTCTCCAGGCTAAACAGTCCCTAGTCCTGTAGAAACCCCCTCTCTCCACAGAGTTGTTGTTGGCCTTCTTTGTGTCCAGGACACACCACAGGCTCCTACCATCCACCACATCCCACAAGCCTCTTACAGAAGATCTGCTTGTCAGGCAGTGAGTGTCCAGCATCTACAGTTGTAAAGGGATATATTCCTTCCCAGGTGTATGAGTTTGCATTTATCTTTGTTGGATATAATTAATGTCCTGTCAACCCACTCCTCCAACTTCTCCAGGTCCCTCTGGACAACAGCCATGCCTTCAAGCATATCAACAGATACCCCCCTGTCTGCTGTTTACGGAACACCTTATATGCAAGCATTCAGAAACTCCTACATGTTAACAATCAAGATGCTAAGCAGGGTCAGTCCCTTTGTTGCCCCACTTGTTACCAGCAACCTGGTAGAGTACTACTCATTTCAACTCAATCTGCTGAGCCTAACAATCCAATGAGTTTTGTACAAATATGGTTTTTCTCCCATTCAGACTGTATCATCCTAACTTGGATTGAGTATTATGGAAGACTGTCAAAAGCCTTGCTGAAGTAAAGGACAACCATTCATCTCCTGATGATCGAAAGTCTGGTTATTTTTCGCCAAAGGAAATCCAGTGCATCAAGCATGTTTTATCCTTGATAAATCAAGGTTAACAATCACAGGCAAAGAAATGTATTTCAATAAGACCCACTCTATGACCTACCCTAGTATCAAAGTTGGTTGACTAGTTTGTACTCCCCCAGATAGCTATTTTGGTACTTTTTGATTAGAAGTGTAATATTGTTTTTCCTTCAATCATCTCAGACGTCCTCCAATATTCATTTTTTTAAAGATGCTAAAGATCAGCCCTATGAAGATATTGATCAGCTCTCTCAGAAACCTTCGATGAAGCTTGTCTATGGATATACTATTAATCAAATTCACCTAAATAAACTCTGGCTTGATCTGCATCCACTTTGTTCTCCTTGAATCCTTTCACCAGTCTTTGTTGGTAAGACTGAGGCTATGAAGGCACTAAGTACCCCTGCCCTATTTGTATCCATGGTCATTAAACCACTTGCCCCATGAAGAGACAAAAGAAAGTGCCCCCCTAAACCAAACAGCCCATTCAAGTGAGTATGAGGCTGGAGCTCCAATCTGACAGCACGACAGTAATTTCCTCCAAAGCACCTCCCACCCTTGAAAAGGATATGATTTATCTTGCAAAGGGAAGCTGGAAGTTGCACCCCCAATAAATGGGGTGGGACAGGGCCAGTGAGTCCAGGTAAAGATGCTCAACTGTCAGCACTTTGTGTGGACATCACTAACCACAATGGCATATACAAATATGACTCTTTTAATAGTAATATTTAATTGTTGTCATATATAATGATGGCAACAAAAACAACTAAAAGCAACTTTACTTGTTCTTGTTTGCTTGCATTTTCTGAACCACACAAAAAGGCACTACATTTTTTAATACCTTCTGACAATGAGTAAATAACTCTTATAATATTTTTTAGTGGTCAGTAGGATCTGTATAAAAGTTTTATTTAATATTTTCTCACAATTACTTGGCTAGTATGTATTATACTGCTGTCCTGCAATAACTAGTCTATAAAAGAACTGCTCACCTGTACAAAGCTTCTTAGCTGCTTACAGAGTGATGGACTCTAACCCCTCTGTTGCTATGAAATTCCAAGTGACTGTTTTGTGTGGAAGAGTGACGCTAGCAGTGGGACACTAGTGGGCTGCACACTTTTTACAGCATTGTTTCTTTGTTATTATTGCAAATTACATCTATGCTGTCACAGATGACCTACTTTTTCAAGGGGTTGTGTGTTTTCATTTCATCTCAAGCATCACTAATGTCTTCAAAAAAGGAAAAAAAAATGAATTAATATGTTCTTTGAGCACCGGATTATAGTTTAACACTTCTCAGACTATGAGATGTTTGGTAAAGGGAAGAGCTCTTAAAACTTATATGATGAATTAATAAGAAAATCTCCAGTTTACAGCTTTAATACCTGTGCTAATTGGGAAAACAACAAATCAGTAGCAGGCCATAGAATGCACACATTTGTATATTAACAAATATCACGTAATGATTGCATGCACACAATTATTTTCAAGAAGTCATTACTCACTGGTTTGATTTATCACATTTCTATCCTCTGATGCTCATCTATGTCTCCACAAACTACCATTCTAAACACAAATTAGACTTCTTTTCTTTCTTCTTTTTTTTTTTTTTAATTACTGGAATTACCTGCAAATTTGCCTCTTTATAATGTTTTTAATTTTGTCTAAAACCTGGGGTTTTAATGTATATGTATTCAGCCCACATTCTAAAACTGGAGTGCTTCCATCTTCTGTGTAAACTTTTGTATCTCTTTCATCATGTCTTTCTTACTTTATATGTTATTTACTTATGAACCACAGGCTTCCTTGTTCTAATTTATTAACTGTTGAAAGAATTATGCTAGTGCTAGCTCTGCAAGATTAGGTCCTACGTTTTAACAAATCTCCCTTATAAATTATCCCTCCTTACAGTTCTTATACTAGAACTGCAGGTTCTGTGATTTTCCTTATAAATGAAGGCCAACCCCTTACTCCATTAAAACCATTGGCAAAATTCCTGCTGAATTCAGTGTGAACAGATTTAAACTCTTATGTCTCAGTTGTCAAGTAATAGCTAGCACCTACTGTGATAAACACCTACTCTTTATTTTTTAACCTTGACAACATAAACAGGTTAATGTCAAAGTAAAACCTAATGGCAGTTTAGTTTGATGACACCACCACATCGCTTTGATTTGTAACTGCCTGAAGATTTCTGTTCTTTTTTTAATTTCACTCCTTCCACACATCAGATATTCCAGAGTTCAGAAATTAACTTATGGAAGATGGAAGATGAATGTTGCACTTTGAACTTCTGCAGTGTTATGCAGTTAAAAAGCATGGCAGCAGCAATTGTTTCATCCTTTGAGAATTAATTCTTTCTGTGGCAGAGACTAACACATTATGGCCTGGTCCTGCAAAGCCCTAACTACCATAAGATTTTCAGCATGTTCATCACCAAGTGAAATCAATCAAATATTTGCTGCCAAACACAGTGAGTTCAGAAGCACTGGCCTCTACACAAAACTTTGTTCTACAATTGAGTTCCATAACATTAGCATCTGATAAGCAAAACAGTGATGAATGTCTGCTAAGTGATGACTGCCTAGGTGGAGAGCAGTGGATATGTTTATCTTGAATGTATCAAGGCTTTCAACACTGTCTTTCATAATATCCTCATAAACAAGCTGTTTAAGTATCAGGTAGATAAATGGACAGTGAGGTGGATTTAAAACAGGACTGCCAGTTAAAAAAGGGTTGTGAACAGAGGCACAAAGTCCAGCTTGAGGCCAGTCACTAGTAGTATAACCTGGAGACTGATACCGAATCCAAAATGACCTGGATAAGGAGAGAGTGAATCCTTAGCAAGTTTGAATATAAAGCAAAATGAGGAGGAGTGACTGATACCCCATGGCTGTGTTGCCATTCAGAGGCTTCTGGACAAACTGGTGAAATGGGTTAGGAAAAACATCACAAGGTCCAATACAGAGATGTAAAGTTATCCTCTGAAGGGGGATAACTCAATGCATTAGCACATCCAAGAAGTTGACTGGATGGAGAGCAGCTTTGCTAAAAAGGATATGTGGATCCTGGTAGAGGCCAAACTGACCATGAATCAGTTATGCGCTCCTGTCAGGCTGCACATCACAATGCAGATATGGACATAATGGAGTGACTCCAGTAAAGTGCCACAAAGGTGGTTAAGAGACTGGAGTGTCTGTCACATGAGAAGAAGCTAAGAGATCTGGGAGTGTATAGCCTAGAGAAGGGTCAGGAGGAATTTGTTGACATCCATAAACACCTGAATGGGGGCAGGGGTGAATGGACAAGATGGAGACAGACTTTTCTCAGTGATACCCAATAACAGGAGGCAACAGGCAAAACTGAAATACAGGAAATCCTCTTGAGAGCCAGTTTGTAATGGGCAACTGTTCCTACTGCACAGTAGGCATGAATTAGGCCAAGGTGTACAGAATGATGCACAGGTGAAAGGCAGCTAGTCCCAAGCAAAACTACTGAGTCCCTGTCTAAGAATTATTTAATATTTCTTATTGAAAGGTGACATCAAACTATATCATTCTGTAGTTTTTCCTCCTGTAGTACAAATCAAGGAATGCTTCTTAGTTTATCTTTACACAGTGACAGAAATGTGCCTCATGTAGAGACACATTCTTTTCACTTTTCATTATTTTCTGGGGAAAAGATCAACTGCACCAAAATGATGACCTTCATTTATTCTGTTTGCATCCCTGCCCCAGCCCTTCTTGTAATACTCAAAGCCATCATCGCTACTTCTAAAAAGTCTTTAATATAGCTAATGTAAGCTACATAAATAGTGACATGTGACTAAGGAGAAATGCTACCCACCCTCCTTTCCTTCCTTCCTCCCCTGCTTCCTTCCTTCTTTCCGTCCTTCCTTCCATCCTTCCATCCTTCTGTCCTTTTTTGTTCTTTCATTCTTTCTTTCTTTTGTTCATCCTTTCATTCGTTCTTTTGTTCTTTCTGATATACAAGACAACTTAACTCCTGTAGACTCCCTGGAACATAGTTTGCTATGATACCAAATGGTAGGGCAGACTTCTGAAGTGAAAGGTAAACTTCTCTGAATTTGTTATGAGCTTATAACAAATAAACCTTACAGATCTCAAGATCGTAGCTAAAAAAAAAAAAAAATCACATCCAGATGATATAAATCTTGAATTGCAAGGTCAAAAGTCTTGCTCAGTAATGGAAACATGAAAAATATCTACAATCAATCACCCACTCACATACCTCTCTCAAATGAGCTGGCATATAAAGTATTACATTATACTATGTTTCAAAACAGCTTTTTTAATACTATACTCTCAGTAATTTGCTCTACAAACACAGACTAACAGGGTAACAGGACAACGTAACAGCATCATGCCTCGAACAAAAGCAGCTTAACCATAGTGTTCAGTTTAAACTATTGCATATTTTGGCAGTTAACAAAATAATATCCTATAGGAACCTACTGTCAGAGGCTTCTCTGAGTCTAGGCATTTTCCCTGGCATTAGAGTGCCTTAGGTTTTGCCATTTTTCTATTAATAGCTTCTGCTGACAGTTACAGTCTAGAGCAATAATGTTTCAAAAAGCTAGCAACAATGGTATCAGTATGGTGTATGCTACATTTGATTTTCTTAGGCATGACCAAGGAATAGATTTATATTGAAGAAAATGTTTCAATATAGTGAAGAAAGATGTTGACAAAAAATTCATAAATTTCTGCATAGCAATTTTTAAAGAAAATATCAAGGCTCAAATCTAAATTTTCTTATTCATTTTAAAGGAGACTTTAATGAGGACTTACCTTATACATTTTCTAGTGGAAAGAGTAACTAATTAAAAAAATAAGTATTTCCCAGCTTTGAAAAACATACAAAGAAACAAACAAAAATTACTTACAACACATTATAGTGCACATCAAGTGTGACTAAAAACTTCAGACTTGAACAAAGATGGAAGAAACCTTTCCATTTTTATCAGTGCAAAACCAAGCTACTTCTCCCTGAAATCTTGAGCTGACAAATTACAGTCTGAACAGCAATATTAGCTGTCATATATAAGGTTCAAAATTTTAAAGCAGGCTATTTCAAAAGCAAACTTTCTTAAAGTCTGTTCATAGTTTTAGATGTATGGCTGAAGTACTTCCAGTGCTGATAAACATGGCTGTGTGGAAATTACTCAGATTCTTCCCCTCTTACCACCATCCCCAGTCCTTCCTTTAAAGGATTCCTCCTTCAAAGAAGGATTTTTGCACTGACTGAAGCAATACACCTCTCACTATACCCACGACAATTCACTGGATTAGTTAAAAAAAAAAAAAAAAACAAAAACCAGAACTTATGATTTACGCTCTCCTACACCTAAACGTTCCATGTTGCTGTAAAACTTGGTGAAGAAAAGGAAATCAATGGCAACTTTAAAAAATTAGGAAGTAATTTTAGTATTTAGATTTCAGTAATACTTAAACAAGGTGAAATTATATCTGACCTCCATGTGCCTGCATCATCTATGCAGACTGGATCACAAGATTTACTAAAATAAAAACCATGTTTGTCCTTGTGAAACACCATTTCTGCAGGCTCTCCACTACTTAACTCACATAAGGACATAAATAACAGATGTAAAATGTCTTCTTTTACCAGGCAGACTTTATTTATTTGTTTATTTATTTACTTACTTACTTACATACTTTTGGCTGCGTGCTGGAGAAGTGGCTAAGGAGATGGAAAAATATTTTACCAGCACAGCACTGTCAAACCATGAAATGTGAACCACAGTCAAACTGTTAAGGCAATAAATGCCCTAAATCCTACCCCTAAAGTGTTGAAAACCTAAAAAGAAAATCAAGAGCATTAGCATGACCTGAAGTTAATGCTCTGAAACCAAAATAAAATAGAAATCTGTGTTTAAGTGGCAATGCATCTGAGGCAACAAAAACTAACACCAGCAACTGATAGGTGAATCTCACAGCCTGCAGATACATTGACAGTAGTAGAGACAAGAACACAAGGCATAGTGTACCTGGTAAGCCTACTAACCATAAAAAGTACCCAGAGCCCTGTTTGGCATCTCTTTCAAAACTACATGAGAATAGTTCAAAAATTTTCATGCACAAATTTTGTTTTGAGTTTTCTGTCTGTTTAGATGGGCAATGTTATCACTTTGCTTACAAATTCTACTTTTGCTTTCATAGACTGTACATTACTGCCTTCTATTGTATTCTAAATATATTTATTGGAATTTAAGTAATCAACAAAACAATTTAAAACAGCAACTGTAGGAGCAATGGAACCAGAAAGTTTCTAGTCCATCTGTCTATCAAAATAGCAACAGACTGTTTATGAAACAAATCAAGAACTCGCTATAAGTCATATGCCTAAGCCCAACATGCGTGCTAGTGCATTAGCAGAGGAGCAATTTTGGTCCTTTTTTAAGTAGACTATAGTAGTTTGCACTAACAGCCAATGTAAATCCAGTATTATCCTGCAGGTTTCTTGTTTTGATCGGCATAATCCCTAGGAGCACTATATACTTCTTGGTATAAGGAAAAATTACAGTGTATCTTTTTGAGGCATGATTATCTCAAGTCATAAAACAGTATATGTCACACTATCTTCAGGGAATAGTTGCACTACTGTATCAAATTTTGCAGACATACATTTAGCATGGGATTATTTATTTAAAATACTCTTTAACTCTCAATCTTCTTTATTACACCTTTGACATACACCAGCTATGAATACTGAGACCACAAAATGAACACCTAAGAGAATATGACAAACACTTCTCAATAAGCTTGGAAGATTGAAAAGTCATTTAGTATGCAAAGCAGAGAGGGTTTTTTTAACTACTATGGCTATAATGGTGAAATCAAAATCTAAATAACTTAAAATTTATTCACTCATAAAGGCCTTTTTTCCCTTAAAGGCCTTAAATACTTTACTCATAAATAGGTGCTTGATCTTAAAGCTTTTTCTCTGGCATCTCTTCCTTTTCTTGCAGTATTTTCTGATTCTGCATCTTCCAGCAGTCATGCCCTATGCATGAACAATACAGTTGTCTTCCACTTGTTTTAGTTTTCTAAGTGTATTTCTGCTGATGAAATCCAGTCCCTGAAGTACTCAAATATATATTTTTGGTAGTACAACTTGAGCAATGAATACTGCAAAGTTCCAAAAAGCATTGAGCAGCAAATCTCAATATTTCACATAAATCATAAAATATGACATTTTACTGCAGTAATCCACAGTTTTAAAAGAATACGAGAATAGCAATTTGTTTTTTAAATTCTACGGCATGTAAATGGGAATACTACCAAATATTTCTAAACTTTAGATTTTTTAAAAAGCAACAAACCTGTCTCCTTGCCAAAGATATAATGGGCTATTCTATTTATAGGCTTTTCAAAAGATGTGCCTGCATAGTTGTTACATGTGTCATAAATGTCAATGACCATAGGCTTACAAAACTTTCAATCAGAGAAGTATTATTATTACCTTACAGATGAGCAACTGAATAATCACAATCGTTAAAGGCTGTCTGCATTTATTTATATGGAGCACAACATGAAAGGAGGTCAGTTGTACGCCAAAAGATCTGGTGAGGAATATCTGACACTAAGTGAATTCCTGGAACCATTCCTAGATAAAGAAAATGACTTGGAGTGATGCTAGACTGATATTTAAATGTCAAAACCCACTGAATTCTCTGGCCCTTAAGGCAAGCCTAGTAAACTGTATTCCTAAGGAGATGTTTCTAGATCTTCATTTAATACACTTCTTGCTCAGTTTCCTATTAGTGCAACCTTCATCTCAGAGTCTTTTCTGCTCCTGCTTCATGTTGAACTATTCTTGTGCACCAGTCAGGTAATGAATAGCCACCTCCCCATGGGAACAATGCCTACAGCTGGTGAAGAAAAGACCAGCAAAGAATAAATCTAAGGCGGCTTACATGTCTCAAAGAAATAGGGACTTAAGCCAATTACAAGTTGAACTGTTTAATGTGCACTTTTGAAGTGCCTGCCCAACTCCATTTATCTCAAAACTTCTATCAAATTCATCTGAGAAGTATTCATTTTGTGCACTTTAAGAACAAACACTTGATAATGCAAACCACAGGACAGCAATTGTTGTGTTGAGGATGTACACCTGATCTTAACCAAAGCCGTACTATAAACATACCCAGAGTGGGTCACAGGGTTATCACAGTGCAAGAAATTTAAACTTCATTACATCTTTTGAGTTTTATTCCAGAGATTTCACAATGGAAGCTTTTTAAAAAATGGCTACTTAGATTCTTTATGAGTGAGAAAATATGCCAGCTCCAGATTCTCCTTTTTGCCATAGTCTGGGCATGTAGCATATTCAGGTACTCTGGTGCTGTGCAACAGCTTTGTACACTACCTGTCATCCTGTAATACACAATTCTGCTTAAACCATTAAAATTTTGTGTGGGACCAAATGCATCCACCAACACAATAAATATAATACACTCAAATATAAAGGAAGTCTTACAGAGATTCATGAAGACAGATTAAGGTTAATAAAATTCTCAAAATTATTCTTTTACATTTTGGAACATGCAGACAGAAATAGACAATGGAAAGTGGGGATTAGAGTTTAGATTGTTGTAATTAGATAATTAGAGTATTGATAATTATTGATATTGATAATTAGAGTACCGTAGGACAAACCAGACAAAGATTAGACGAATAAAAGCATGATGTAAAGAGATTGCCTGGGAGAGTAATGTTGCTTAAAAATCCTCATGTGTTCTTGGAACATAGGTCCATAACTTACCTCCTAAGATCCATAATTTGAGTTGTCATTTTATACTGTTTAGACAAAGCATCAGACTTTTGGCAGATGCATTTCAGATGTTTTGCTTCCATTCCTCTTGTCTTCGTGCAACACCCGCATTTTATATTTTCTCCGGGTGAGACTCAGTAGAGCTCATAACTAAGGTGAGTAGAGGTAAAATGAAAAACCAAACCACCACAATAACTAGCAAACCACAGTAAATCATCCAGTGTGGCATTTCTGAAAGACGAAAGGATCTGTACCTAGGTGAGATTAGTGCAGTGGGAAGTTAGGTGTCCATCAGCCCCTGTCTGTGTATAGCTAGCCCAGTTAATCACTACTTAGGAACTATTAGGCTTGACAGCATAAACTCTGTCAATCATAGTTGGTACAATGTAGTGCTGAAAGTGGAGCAGTCACTAAGGATGGCCCTATTTCTAGCTAACTTGTTTTGGCAGAATGTTTGTGTGCATCAACAGACTGAAATGTCAGAGAGCTAGAAGATGATGTGGGTGAACGTGAAAAACCAGAGAAGACTGCAGAGAAAAAGGAAGAAACCAGAATAAAAAATGAGCAAGTAAATACAAGGAAGAGCAGAAGATTAAAGGTATAAATCAATGCTGTAAATAATATTCTTAAAACAAAGACAGAGGAAGTTTTGCATTAATTTCAGTCAGGTTGCTGTCATAGGCAGGATAAGCATCAATGAAAATTGATCATTTAGCTTATTAAATTCTTTATGTTACAAGTGTCCTTTAATCATTTGTTATACACCCAGTACTCTTCTATATCCTGTATCACACAAATGGATGGAAAGAGGCAATAGAAGTCCCAGGTGTGAAGACTTTTGCACCCTATAAGACATGTGCCCCACTGAAGCTGCCCATTAACAATATCCACAGAGCTCATAACACTTAAACACATATTCATATCTCTCTATGACTAACTAAAGTTCTAAATAATAATAATATAATAGATACTTTGTATGTTAACTAGGTGTTCCTTTTATACATAATTATTACCTATTTTCACTTACATTTCACAAACAATTTAGGTTTGAAAAGTTTAATCCTGCCTTTGTGTTTTTTTCTAATTGAGGGTTTGTTTGTTTGCTTGTTTTTCCTGGAGTGGAGGGTTCATTCTGGGTACATCAATGGTTAATTCTTATGCATGGCATATACTTAGCACAACAAAGTTGAGAATGTGCAACAGGAATTAACAATGGAAAACTCTTCAGGGTGCAGATAAAACACTCCAGATAGCTGCACAAGTGTTGCCCCTTAATTTGTCTAAAAGATAATTGAAGTAGGTCCTTTCTCTCCCTAAACCGAAAATATTGTCAACAACTTGGTTGTTTTAGGAGAGTGAAACATGCCAGAATGGCATGTTTACAGAAAGTAAATTAGCGCAGACCTCTTTATTTCTGTTGTTTATTCTGCATCTATGCTTTGTTTCGCTTATCTTTCTTTACCCTATTATGATAGTATAACACACTCAGAAAAGGACATAGCAGGTTTTTCCAGTGGGTCTGTTAGTTGGTGAGCCAGTCCATGCAAAGAGATATCATGGACACAGCAGGTAATTCCTTCGTGGTAAAGACAGAATGGAAAGATCTTGTAGAAGTAAAGTTCTATGAGTATGTAATGGTAATGGTAAATGGCAACCATGTGTTGTAACATCTGGAATCTGGTGTAATGTTATCCAAAACTGGTTTTATACTGGCAACCACCATAACTACTTTTAATAGCTTCCTTTAGCTGGCAGCCACAGTTTCTGAAAACTGACACATACAGCTGGACATTTCCTGTAAGACAGAGCGGAGTCCATTTCTTTTCGGGTTCCTGTCAAGTGGCAGCACAGTCATAGAGCCACCGAATCGCTGAAAAGTTTGGTTTGCAAGTGAACATTAAAGGTCACCTAGTCCAACCACTTCCTGCCATGGGCAGGGACATCTTCAACCAGATCAAATAACTCAGAGCCCTGTCTGACCTAACCTTGAATGTTTTCAAGGATGGGGTATCTACCACCTCTCTGGGCAACCTGTACCAGTATTTTACCACCCTCATCATAAAAATTCTTCTTAATATATGCCTTTGCAGTTTAAAACCACAGCCTTGTCTCCTATTGCTACAGGCCCTGCTAAGAAGTTTGACCAAATCTTTCTTATAATCCCCTTTTTCAGTACCAAAAGCTTTCTCTTCTCCAGGCAAAACACCAGCTCTCTCAGCTTTTGCTCATAGAAGATCTGCCCAGATCAATGTTTTGCCCTCCTCTGGACTCTCTCCAACAGGTCCACATCTTTCCCTGTACTGAGGACTCCAGACCTGGCCGAGTAGAGGGGGAGCTCTGAGGAGCTAGGGGAGCTAACATAAAATCTTTACACAAGCTTGTAGTGACTTGGCTCTTTTAACGCTCTTTTTAGCCCCACGTTAGCAGCCAAGTTACTGCAATGCTGCACACCGTAACATACCCACCAGGAGAAAATTTCCCTAACAGCTGTGGAGCGCTATGGTTCCCTGAGCACAGGCTGTCACACTCATAGTCAGCTCGTGTTTACAGAGGCAGCAGCGCCTTACATTTACAGGCTTCTGAGCGGCGGCCTGCAGGAGGGACGGCGCGCCCCGGCTACGGCCTGCGGGCGGGCATTCCCGGGCGGGCACTCCCGGGCGGGCACTCCCGGGCGGGCACTCCCGGGCGGGCACTCCCGGGCGGGCACTCCCGGGCGGGCACACGCTCCCGGGCGGGCACACGCTCCCGGGCGGGCACTCCCGGGCGGGCACACGCTCCCGGGCGGGCACTCGCTCCCGGGCGGGCACTCCCGGGCGGGCACACGCTCCCGGGCGGGCACTCGCTCCCGGGCGGGCACTCGCTCCCGGGCGGGCACACGCTCCCGGGCGGGCACTCCCGGGCGGGCACACGCTCCCGGGCGGGCACACGCTCCCGGGCGGGCACTCGCTCCCGGGCGGGCACGCGCTCCCGGGCGCGCTCTCGCTCCCGGCGGTGTGGTGCCCGCGGGGCCCGCCCAGGGCGATTCCCGGCGCGGGGGCGCCACCTGGCGGCGCGCGGCGCGGCGCGAGGCGGGCGGGGCGCGGGCCGGGTCCGCGCTGGGCGCGGGGCGCGCGGGCCGTGAGGGAGAGCGCTGCCCCGGTGCTGCCGCGGCCCGGCCCGGCCCGGCAGTGCCGCCCCCGCCGCTGGGACCCCCCGGGCCCCGGCCCTCGCCTTTTGTTTCACCTGAGCATTACGTCATCCTTTTTTTCCTCGTGGAGGTAGGCTGGAAATAGTATTTAAAGATTCGCCCCGCTGATTAAAATTCCTTGTTTCTGTGCTCTTCTGTTCTGCTTTTATAGAAGCAGTGCTTTCGGACACTGAAATATGACAAATGGGAGAGAGATTTCTGCCTGAAAGACACAAACGGCTTCTTTTGCCATATTCAGTGAACAAAATACATACTGTTGGAACAACACACAAAAACAGAACAAACGGTGGTTTGAGAGGTCCTTTGTTCTTTTCAATCCTAAAGGAAAGCTTTTGATAGGGGAAAAAAAAAAAAACAAAACCACCTGCTAGCACAGGTGTCAATTCACCTTAAGAAAAGAACTGCGCCAGACCTGTCTTATTTTAGTCCTCGAACACAAAAGTGCTGCTGGCTGAATCAAATTTGTTTCAGTGGTAGAATGTCTTTAACAAGGTTTTCACTATCATCATCCCTGCAGTACAGCCAGGCAGGAGACTTGATGGGCACTATGGGAGAGAGCTGATGGGTAAAGCAAACACAGCTCTATGGATCTTTTAAAATACTAATTTTTATGAGGTGCACGTAGTTCTTGGCATATAAAAAAAGCAGTTAATACTACAGATTCTTTAAAGATTCAGTACTGATACACAAGAATTAAAGAAAAAAATACATCTACTTCCCTTTCCTTAAAAATAATGATGTTACACCTGGCATTTTGATATATGCGTTTCTGATGTCATGGCAGCGTTTTCTCAACACATCATGCCTAATTTCTTCTGAAGTTTAACTCAGATTCTAACTTTAACCCTTGTCACTCTGAGAATGAAATAGTAGGGAGCAAAAGGCAATTTCATTTATGTTTAAAGCATTAGCAATTCTGCAATTAGCTCAATACTGTACAAATTTGATGATAGGCTGGACATTTAACAATGGTTACAGTTGTATGTATATATATCTACATTTACACATTATACATATTATAGAATATTTGTTTGCCCATACAACTTTGACCTCTAGTTCAGTAACTTATAATCTACAATATTAATCAGGGACTGAAAGACTATAGCAGAATTGCTAATTTTATACAGTAAGCTTCTAAAAATAGACTGTATCCTTGCTCACATCAGATAACTCGAAGACATGGTTTCTACACACACATTTACTGATTCTTAATAGCATGATCTTATCACTGTATGTTATTTGAGTAACTGGAAATTCAATTTTATCCTGCAGCAACACCAAAATAAATATATAAATATATAAATATATAAATATATAAGCATATAAATGAGGATAATTGTATTTCATGGAGATTGACATTTCTGGGAACTTTTGATAGGAAAATCATAATGATTCATTTGAATTCAGTATAATGTTTCATGTGGATTCAGCTTGATTTGAATTTGAAAATTTGACATAGTGTTTCAGGCCTTAATCAGCACAACTAATAATGTGGCATTTAGGCTCTTGGGCTGCATCAAATTAAAAAACCGCTTAGAGATTTTTTTCAAGAAAACTCTTCTTATGGCACATCCTGAAAGCTTTAATTTTAGCATCACTTTCCTTCTTTTTTCCCAGTTTGAGCTTAGCTTTCCATCTGGCTTGTTTTTCTCATGAGGTACCAGTAGCAAGCTGTAGCAGAGGAGATAGGTTAAAACAGTGTATCTACTAAAAAAAGTTCAAATGAAGTTTGTCAACAGTTAAATGCCCTTTGTTAAAAAGGTGGTACTCTCCATCCACTAGCCAATCTTGGTGTGTCCATCTTCTCTTTATCACTCTATTCCATAGCAGCAGCATTTATGCACTCACAGCTAAGCTGTGGGGAGAAACAAACTGTTTGCATTGAAAATAACCAGTCATTATATTGAATAATCCATATGGGAGAAGTAAAGCTTACTCTACTCTACTGAATCTGATTTAGCTTCTATGGTGACATATGATCTACTGCAGTCGGCTTTTCAAATTATCTACTGAGCTTCTGTGTTCATTTTCTAGGCCTGGTTTGCAGTCTTTTGTTAGATCCTCTATGTCCACACAATTTAGGCAAAAGTTTTCTCCTCAAGAACTGTCAGCCCAGTGGCTTTTTCTGTTACAACCTCAACATTTGTCATGATTGTTCAAAAGAACACTCCAGTGGTGCAAGACCACATGGCTTTCCTGAGTGAAAGCTAAGTTACTGGCTATTGGTTTGAAACACATTTCTCTTCTTGTAGATGAACAGATTAGTTAGTTCTGCAATGACTGCACTGTAACAACATGTGCATGTATGTAATACAGTTTTTCAAATAACGTACAAGAAGTAAGTGATGTGAAAATATGAAATAGTAGTAAATATCTGAAATAATGGCTCTTTTTTAATTAACTAATTAAATAATTCGTTATATTTGTATTTCTGCTTTAAAAATTATGTTATTACATAGCACAGAGTCCTCAGTATTCCCACTGACTATTGCTGAAACACGGACATAGTGCATTTATTTGCCCAGTACCCAAAATAGTATCACCTTGTACTGTCAATAAAGTTTCACAGGGCATAGAAATGCAGAAATTATTCAATCTCAGTTTAGCAAAAGCTTCTTAAACACAAAATACACCTTTCTTATTCCTTTTTTTTTGTAGGCAGCTGATGTTAATTTAATTGTTATGTAAGAGGTGAGAAATATCATATTAGTACTTCCATGAGATTATGGTTTGTGTTCAAAGTAGCTCTCAAAGTAATGCAGGAGCCTTTTTTTTCTTTTGTTAGTGTAAACTATAGTCTGCTTTGTAGGCTAGTGGACAGAAGTATATAGAGAAGAAAAAACTTTTTTTTTTACAGACTTTTTCTGTCAGTTGCCTCTGCAAATTCCTTAGACAAACAGAATCTAGCAAAACAAGCCTAGGCAAAACACAGAACCACAGTAGATTGGTTTTCTTAGGGGTTTGGGGAGCAGTTTTTTGTTTTGTTTTGGTTATTTGTTTGTGTTAGGTTAGGGGGCTTTTTTGTTTTGGTTTGGAGTTTTTTTGTTGTTGGGTTGTTTTTTTTTTTTTTAATGCAACCCACAAGATACAATAGAACATTGTAAAAGCTGAAACAGATTCAGTACAGTAAGCGGCTGTGCCGCTTTCTCCCTTATGGATTAGCTAATAATATGTTTTGTTATTTTAGAAGCAAACAGGTTCTTTTCATGTTGCTCAGATTGGCAGTAAACATACAAAGAGTACTATTATAGAGCTCAGTGGGAAGGTAGGAAAAAGAGAAAATGAATATAATTACAGAATTCCTAACATCCTCTTATTGTATTTAGCCCAGTAAGAGTTCATTTTTCTAAATTACTTTGTTGTTTTTCAGAATTGAACTTAATCTTTCCAGATTTTTAGTGAGTCTCAGGCCTTATGTAAATCTTCAACTTTCAAGAGTCATAGGACCACCTCTGAAAATATCTGAGTGCTTGAAGGAAGATCGTATTTTGCAAATACAAAATGCTCCACAAATTTTTGTGCACCCTGAGCCCTCTCAAGTAATTGAGTTCTGTGTCTCTGTGAGCTACCGACAAATTCATATAATTTTCTTCAAAGTAATCTAGTTTTTTTCTTGCCTCTCCATATTATGCCTGTCTTTCCCAGTATGGAGATTCCTCATACATCTCAACAACTGGGAAATTTCTATATAGTTTTTCTTTCTACTTAGCAAGATTGGAAAGATTATCTTAGTAAGATTGGAAAGAGCAAATTAGGTCTCTGACTTGAGATTATGACAGTTTTTGAAAACTATGAAACAAATGCACAGGAGGGTCTGGATATACACCTATCTACTGTAACCATAGAATTCTGTTAAAAATAGCTTTTAGCACCAAGGACCAAATTTCTTCAGCATGACATCTCTTGCGAGTAGTTAGTAGAAAAATTGGAGAGTTGTCAAAATAGGAAAGGAGGGACCAAACTCTGTCAGCATTCATTTTCTGCCAGTCTTTGAGAAAGTGGAGTGTCCTGCAATCATACAGTACCCAGTGCTACTTAACTCTTTGTCCTTTGAAAAACTCATACCAGCTATTGAATCTGTGAGTGGTAATGGTTGTAGCATCATCGCCATGATGCCCTTTATTGCATCTTTTCCCATTGGAATTTTTCATTTAAGTTCCATTTTCATTTATGTCACTGCTTTTTATCCTCCTGATATCCTGATAGTTATCATGGCAAGAGTTACATATTACATATTCCATTTTATCCATAAGACTCTTTTCATTATCAACATTTTAGTCTGACGAGTTTTTTTTTCCCCTTTCTTTCTGCTACTTTTAGATTTTTAGAAATGAATGTGAATGGTAATTCCCAAATTTTTGTACAAAGTGATCATATGGGTCTTTATAAATAGTATTCTTTCTTGAAGGTATAAAGTGCTGTATTCAACACAAACTACACTGACCTATGCTTTGTGTGCAGGATAAAACATTGAGAAAACTGGTGACACCAGCACAGCTTCCCTTTTGGCATATGAAAGTTCATTTCAAGCACCCAAATCTCTTTCAAGATGTGTGTAGGTAAAAGGAACAGTGATGTATCTTAGGTACTTTGTACACCAGGCTGTGTAAGGGGTTGAGACCAGAAACTACTTTGTCTTTACTTTTATAGGATGCCATGCTGCGATCATCTTTAACCTGGAAACGCTCTCCTTTCAGTTTTCCTGCTGCTTTGTAGCTCTATATTTAGCCTACGGAGAACACTCTTATAATCCTGCTCTCAGAACTAAATGTAATTAAAATATTGAAGTTTTACTGCTTATGATATCCTTTTTGTATTTTTTTCCTTTTGGTTCAATTGTGTGGTTAAAAAAGCAAAACAAAATAAAACAAAAAACTCCAGCCAACAGTATTTTAAAATAAATAAAATGCAATTCCACCAATAAAATCCAAAACTGCTGTACTTAGAAAAATTAGAAAAAGAGAGGGAGAGAGAGAAATGTCTTTTACAATAAAAATTGTCTCTTCTAAGGTAGTATCATTTACTGTTCCAGCAACTTAGCTGCAGCCTGGCTGATTTCTAAAAATTTAGTACTAGAGAAGAGAAAAGGAAAAATAAACCATTGGCTCAGTAAAAAATTCTGCACTGTGGGTTTTGACAGAGTTTAAAAATAAAACCAAGACAAGGTAAATCTAGGAGGGTTTTTTTGCTGTTTAAATTGCACACTGACCCTTTAAACACTGTTCGAAGCACTATAGCCTTAGGCACAGCCACAAGGCATAACCATCCCCTGTAGTGTGACTTCATCATGGGTTCTCACCTTCCTGGCCAGCCAGTCCTGAAATATCTATCAACTTTTCTTGCCCCACTTTTGGTATGCTTTCATATAACCCAACATAATGAAAAATAACTGTTACTGCTAGTGCGTTCTACATAATTAAATACATTGCAGAAGTGAAGGTAAAAAAGCTTTGTTGATTTCCCACCTAGAATTCAGACAAAATTTTTAAGATAAGGTCAATTTCCTTATATGCCGCACTCTCCCCCACCTCCCCCCCCCCCAAATGCCGCTACAATTAAAACAGCACAGCTTTCTAGATGAAAGCAATTCCTTGAGCTATTTATAACCCTGTGTTGAAGACTCATAAAAATATTTTTAATCATAAAATGTATTTGAGTGAATCTAAAATCTCAACATTTTAATAGTCAAGCAGAATATTTAGCCAGTAAATGTAGTATTTTAAAGCTGATACAAGCCTATTCATGACTAAAAGAAATAAAAGAAAACTTATGCAAGCCATAAATCCATTTTAAGATAGTGTAGTTATTTTCTCCCTATTATTTAGTTCTTTACGTGGGTCTCCACCTTCATGAATTATTTATGAAAAGATAAAGGGTTTAATTTTTATAGAGTATCTTGTGTTTTCAAATAAAACATAGAATTAAGATAACAACTTTGGGCTGACCTTCTTAGTTCTGTGCCCTATCTGTAGTACACATTTATGTATTTTTAAGGCCAAAATTGATACCAGTCCTATTTCCAAACATATTAATACACATGGAGCAAAATAATAATCTGTTCCCAGGATTCACATTAACCTACTGCAATTAAAAAAATAACTCTATACTCTTGACTGCCTGAAATATAGTGAACAAGGCCTACTTAGGAATATCATAGTCACACAGAGGTTTTGTAGAATCATGATAGCAATCAGAAAAACTGTTGAAACAATGTTCTGTTCTTGTAACTAGCATTGCTTCTGTGGTGATGTCAACCTAAAATGAAACAAACACACACAAAAATCCGAGACCTACTGTTATCAGAGAAATTGTTGGGGAAAAATAACAATGGTCATGGCATGGAATAGAACATCTACTTAACATTAATTTAAGCTCTGTGGTCAACAACTTCATTACTATTTTCTAAATCATCTGTAACCATTCAGCTATCTTTATTACTTCTTGTCTTCTAATTTTGCATCTTCTTTCTGGACTCCTTAAAGCCATTATCATTCAGTTGGGGTCAAGCCTGGATTCTAATTGGTGACTGCGCTCATTCAGATAGGAAACCTTGTGGTTATTTTCAATGTTGTAACTGTCTCAGCTTGCCTAAAGTGGTTGTCAAAGAAATCCCTGCACAGCCTCATTATTTGCTGGACACAGAAAGCTGAATGCCACAGTTCTACTCTGCAAGCTTTGTCTAACATCAGAACTTAAGTCTGCAGACCTCAGCAACTATGGCTTACATTACTGCTTATAGGTCTTCTAAGTCTTGGAAAAGTTAATGCTGACATAAGTTAGTATTTAATTAAAAAGCTAGCAGTTTCCCATTGATTGCCTTTCCTTTTCATTTGTCTTTTGAGATGTTCTTCCCGCCATGCTACTCTTGAAGATGATTCATTACCAAAATTGCTACCTAACCCCAAAGAGAGAAATAGATTTATTTTTCCATTATTTATAATTTTGCCACTACGTGTCAAACAGTTTTCTTTTACATACAAGGCATTCATTAGTTCAGTAATCACACCCAAAACAGGTGGTTTTTACTATCTGACAGGTTTTCCAGGGATACGTTCACTGAAATTCTAGTGCTTCTCAGCCCTGATCAAAATCTACCTATAAATTTTATAATCCAGGTTCTGGACTGTTGCAGTTAAAATATTATAGAAGATCATACAGTCTTGTTAATATATGTCAAGTTATTCCTGTGACTTTTTACTTGTTTAGTTTGTGGGGGGTATCTCCTTTCACTGAGAGAAAAATTTATAAAAAAGAAGAGAGAAACTTTGATACAATATGTACAGATTTTAGCTACACTTTGAAATATATATGTCCACCCAAAATATTTGTAGTAGCCTAATTCAATAAAAATCAGTATCTTAGTCTTAAATACTGGTGCATGTTCTACCCCAATTTCTATGTCCACATGTATTTCTATGTCAACATGCAACCATTGTTGCTCTAGCTCATTAAGACATAGACTATGTGTCCACATGATGTGACAAGTTCAAGAACAGTTTGTAGTACAAGACACTGCAGGGCACCTGCCCTTCAGCCATGGGACTGGCTTGCAGACAAAGCAAGTACACAGAGCTGATACGTCTATTCAGCACACAGCATTGAGTGGTTTCCAGAAGTAAACACTGCCTATAATTGCAGCCATGGGCAGTGAACTTGCCTTTTTGAGAGTTGTCACCAAAACATAATATAGAAAAACCCAGAGTCTCCTAGCTCATGATTTAGCAGTCTTATATGGCAACATCACTCTTTCCGTTTTCCTTCTTCCCACCCACCTCACATTCTCAGATTAGTGGAGTAAGAAAGGGAAATACCAAAGAAGTGAAATACACTAAGCCGTGTGTGTGTGTGTCTCTGTGTGTGTGTGCGCAGCTGCATTACGTGAATAAGCAAGACAAGCAGAGAAAAAATGTTAAAGAACATATATGCCTCTCAGATGTTCTCAATACACTACAGTGTTTCCTCCCACTTGCTCCCCTATGCTAATGTTCCATCCATTTTTAACTTTCTTGTCCTGCTGAGTTTTCTGTCTTCAAACCACAGTATTGTCATTGTAATGCTGTCATGGTTTTATAAACCCCAGCCAGCAACTAAATACCACACAACCTCTCAACCCATCAGGAGGGTCAGTGAGAGAATTGGAAAAATAAACATAGAAAACTCATGGCTAAAGATAAAAGCAGTTTAACAGGTAAGGCAGAAGCCACATATTCAAGCAAAGTAAAACAGGGTATTAATTCACCATTTCTTATGGGCTGTCAGGTGTTCAGCTGTCCCCAAGAAGGCGGGGCTCCATAACGCATGTCAGTGACTTGGTAAGACCAACACCATAACTCGAAATGTCCCCCTTGTTCCTTTGTTTCCCACTTAGCATGATGCTCTGTGGTATGGAATATTCTTTTGGTCAGTCAGGGTCACGTGTCCCAGCTGTGTCTCCTCCCAACTCCTTGTGCATCCCTAGCTTACTTGCTGTTGGGGCGGTGTGAGGAGAAGAAAAGCCCTTGAATGTGTGTAAGCACTGCTCAGCAAACATCCCTGTGTTATCAGCACTGCTTCCAGCACAAATCCAAAACACAGCCCCATAACAGCCACGGTGAAGAAAATGAATTCTTTCCCAGCCAAAACTAGCACAAATGCAGAAATTGCTCCTCCAGTAGCTTGTTTCTTTCTCCCAATATCATTCTCAAAAGAAAATGGAGAATTAGCCCACATTTTTCTACTTCAGAAGTTATCTTGGCATCTTAAGAGAATATTAGGTTTTTAATTTAAGTTCTAACTGCTACCTGAAACAGAACCTGGGTATTGCTAATTACATCAGAACATTATACTGTAGTCCTGTTGGTACCCTTGAATTTATACTACCAAAGCACTCACAGAGTAAAATGATGACACTTCAAAGATGTTTAGCTCTCCCTTTGTATATTTCATGTACCTTTCACTGCAGTGTTTGGTATTCCCATGCCTTCCCTCATCAGAAGAGAAGTAATTTTTTTATATCATATTTGGTGTGCTTACTGTATAATAATGTGATTTGCCTTAAATACTAGGAAATAAAACTGCAAAATCTATACGCAATACTAGACCTTATTCTTAGCATATCAAAGAGCCATCACACATGGACAAATACTAAACCATATAATCTCATGCTAAATTACTCTGATGTATTACCCCCATCCTCCCCTACCTTGAAATGTAAACCACAAGGAATGACCTATCCTTTTACAGTTTCTGTGAAGAGCTCAGCAGTTCCTGAAGGTCAGTTATGATTAAGAGATGGAGAGGGAGGAAAAAGCTGCCATTTAGAAGAGTCCTGTGAATTAAAAGACTTCTAAAAGAAACTGGATATCTTTCTTTTAGTTTAATGTAGGTTTTGGATTATTGATTAAACTGGAGTGGGGAGAAAAATACTCTATATCCTGTGGTTTAGCTCAAGGATTCAGAAATTGTAAGGTAAAGTCTATAATCATTATTATTAAAAAAAAAAAAAAACACTGAGGGGAGGGTAAATCCCACTAGCTTTTGAAAATGAGTGATATTTTTTCTGTATAAATAACAGCTTATCACTTTTTTTTCATTTTAAATGAAAGCAAGACTTTAAAATAATCTCATTGCTCAAATAACAGTTGTTTGTTTTTCCTGAAAATGCCAAGTATTCAAAGAATTAACCTCAACTTAACCACTTCTTTTCTAGCTGTGCCCCAGCGACCAATGTCAGCTGTCTTCTGACTTTAGTTTCCAAGCAGTTCAACCGTGGCTAATTTTTGATGGCACAGGTGCAGCATTAAACTATCAGGAACATGTTACATAGCAGTCAGTTACAATAAAAATAACCCCAAACCCGGTAGCACAGTTTTCTGTGAAGGAATAGGTTTTGAATACATATGTTTCCGGTCCTAATAACAGTAATAACAACAACAATTACTGGCAAATAAAAATGAATACTTCAGAAGAACTCCTATTGGTGAAATAATAAGGTACATTGAATTTGTGAAAACTGCAAGCTACACTTCTTTTCTTAAAAAAATTCTGGGTTAAATATATTTTCATTAACTCATGCTCTGTCTCATGAGTGTTAGCAGTTTCATCCCGTCAATAATAGTTGTGTACTAATGTCCAGCTAAAAAGACGAGTATTTGCCAGATTGTATGACTCCATACATCTGAAAGCCCAGTAGTACATCTGAAGCAGTATTAACAGTAATTATAGATATAATAATGCACAGTACCTCCTCTCTTTTTTGAGGTGCATGAGAAAGCCAGCATACTTAGGATGGTTTTTCCTTCAACATGCTTCTGAGAGATAAAAAAGACTTAACCTAACATTTTGTATCCAGTTGAGAGTTCGTGCCACATGTTCTTCTTTTAATGAAGCCAGATGTACTGCAGACACCCTGAACATCTCTTAACCCTTGTGAAAAAGCCAGCTGGGTATAGTTTGTATCTGGCCAAAGTTAAATCTACATCACTATTTTTCTGTGTTTCTGTGTCTATTAACTGTCATAATATTGTTCATGGCCAGCTGGGAATTTTCTGATTTTAGAAAGAATTAAATTTGGCTCTAAAAACAAAGACATATTTCCTTCCACGTTCTTCCCATAAGAACTGTGACATTTGTTGTATGTTCATAGTACTAGACAAAAAAATTAACAAACTTAAAAATAAATCTAAAATACATTTATAATTTATCTTAATTCCTAATTTTGCCTATAAGGAGAATTTAAGTTTTCAGGTAGTTTTGTATATATTTCAACACTCTATCTTTTTTGCACTTAGGTTTGTTGTGGTTTTTTCTTTGGTATACCTTCTGTATTAAGTCAAATTTGTACTAAGAATTCTATTTCCTTCATAATTCAGGAAGTAATTTTTAAACTTTCAAGTTGCAAAAGACTTCTATGCTCAGACTGTCATGACTAGGGTTGTGTGAATTCTACTTTTAACAATATACTTCCCAAGCTGATTATTTTTGTAAGAAATTCTCAGTTCACAGGATATAAACAATCCACGGTATTGTGAAACAGGAAAAACTGCATCCATTCTTGCTGCATCTGCCTGAGTAAGCACTTAATGTAAATTTATGTATTGTCTTTCCTAGTCTTCTCTTTGAGAAAAGTAGTAACATTGGATCATCTTGATCCCCTTTATCAGGCTAGAAAATTGAGGCATTACAATCTAACATCTGAAGCATTTTCATGAATTCTAGAAACACTGATTCCTTCCCACCTAATTATATGTTCTCATAGGAAAATAGCAGAAAAAAAAGTCATTTGGTACAGCAAAAGAATCCATCAGTCGTCTTACTTATTGATTTTTTTATTCCTTTCTTCAGTCAATCTTCTTTCTCCTTCAAATCTCTAATAACTTCTGAAGGCACTACATACACTCTTCTAAATAATTGAAGGCCTTAAAATGGTTTCTTTTTCTGGGTGGATGTGAGGCTGTATAGCATACAAGGCTGAGGAAACAGATTCCTTCTTGCACACTGTGAGAGTAGATGAGTTGCCTAGAAAATGATGACTGGTTTGGAGATTTATTAACCTTTTAATTTTTTTCTCAGGACACCCATTTTTTCCTAAGTAATGGAGGAAAACAAGAAGGAGGCAGTTGTTGAGGCATGGAGAAAAACGCTTCTTGAAGGAAGAAGTTTTGTTAACTAATATTTTTGTAGAGCAGAATGACATTGCTAGTAGTTCTTGGCCTTCTAAAGCTCAATAAGCATTTGCCAAAACTAGCATGTACAGAATCCTAGAAAAAGAGGATCACATTTTTCACAGATACATATTGCTCCTTTGATGAATCACAGAGATCTAGAGGTCCCATATTCTTTTTGGATATCATATCCCAGTTTGCACAGTGGTGATCTTTCTCGATCTACTCTAAACTTTGTTACAAGCTACCTTATATAACCTAGTCTTTCCATCAAATACAAAAATGCATGTTTGACCTCTTGCTAGTGTTGCAACATCCATCAGTTTAACTTTTTTGGAAATAGGGGCTGGAAACTGCTTGTGTATCACAAGAACCCTACTACTGAGAAATGGCTTTCTGTGTGCAGAGTTTCAGAGTCAAGTATATTAATTTACTGTACCAAATTATTTGTCCTGCAGATGATCTTTCGTTCTCTGCCCTCCCTGCACCCAACATCCCAGCCCGATGCTACCATAACATGCTTGCACAGTAAATATGACACATTGGCTGAAGCATTTTCAGTGTTTAGAAAACCTTTAAAATGTGTTTCTTCTTATTTCCACCAGTTGTACTAAATGATGGTAAAGCCATCACTGCGGGACTGAAAATCTCTGATGAATATAAAGAAAAAAGGAATCACAACTCAGAACAAATTGGCAAAGAGACCACACAGGAAAAAAGAAGCAATATATATATTTTGTAAAGAGGTTGTATTTTATGATGCAAACTGCTTATTTGTAGTGAAAAAGCTGCTGCCGAGAAATGGCATTCTACCCACATGGTTTCACAGTCAGGTATAGTAATTGGCTGTGCTAAATTATTAGTTCTACAGATGCTATCTTCACCACAGAATGATAGTGCAATATGGCCCATTAGCTTTCTGTGAGTTGTTATTTCAATAGCTGTACACATATACTGTGGGGAGAAATAAGATAGAATTGGGTTGTGGGCTGTGAGACATGCCTGCAGAGGCACATGGCAGCACAAAGAAGCACATGGCAGCTCAAAGGAGCACATGGCAGCACAAAAGAGGCTTGTCTCCAGCGGACCCTGGGGGGACGAGGTGTCACCTCCCTACAGAGAGGAGCCTGCCGGGAGCTGACAGACAGGTGAACAGAGAGTGATCACCCCATAGAAGGAAGTGTGGTGCTGATGTGGCAACATGGGATAGGTCACATAGTGAGAATTACCATATAAGGAAATACTGTGCCTTGGAAAAGTGTATAAAACCAGCTCATTTCTTTGAATAAACAATTCACAGTCTGGGTCCATGCCTCCATCACTGACAATACACCTCTGATTAATGAAACAGTCTATATATATAAAAAGTCCTTTTACTGAAATGTCTTGTCAGAGATTTGAGGAATAGCTTGTCGTAAGTGTTGGTTACCTTTCAACATGGTACTGTCAAAAATGATTGCATTAAACAGCACACTTCCAGTGCATTTCCTTCTTCCTGGGTTCCAGTCTCCAACTAGGAAGACAGAGAACACTTGGTCTTCACTGCTTGGAGTCTTCTCCTTCAAGCCCCAGAACACCATACCTGTTTTTAGGGACACATCAATAAAGGGGAGACTCTTCCTTCTGCTCCAAGGAGAGACAAGATCCAGTTTCCTTTCTTTTGTGAATCGACCAGTGTCAGCTCAGGGTTGGAAGTTAACTTGCCTACCGCTCTCAAGGACTTAAGGCAGTGCTGTAGCTCTGCCTGGATCAGTGCACAATACCGTGTATCAATCTCCCATTCAGATTTGTGAGTAGTAAGCTGCCTGGTGAGCCCTTCACACAACATGGCAGCCTGCTCAAAAACCTTATCTACATGGATGCATTGCACCCATGGCACCCACCTGTGCCTTCAGGCCCCAGGGGGACCTCCAGGTTCTGGAGTTTTCTACACCTGAGGATATGAGAAGCTCTTTTAGACCTGTTTGCCCTCTCTGTTCACCACACCCCTTCTCTCTTGCAACTAACACAGTTGCTCCTGGCAACACCTGCATCCATCAGCCTCAGCTATGAGAGCTGCCTCTTCCTGGTGGGTCTTTGAGCTCTTATATAGATTTTCCTGACTTTGGGAACCTCCAGTGCAGCTCAATATAGTGCTCAGCTCCCAGAACTTACTATAGCCATTGCTGCTGTTGCTGCATGCCTCATTAACTGATGATCAAAGACTTTCAGGATGCCTACATCATTAAGGGGCTGATCATTAAAAAAAGTGCTCTGTCTATGATGCTTATCAAGACCAGTTGCATCATCCTATGATCTTGCATCACTAGTCTGGCTCAAAATAAAAAATCTCTAGTAACTTACCGGTACCATTTTGTGGATACAAAAATGCTGTTAACAAGGAATTTTCCTGCTTCTTCTAAACCGTGGGATACTTTTCTCTCTCATGAAGAGATTATCAGAAGTTCTGTAAACCATGAACACCTGCGACCTTGTAGAACTTTGTTTACAATACAGTAGGAAATTATTTTGACAATGGATGTTTTAGGATTTTAGCCAATCACCCCCAAGGGGTGGCTGATCCTTTGTCCAATTAGACTATGAAGAAGAAATCTATAAAAGAGTTTGTAAAATAATTAAATAAATCAATCTTGCTGCACAATTCCTGCCTGTTGGATTTCTCTCCTCCTCCCTATGACTGCGGGATACAGTAATATTTACTACAGTAATACCATTTCCCAAAACACTTTTGTTTTCCCTTCTGTTCTCCCATACAACACCATAATACCTGGTAGATTCTAGCAGAAGAATTAATGAGATGAGAGCTTGACACTACACATCTGCAAGCTATAGTATGTGCCAGTCAGCTCACACAAGTTTTCAAGTTCACCTTCCTCTTTCGGATTTGAGGTCAGTAACAATGACAGGAAGAGAAACAGGAATAAAGTAAAAGGGCATCAACTTCTGTGCCTTATTGGCCTGATAAATTTGTTTCAGAAGGAATTTTTCTGTAAAGATAAACAATTCAAGGTCAAGTCAGTCATGGAATTTTGTATCTCCAGAAAAGTAATTCTACTGAGGGAAGCTTCATGCATGCAGAAGGAAATCACTTCTGGCTGAATGGCTTAAAAGCTTTAAAAGGCTAGAATCTAAAATTCAAGCAAATAGATTTTATGGCATCTCATTTAATAAAGGAAATGGTAGATCTTTGGGAAAAACACTAGCAGGAAAAGGCTACACAAATTTCATATCTCTCTAAATCATTCATAGACTAGGACTCTGAAGTCCTTTAATTTATACTGATGACCTACTCTGCTACCTAAGCATTAAAAGTGGGTCCCAGTCACTAGGACAGAGGTTGTTCTGGGGTAAAAGGTATAAATCCAACTGAATTCATGGAGCCTTCAACAGTAGTGTTAATCAGGAATACCTGCCCCTGAATAAAAGGCCAAATGGTATACAGGTATTTGTAACCAAGAACATAATTTGACCCACTAAGATTGCAACATTTTCAAAATAGTAAAGAATAAAATCATGGTCTCAATTCTGCCAACTCCCCAGTAGTCAATTAAAAGGAAAGTTTCTCGGGGGGCTGGGGAGGTAGAGGGGTTGTGTTTGTGTGTCTGTTTGTGTAAAGCTTTCCCTCAGAAGGCCTGTCCTGTACTTGGTCCCCTTAATAAAGTGAGGCTAGTACACTCATGTTTTATGTGGATGGCTTTTATGTGGATGACATAAAGAACTAAGGGGGTCACCTCATCCTGTCTGGATCGGTACTGCTCCTCTGGGTGATGTATAAATGTATTATAACCAAATGTCTTGAAACTTGATTTTGTTAGCTTTATTATAAAATCATAGAATGGTTTGGGCTACACTTGACCTTACAGATCATCAGGTTCCAATGATGGACAGGAAATACTCCCAATGTAATACTCTGATATAAATCAAAGTAATTTGCAAAAAAAAAACCCCACACCTTTATATAAATGCAGCAAACCTAGTACTGGAGAGAAAAATGTCTTTTTCAGAGAGACAGTCACATACCTCCTAAATAAATATCAAAAGGTTGCTACATGGTATGGCAGTGTACATGGCTCCAGCTGCTCTGTCTCTTGAGAAAAACTCAGACAACCAGCTGTGTTTGTCAGCAACCCAAGTTTAGCATATAACTTTGCAGTCACAGTGAGAAATCATAATTCCTTTGTTCTGCTGTTTGCATGTTTTCCCCTGATTGGTTAATGTTTTCCCCTCCCTGTTTTATGTATAAAGTTATGTATATTCATATCCCTTATTTAATATGTATCAGTTCTAGAAAGTTCTTTGTTCCTCGACGCCCCATTGGATCCTCCCTTAATTCCCTCCTATGTGTTGTTCCCATTTGTTCCCTTACTGTCAACCCCACCTACTTCCCTTTACCCCATTGGCTGAGATCCCTTTCCCCGCCTATTCTGTACGCAATATAAAATCCCCAGACACTGGCAAAAATTTGGCTTTTTATCGCTGTCATTTCACTGGAATGAACCTGTGTGGAACACATACAGAGAGTCCCCTCTCTTTCTTCTTGGCCCTTGCCTTCCTGCCTTCATTCCAGCAACAGGAGGAAAGCTCCCGTGGATGAGGAGCTCTACCCCTTCCTTTTGTGTGTCTCAGCCAGGATTGCTGCCATCCAGAGAGGCTGAAGGTTTCATCTCCGGGCTTTCTTTTGTTGGCACGTGAGGGATAAACCCCCTTCAGCTTACCCTAAGCTGCAAAACTCCTCAACAGGAGTATGTAGGAATATGTAGTTCTACACTATCTTCACCAGAGGTTTGGGATTTACAGTTGGTTTGACTGCTGCTTGGTTTAACAAATCCATAAGTTCTCATTAATTTACTACAGGATTAGGGTACTTACAGATTTATGGGATCCCATTCTTAGAGTTCTTAAAAGTAAGGTGTTTTTGTGGGCTTTGGTTCTGTTTGGGGGTATTTTTGGGACCCACAGGTCCATGTGATTAACCATCACCGGGCACAATAAATAGCATATAGCATAAGTATTCAAATGCTCATTTATCTTAAGTAACCTTTGCAAAGAAGGTTTGATAGTTTGCTCAGAAAAAACTTTTTAAGAACTAGTGGAGCTGTTTTATGAATGTTGCTTTACGTAAAACAGAAACTCTTAAACAGAAAGCAGATGCTAGTTCTCTTTGAAAACAATTTAATTTTCAGATTGTTTTGTTACGGATGTGTGACTTACGCACTCAGGAAAATTTTGGTTTTCTCCTAGTGAGGTTTGAATCTTATTTACTAATCTCAATCAAATCTGAAAAAAATCTCTAATTATTTCTATTAGAAATCATTTACGTTAATGCTGATATGGGAAGAGTTGGATGAATAACTCTTTGAGAATGGTGTTGTGTTTATCAGGAGACATGAGTTCAGAATTTGTGTTCTTTGCAGCAGCAGCGAACTGCCCAGTCAACAGCCATATCCTGATATACTATCCACACCAAGTGCTGTCCCAGCCTAGTTCTTCCAGATGATGAAAAGACATCTAGTTTATCCTGTCTGGGTGGATTAGAAGGTGCAAACTCATTGAAAAGCACATTTACTTATTTCTAACATTAATGGAAAAATTTTGAATTTAAAGAACTTTTTGTCACCCATGTGCATTAAGCAGTTGGCTTCTATCGTCCTTAGATGCCTGATTTGATGTAGTTATTCTCACCTGGTTGAAGTGGGGAGGTAATTGAGGTATGACAACCCAATTCTAGAGATCCAAAATACTGACTGATACGCTTTCATTACTGCGTAGACAGGCTCAGAAGTAACAAAAAAGATGACACAGATTCTCTTGTTGGCAGTGTGAACGTCAAGTATTATTGTCTCCCCGTTTCTATCCTCCTACCTATCTCCAAGATGAAAACAGAAGAATCTATCCTAATAAGGTGAAAGAATTTCTGTTTTTTAAAACAGGGCTATAGATAGAAATCTTTGTAGGTAGTTCTGTGTTTCAATAGTGTGCTGGGGGCATTTTCAATGTTAAGTGTACATTAACTACTAAGCTCATTCTTTATAAATACCTATTAATAAAACAGATATTTACATTCCAAAGTATGAAATATGGATCCAAATCAACTTCACATCTTAAAAGTCACTTGTATAATTCATGAGTCAGTGACAAACCTAATGAATTAGTCACATAATTGACACATTAGAGACAGAACTTTGAATTTGGATGCATGTTTTATTTAAAGCTTGGGATGCTATATAAATAAATCATGAAAATATACTTCTGACTCAGACAGTAAATAATAATGTAAAGAATAGCATCTTCTGGTAAAAAATTGTGGGAGGAAGGGTAATTGAATGACTTTGTGTTATTTGGCTGGCACAGACAAGTGAGAACCCTCAGTAGCACTTTCAGTTCCTTGTTGCTTTCTGCCAGTTCAGAGGAGTGATGTATCAATCTAGGTTTGACTGCTATAAAAGGTTGTTTATACTTAAGGTAAGTAGCAAATGCAGTCCATTCTGTATCAGGAATAAGATGGGCATTTTTAATCTCTAATTGCCGGAGTTCTCACAGAAAAAGTTCAAATCTCTTCCATCACAACTTTTCTGTGTTCCTTTTTCACTTGGCTTCTAGATATCAAAGCAGACAACTCTCTTAAGTGGCACAAAAATAAGCACCTCATTGAAAACCTGATTGGTAACAAATTTAAACGTGTTACTTTGAATGGGGACAGCTTTGTTAAGAGCTTCCATATTGGAGAAATGGAAAGCAAAAAAGAAAGATGTGAATGACATACAAGGGTAAATCTATTGATTTTGTCATTTAGGAGTTATTATTACTGCTTACACTTTGCTATATCTAAAACTTTAAAATGTTCAAAGTTAAGGAAGTAATGAAGTCGTGTACATACCAAGTCACAGAGCTGCAATTCTAAAAGTAAAAAAAGAAGGCTGGTGATAGAAGGTGCTTTTTTTTTCCTCAATACCACTGAATCCTTCACAGCTTGAACATAATTTGTTAGCCTGAACATTAATGGTACCATTTTTCTTCTTTATGTACCTCCAGACTTACTCATTGCCAGTTAAAAACAGTGACATGCCTTTGGTGAAAAAAAATGTCTAAGCTCACTGGAAATCAGCAACAGCTTCAAAGTGCTAAAAATATACATATATTTGTTAGATGAATCAAAACCCGATTCAGACTCTTGGTAACCAAGTGGCTTTTTGTACAATGAAAATTCCCCAGAAGTAGATTAATGAGCTCAGAAAGAATTTCCACAGGTGCTTATTTTGTATTGTACTAGGTGATATCTAGGTTTATTAGTTAAAATTTTACTTTAAAAAAATGTATGATGCATAGAACATTCTAATTCATGATTGGTAGTAGAGCTTTAAATTTGCTTCAACAAAAACCCGCAGTTCTCTTAAATTATAAAACATCTTTCTAATCCTGCATTAATTCAATCTATGGTTCTTAATCTCCTTGCTTCCATATATGGTATCTCCACAAATAATCCAGTTTTAATATGCATATTTTCTTCTTTTCCTTCCCTAATCATGGTATAGTTTGTCCTCATCAAAATCCAAGAATGCTGGCTCTTAATTCCTCTTTAAAGCCCATAATACTTGTTCATTAGCAGTCCAGAGGTCAATTAGTATCTTTATCTTTTAATCTTTTGACTACTTTTTTTTCATTTACAATACATGCTGGCGATGAACTTTCTTTTTTCTCCTCAAAAGTCTGTAAAGATCACATATGTGAGAATTCTATATGCAGTCAGATTGAAGATGAAGGGAGAAAAAGGGAACAGAAGATCAGGATGATGCAAAGGCAATAGGCATTAGCTGCTTGACCCTTGTTAATCATGTGTAACCCTTTGCCCTCACTTCACCAGGGTTCTAACCTTTTGCTGAGAGATGAAGTCAAAACATGATGTCTTTACATTCAGAAGGAGAACAAATTCTTGTCCCATACAGTAATATAGATTGGAATTGCTCAGTTGTTGTGAAGAAGAGTAAGAAAGGGCAAATAATCTGAAGGAAAAGGAGTAACTTGGTTTTCAGGACTTCTGCCTTTTTCCTGGAGACACTTGCACAACTCTGACAACAATAGACAGAGAAACTTGTAAAGCCAGCTGGTCTGAATTATGCCTGTATTTATAAGGAATCTACCACTAATATCCCATGACAAGGACCTCAGATGCTTTCTCTTTTAGATATTTAGTGCCTGCGAATGGGAGATAAAGTCTCTGAACAAAAAAATTTGAGTTCACAGTTCTGTTTCCATGGAACCCAAATGCTGGAAGAATGAGACATGGATAGGAAACACCACAAATAATGAGAATAGGGAGTTAAATTTTTGTTGCTGTTGCATAGCGGTTATAACACATTAAGTGCCAATTTGCACAGAAGTGCCTGATTCTAACTTAAATGCTCAAAAGTTTAAAAATTGAAGATTTTTTAAAATGCATTTTTGATTCATTCATTTGATATAATCGTAAGAGAATCTTATGTCCCTGAAAGGAGAGGAAGGGGAAAAAGCCTTTAAGTCTGCTACCTGTAGAAAAAGATCCCTCCAAGATTGGAAATTAATTCAAAGTTTCTGCATTGTAAGAAAAGCATTTTGCTAACAATGCACTGGCAAGAACACCTCATGACTAGGTGCGAAAAAAGAGGAAAGGAGGGATATAGCTGTTAAATAGCTATAAAATTCAGCTAAAGGAGCAATGTGTATTTATCTAGTGTTTAGGAATGTGTTTTGTGGCTGAAGCAATTGTCTATAAAATAATGTTTAAAGAAGGAAATTCTTAAAGGAGAACTTTAGGAATAAAAGTTATATGATTAGCCTGGATCAAGGAATATAAAAAAAATATGCTTAGAGTTGAAATTGAGTAAGAAAGATGTCCTATATCATCTCAAGAAACAAACCTGTTTCAGTTAACTAGATAGGTCAGGCCTCCATATCTTCTGAACAGCTTACAGAGCCACATCCGTGTCTTCATATATCTTGACAGAGGCTTCATGAGCTGTGATAATGAGTCGCTGATTATCCATATATTGCATATGATACATTTGGCAAATCATGAGTCATCTGTTTGAAAGAATGTGTTCTTTATCAGTAGTCTGGAACTTCTCTAAACTGCACTTAGACTTGTGATGCCTCAAATAAATCAGACCTACAAGGCTAGGGAAGCAGGTGACAAAATAAATGTCAATGGGCCTGAACTGAAATGAAAAAAAAAGTCATTTAAACATGATTCAGGCATAACCAGCAGGTTTTGGTAGTGAACAAGGACCTACAGTGATGATCTATGCAAAAGGAGATCTGGGACTTCTCTGAGCTGGTCATAGCCAGTTACAGATAGCTCTGCTATGGACAAAACCAACCTGCTGAACACACAACTGTGCACATCAGAGGAGCATATGGTGCGTCTGCAAAAAATATATTTAAGGAAGAACATTAATATCCAGAAAAGAAAAGATGCAAGAGACCAACAACAAGGCAGGTGTGACACCTGAGTGGAGGCAAGGGGTAAAATAAAAGAGATGTTTGGTTATAAGGGACAACATATCAGGAGAGGGATGCAGAAGAAAAGAGAAGGAAACAAAAGTAAGACAGCAGGGTAATAGTCTTCTGAGGAAGGCTGGAGGAGCAGCCCTAGCAGTCAGGAGCAAACAGAGGCTCCAATAAGGAGTAGGGCAGAGAGTCTTGAGAAGGATTATACCAAAGACATACTTGAGTATATGTCTTGGTTTGAAAGACAGTTGTCTCCTAAGGAAAGGCAGGAGCCACCCTCGGAATGGCAGATGTGACCCCCCCTTCTCTCTGAGTTATTATAATTCCGAAATCAAGGCGCCCTTAGGCAAAGATGTGGGAAATAGGAATAACAGTTCTTTACTATTATATATCTATATGTGTATAACCAGTCAAACAAACAGCAATAACTCTGGCAGTAACAGCAAACAATCACAAACCCAGTCCCAGCCTTCTCGGCTGTCAGGCCCTTTCCCCTCGGGTGCAGTTCCGCTCGCAGCCGGCAGGGGCGCTGGCGGCTCCCGGTGAGCAGGGCAGGTGCGATGGTTCCCCCGCGGCTGCAGGGGGCGCTCCGGAGCGAGCTCGGGGAGCACGCGGCACTGGGGCCCTGGGATCCTGGGGAGGGATGGAACAAAAAAAGCTTCACAAACCCCTGGGCAGCCGATCCTGGTGTCTGGCCGGACCCTCGGGAACAGCAGGCTGGAACGGTCGGCTGGAATGGTAGGGACGAGCAAAATCCCAGGTGGCAGATGAGATGTATCCAAACGGGGAACCCCCTGGAGGTCTGGGCAGACAGGGCGAGCAGGACTACAACGCAGCAAAGGCTCGAAGCAACCGCGGGACAGGGCAGCCACAGCCCGGCTCCCGGCGGGGCAGGGAAAGCGGGCTTTGGGATCCCGGGGCTTCTCCAGCAGAAGAAAAAGCAGCCAAAGAAGGCAGCCTCCCTCTCTGTCTAAATGGCGGAGACCGACTGCCCACACACACCCAGGTGAAACAAAAGAGTAGCCAGATGCACCCCACCCCATAGCCACCTCTTTTGTTTTTCTTAAGTACCCAGCCATTTGTCCCCCATTTGTCCCCCCCATTTGTCCCCCTAGCAACACGTATTGGGAAAATTTCTTTAACAGAAAAAAAAAACAGGAGAGCTGCTAAAACCTCAACAGTAGATTACAGCATAAAGGCATCTGAGCAGGGACTGGAGCTGAAACACCCAAATGGGGCAAAGTACGGGCAGTTAAACAGGGCTAGTTCTAGGAGACTCCTGAGAAAAGGGAGATTCAAAATTGGTGGGGTTTCTTTTGGTCCATGATAACACAGGAAGGACCTTTTTTATAGATGACAAACAGCATATCTACAGAACCCCACTGGTCCCAGCCCTGGTAACCTAATCTAGTTGGCCCTGCCCTACTCAGTGACTAGGCTAGAGAATTCTGTGCTGCATTCCAGCCCCAACTCCTCTGTGTCTGAGACATTAACAGTTTGTTAGCAACTTAACTGTGGAAAGTTCTTCTTTTCAAAACACTTCATTAACACCTTTTTAAAATACTTCTGAGAGTTTCTAATAAAACTTGGTATCTGTGGTAAATAGAAAATACATGAACATAGGGCAGTTTCTGCTCTATATACCTTCCTATTTGTACCTCTTATCTTGCAGAACTAACATTGTTAAGAGATCTGAAGGACTACTGTCAGGTAATGTAGAAAAGAGAGAGACAAAAGCCATTCTGTATACTGGGAAAGGAGTGGGTAGAGAAATGTCATGGCATTATCACCTAGAGAGGATAAAAATGCTATATATTATTTGCTTCACCTTCTTGATTTAGATGAAGTTTCTGTGGTAGAAGGAAAAGGGAGAAACTGAACTTAGTTGTTTCTAGTTAACGTAGTCACTGCTAGTGTCCTAGAAACTTCTGGTATCAAAATAGGTCTGTGAAACTTTGAAGAAGAGGGCAAAAGTAATACCCAGAAAGGCTAAGGCAGTGACAGAGTATCAGATTAAAAACAACTTTCAAAATGAGCAAGTTCCTTGAGAAGAATTGTACTGGTGTAGAGAATCTGAAGTCCGGGACTGTCTAAAAAATGAGACTATTGCTGAAACTAAGTGTGTTGGATGTAGTTTGCCATCCTATCACTCCTTTTTTAAAGAGGTTACAGTTAGTATTCCTTTCCTAGTCCCATTTCAGGACTCCACATAGTTCTGAAGTAATCCTGGTGTTTTCTTTAAAAGCATAAAGAAATATTTGCCCAGATTAAGTCTGACTTGCTATTTTTTACTTTTTGTACTGTGGCTTGACAGTACCATGAAAAATAAAATGGCAAAAAAATAGTGGTTTGGACAATATCTCGTCTTGGATACCATTCTTCAGACATTCTAAGAAATACTTTCCACTCCCTCCTACTATCTAACTGTCCGCTCAAAACTTAAGGAAAGAAAATTCACTCATATAAAAATCTGTCTTCCTGGTTTTAGAAAGCCAGGTTTATGGTAAATAGTTTTTCGCAATTTCAGAGAGAAAAGTTCAGACTACTGAGTTTTAAACCACTAGAAAACTAAAACACCATACCCATATTTCACTACTGTTTTTTCCTAACTTTCAACTGATTTCTGCATAAGCCTAGAAAATTTTTATCTTCCCATTAATTTAACATAAAACGTAAGCAATTCTAGGAACAATCCCACACAAACCTCTAAATAACAGCTGAATAAAACATGCATAAAATGTGCAGAAAGATACATAGATTTAGGGTTCCAGTGACTGTTTCATTTGCTGTTTATTACTGTCTAGACAATATTTGTAATTTTATTATATTTTCGAGTATATATTGGTCCATCAGTTCAATGTAATTTCTCCTAATGTATAACAGTCATAAATTAGTTTATAGTTCTTCCTTGCTTGCTTTCCTTAATAGTAATTTACTTTATAGTAGAAATCACAATCTTAATTTGTTTGGTTTACTTTTTAGCTTTGAATAATCAGCCTAGACTAGTATCAAATGATTCATGTTATCAAACTCAGGATGCATTTCTAAAGCCTTTAAGCATTACACTGCTAAAAAACAAGGTGGAGTTTAAAACTATTGCAAAGATTAATCTCTCTATAAGCCTTCAAATCAATAGTATTGATTTCACTTTAAGGTTTTATTTATCCCTGTTATTTCATTTAGTAAAGATCTACCACTTATCTAGAACCAAGACATAAGCATATAGAGATAATAATACCAAGTAATTTTTTTTCTTTCTCATATAATCAATCTCCTGTCCAGCACTCTGCAGGACTGTCCAGCAAGTAACGAATTTTTCAGCAGAAATCTCCTATTTGTTTTAGACATCATAAACAGTCACCTAGTCAAATATGTCTTTATTTTTTGAATTCTATTTTTTTATTAAGGTTATACCTTAAGTATATACCTTAAGTAATAAGTAGTAATTAGTACAAGAAAATTTCTAGTCTGTAACAATGATCTGTTCTATTGATGTGAGCGGCAATCACATCCCACAGCAGTGTCAGAATCATAGATTCATAGAATGGTTTGTGTTGGAAGGGACCCTAAAAATCATTTAGGTCCAATCCACCTGGCACTGTCTTTCCTTTGACTGGTTACTCAAAATCCCATCCAATCTGGCCTTGGACACCTCCAATGGTGGGACAGTCACAACTCTGGGCAACCTATTCCAGTATCTCACCACCGTCACAGTAAAAAAATGTCTTCCTTGTATTCATCTAAATTTTCCCTCTTTCAGCTAAACACTGTTATCCCTTGTTCTGTGACTACCAGCCATGGTAAAAAAATCCCCATCTTTATTATAAGTCCTTGTTATATATTAAAAGGCCAGAATGTGGTCTCCTCAGAAACTGTTCCTCTCCAGGCTGAAATAACTTTGACTCACTCAGGCTTTCTTCATAGGAGAGGTGTTCCACCTCTCCCATCATTTTGTTGCCCTCCTCTGGATCTTTTCTGAGAGGTCCATGTCTTGTAATGGAGACCCCAGAACTGGATGGAGTATTGCAGCTAGGGTCTGAACAAAGAGGAGCAGAGAAGCAGAATCAACTCTCTCATCCTGCTGGTTGCCCTTCTTTTGTGCAATCCAAAATACAATTGACTTTCTGTGATGCAAGTGCAGATTGTTAGCCCATATCCAATTTTCCATACAGCAGTACCTCCAAATCTTTCTCTGAGGGGTAATTCATTACCAACTCTCTGTTGATATCCAGTAATGCCTGGGAGGTTGCCCAGCAAAGTTATACATTCCCCAACCCCTGAAGTGCTCAAGGTCGAGTTGGATGGGGCTGTGAGGAACCTAATCTAGTGTAAAATGTCCCTGCCCATAGCAGGTGGGTTTGGACTTGATGATGATTAAAGTTCTCTCCCAACCCATGCCATTCTATGATTCTATGATTCTATGATTCTATGATTTTCCTGACCCAGATACAGGTCCTTGCACATGGACTTGTTGAATTTCATGAAGTTCACATGGGTCCACTTCTCAGTTTTGTCAAGTTTACTCTCAAACTTGTCAGTGTCCCATGACCTATGTGTTTTAGTTTACTTTTCTTCCTTTGATGTATAGATAGAAAATATACTATCAGACACAAGAAGTTCTCTAAATTAATTAATCAGCTATAGAGGTTTTAAAGTCAGAACACTGGTTTCATCTATCTTGAACTTTTCTGCAATATATGCTTTAGGTGCATTTTATATCAATTAATATTCCAACTGGAGTTTTGCTTTTATGTAAGTATTGTATTTTGTCTTGATTTAAAAATTGCTCACAAAGAATTAATTGCAAATCATATCACTTCTTCAGTTGGTTAACAATGTTAATTGAAATGTGTTTCACTTATGAAGTAAATTTCTGTAAGTTTAGCTTAAATTCAATATCCTAGGGTGACTAATTCTTCAGTGTCTTATTTCTGTTCATGTAAGTTATCGAATCTTCTTACACCCATATTGCCATTTTCTGTGTTCTTCATACATTCAGTGATTCTATTCCTATCAATTTTTCAACCATTTAAATTTTGAGTCTATGCTATGCATTTTCTCCAGTTATCATGGCCACATCTTCTGGCACTGAGAACAGTTTTACACAGAGGGATAAGAGAATCAGCCTATGTTTACCAAGACTATTGCACACACAAGCAAGGGCTACAATATTTTTCTGAGAACACTGGTCATTTGTGGTCAGCTTTTATTTACCTACCTCCTAATTTTTTAAGAGTTATTGCTTCCCAAGCTGGAATCTTCCACTCTGAAAGAATGGCTTATGTTCTTCTGTCTTACATGTAGATCTTGCGTTTAGCCAAATTTGACATGTTTGTAGATTGACTTGACTTCTTAATTTTCCCCTTTTTCACTGGCCATCCTTGAGTCCTTTATGAACATTATCAATCATGTACATTTGTGGTAAAATTGTTAAACTATGAAAGACCAGAACAAATATGCAGGATTAAAATAAAAACCTGCCTGCCTGGTTGGTTCTGTCTGTTTGACTTCACAGGTAAATCTATCAAATAACATGGCTGAGTTTGGAATGTTTTTCACTGGGCTATTGCATGACCCTAATGTAACAATACAAGAACACTGAAGGATACAATTCAGTTTTTCAGTTGTGAATACAAAATATTGCTAAACTACTTGGAGGACACAATTTACTGCCAGTATGCTTGAGTAAACAAAAATCTTGCAGTTTCTCACTATACTAACATAAATAATTTCCTAAAACCAAGCAATCAATCCCAATCAAGTTATTGCGTTAGAAATTAATAAATAAAACCATCATTATAATGCAGAATATTTTACAATACTTTTTTGTCTTGCAATTTTTTCCAGATTTACTTGATTTAAATTTATTAAAGAATACTTCTAAGTTGAACTTTTCCAAATTTGAAAATAATATCTAAAGAAACATTAAAAATTGGATTTTAATTATTTCTTTACTTTTTTAATATGATAGAGAAAATGTAACAATTTAAACAAAAATATATTAAGTATTCAATGTCCTACTTATAGGGGAAGTTACTTTCATAATTTAGAATCACCTTAAATTTAATTTTTATATTTGATAGTTATCTTACTCAAAAAAGCTTTTTCCTCTGGATCATTTGGTAGTGAATAAATAATAGGGAATCACCATTAATCTCAGTACTTCAGGAATAAAATAATTTAAGTATACCTCTTCCACCAGTTAATGGTAGAGTACTACACAGAAATAAAACAGACTTCCTGATACCGTATAATGCCATATAATCAGATATAGACATAGTAATGTATAGGAAACTTTTCCCTGAGTATATCAGTTCTTTTTTCCTATTATTTTATCCTATTGAGCTTGCTATGAATGAAATGCAAGTGACTGATAGCATTTTGTGTAGCTGATCTTCTGTCAGGGCACAAGATATTTTTTCATTATATCACAGGGCATTTAATTGCATTACATTTAATCCTTTGTAATCCTTTAAATCCTCTATTTACTCTTTAGCACAATGACACCTTTTTCACTTGTGCTTTGCAGCGTATTTTTAAGGGTGAGTAAGTTAGATTGTACTTTCAGGAGGAATACAGCACTCCAAGAACTTCAGACTTTTGATTGTGACACCATGCAGGTTGCACAAGTACCATTCACTTACTTGAACTATGTCAGACCACATATAAGCAGCACCTATTTAATATGTTCATATTCAACAATCACAGATTTTTAAAAATCCTTGAAAGTCAATGGGATTTAGAGACTTGGATAAGCCGCTCTATGGAGAATGGCCATTGAAATTGTGCAGTCTGCTTACTAAGTAGTTGTGTTTAATATCATATAATAGTTCAGGTAATTAACCATTCTAATTTCAAGCACTGAAAAACTTAAGCTGAGGCTTAAAAGAAAAACAAAAGCAACATGCATTTGCATTTGCAATCTTTTTCATTTACATGGCCAGTGGCTAAAAGGCAGTTTTAGATTAATTAAATTTTTATTTGTCTACTACCATTTAGGAGTGCCATTTTCCCTAATACTGTTCACAGTGGTTTGAGGTTTGGGTTGTAGTTTTTCTTTGTTTCTTTTTGTTTTTTTCCCCAATATGCTGTCAATTGAATTATTCATTGGTGTTAAATGCACGAAGACATAGAGCTATAAATACATGTATGTATAGTTATATAGACTTATAATTTGCCAGTTTTCATGTTATGGATTCTCTGTAAAGCAAACAAGGGCTATTACACTGAAGAAACTAGACCACTGAAAAACTAATAGCATTCTGATATCTACTGTTTGTACCTGTGACACCTGTACTGTTTGTACCTGTGACACCTGATGATCTGTTCTTGTAAAAATCCTGGGTAGCTAATGGAGAGGGAATCCCAGAATGTAATCCCAGAATGTAAGGAAGAATACTCTTTAAAAAGTAGTGCTGTGGGTATAGCTTTATTTCTCACCTCCAGAGAAGATTTGTATCAGAGGGTAGAAGCTAGATTTCAGCCATGAAGAGCCTTTCTTAGGAGAATAGTTTGTATTCAGTAAGGAATACATAAATTTTTTTAAAGATGTCTTGCTTCATAGCAGTCCTTGATAAGGTCATCCATGTCTGGACTGCTTCCCACATTTCACACTAGTGATGTGGAGATAAAGCAACAACCATTATGAGTGAAGTCTTCTTATAGTGTCCATAGTCTTAGTGAAGATACGTGGCTCAAGCCTTTAAAGGTAGAGAGAGACATAACAGTAGTATAAAGTAAGTATAAAATCACATGGAATGACTTAACTGTGCATGGAATATTTGTTTTGATAGCTGTTCAGATTTTGTTTTGATTTGCTTTGGTAGCTCAATTTTCTGCATGATACTACCAGAGCAAATATCAGATGGCTATCTGACAGTAAAAAAAAATGAAAACTTTTCAGACAATCTGCAGTGTGACTAAATCTCTGAATTGCTAGTACTCATTTCCCAGCATTGATGCTGCACTATAATTTGTACACAAAATTCATCGACAGAACAATTTTTGTCATTTTCTCTATATATTATTCACCTCATATTATTGTTAAATTATGTGTTCCAAAATAAAGATGACAGTTAACCTACAAGTTTTTAATTGTTAGCACATATGTCTGCATAATCTCTAATATCTTCCTTGCACTAAATGTGAACTTCATTTCCAATTGCTAATCTAACAGTAAACTACTGTTCTGTATTGTCTGCCCCCATAATTTCATACATCTTTTACCTCCCACAGAAAACTGTACACAATTGTGTGCACTCTTTCATTATTCTTTGGAACACAGATGTGTACATACATAACCTGTAATAAAGCAAACAAACACACAAGGAAGGAAGTTCAAGATCTTGTGTGTATATAAGAAGTGTATTTAGGATAGAAATTAATTACTAATCAGTTGAGAATTCTACCTTATTTTTAAATTAGTTTCATCAGTAAATTCTTAGTTGTGGAGGAGAATATGACAAAATGTTGACTATGACTTACCAGAATTGCTCAATTTTGTTTACAAATCAACTGATATATGAAAGGAGGATCCTACCATTTGACTTTTTAAAATATTGTCAAAGAAAAGTGAAAATTTCCACTTGTCTGTCTGTAGCCTTCAACACAATCTCATTATCACGAAACCTCATGATCTCATTGATATTCTTGAAAGCAAAGGAAAGTAAAATATATATAATCAGTATGAACTTAAAAATTAGAGATGGTTTTAAGGGATTACTTTGGTAATGACAGAGCATGCACATAGGTTATCCCTTTTTTTCAATAGAGACACCTCTAACAGGAATGCGTAGATCACACAAGAATCTTGATTTTCATTAAATTGCAAACTTTTTGTCAGATATTGAACTTCATGTGATAAATACATTTTTGAAAACAGTTTTCATTTTAATCTAAAGCACTTTTAAACAAGATTGATACAATTAAGCAGTTGTACATTTCTAACTAACAGTAGAGCATGACATCTATGAAACCAAGCCTTATTTGGAAAAGAGTATACCATTGCCTTTACATCAGTAATATAGGAATAAAATCAGCCACTTCACAGAATAGCTTTGTACATAAGAAAACCTTAAAAGAAGAAAAATGCCAAATTCAGTTCTCAATACAGAACTCATGTTGTATTATTAAAATTTAAATTGTGAACTCTATCTTCGTGGGATTGAATATTTACCCTACCCCATCATACAGATGTGTACATATTTCACACATTTGTGCATGTCTTCATAAAATGAAGAAATACATCATTTAAGAACCTGTATGAAGCAGAGGTGCATTATAACTTGATTCCTTTCTTAAGCAAAGAACAGCAAACTACTTTAAGATGTGGATTAGGCTGCCTGTCATGGAAAAAGCTGCTGAATCTCTGTTAATATTCTTAAGTAAGTTTTCTTCCTTCTTCACTCACCCTTCATATTTCTGTTAGAAGGCTAGCAAAATCATCAAAATTATCAAAAGAAGGACAAAAGTAGGCATAAAGATTTTATATATCTTTTAAATATATAAAATATTTTCTGGGGAATAAGATGGTTATGTATGCTGCAAGAGTGAAAAAACCTATGCCCAGGGGCAACCAACATGCAATCTTTTGTGTTGCTTAGTGACTTAAGTGATTACAAGGCTCCAGTTCTGACAGCCTACACATTTAATGCCAAATAAATGATTACACATTTTTAAATTTGTGTTTAATTAATTAAAGATACAGGCTTTATTCTTAAAAAAGAGAAAAATAGGGAAGCCTAACATCGTACCTATAAATATAGGTACTACAATGACTCTGCTGCCAAATACAGAATTGCTGCATAATCATAGTTATTCATCATGCCTTCTATAATAAAAGATCATTTAAAGCACAGGAAATTTTGTGCAAGGAGATAGGAGGGAGAGGATTTGTGGAGCACCCAGAAAACAAAGGAGGTTTTGACAGAGCAGAAAGACTTTGAAGAGATACGAGAAGGCATCCTGTCTTGGGAACAGGCCTGATATGATTGCAAAAATGTAAACATACATTCTTAGGCACACACATACATACATGCATGCCTGTATGAATTGAAAACTTGATGTAAGTCTAGTGTTCATGAAGCTCTGCCTTTTGTGTCTTCCCAAAAAGTTGAACTTGTATTTGAGAATTGGGTTGCTAATTATGAAAACTGAGGGTATGTAAATATTGTTAAGTGGTGCTGCATGCCAGGCTAGCTAAGTTACCACGAGTGAAAGTCATGTTTAAATCGAGTTTGGTCATGTCCCTAAGGCTGTATTGTTCTTTTAACTGCACTTCCAGATTCCTCAGACCCTAAGTATACTGAAGGGCTGCCAGCTGACTTACACAAAGCTGATGGATAGAAGCAAGAATAAATGAGTAGCTCATTTGTTGGCAATAGAAATTAGTTTATGGTCCAGGATCTTTACACCCAGAAGTCATCATTTGACTGATTACATTCTGGCCTGCTCTGAGACAGCCCTGAGTATCTTCAAGCCAAGAGCATAAGGAAGAAGTACTGGCTGACTTGTCCAAATTAAGCTGGGGACGAGGCTTACCTATGTCTCCGAAACTGAAGAGGAACCAAGAGAATTATACCAGCAACTGAATTAACTGGATGATGGCCTATCAAAAAAAGCTATGTCCAGAGACAGATGGCACCAAAAAAAGTGGATGGCCACGCATTTGCAACAGGATTGCAATGCTTGGTAAAATCTATGAATTCTAAAAAGATTATGGCTGTATTGTGCTTTGTTCAAAACTGGCAGTGTAAACATGTGCATTCCCCTGAATCCACCCTGAAAACGTATAAGAGAAAGGAGATTTCAAAGGCAGCTATAGATACAAATTAAAAAAAAAAAAAAAAAAAGTGTTACCTTCCCAAATAGGATGATATAAACCAAGGTTTTGCTGTTAAAGACACTAGTCATTTGGCAGTACCTGTTTTCTTGAATGTTTTACTTCAGACATATTAAAAAAATGCTAACACCTCACCTATGAAAATCAAATCCCTTATTAGGTGTCCAGAGTAGGTACAGAAGGATAGAAATACTTCAATAGTCACTTTTGAAGATCTTAAAACTCTGTTCCTCAATTTAGCAACCTAGTTTATCTAGCTAAACAATAAGCCATGAACAGGCTTGCTTTAGTTTTTTTTCCTGTCAATGGAAAGATGTTTCCAGAGCTGTTTCTAGGGAGAAGTGCAGACTAGAATAGAGAAATTGCCAAGTTTATTATCAGTAGTGCTACTAAGTCAACAGCATGACAGCTCTTCAGACAATAGCTGTAGTCAATTTTTGACAGATGGCTTGTAAGACTACAGGTGTTGAAGAACACCGAAAGAACAAATGTGAGTTTATAAATTAGATGGAGAAGTACCGCCAATTTTATTTCCCTTCTACTTTGAGGAAGGAGATCTAAATTTCACTGTAAGCCAAACCAAAATAAATACATAATATTGTGGTGGTTTGGAACAAGAAGCTAAATTCAACCTTTGATCACATTATTTTAGTTGAAATTTACAAGATGCCTTTAGCACTGTCAGTCAGCATTTCAGCAGAAAACACACAGTTAGGTCAAAGGGTAGGAATTATCTGATCCATATTTATGGATAGATGCTTTTTTCATCTTCAGTGGGAGGACAGTTCAAGGAAAATTATAAATCCAGTGGTGCAGTTCCCCTTTTCTGTATTTTTAGTCCGTTTCTATCACAGTGCATATCTGAAGTATGTCCTTCTTGCAATTTCTTTCCAGTCTACATCTAGGATCCCTTAGCCCTTCTGCTCACCAGTGAGCAAAGGAAGTCCTGGCTTCCTAATATTGAGATTGTCAATGAAAAACAGTTCTCTTAAAGAGCTCTGTGTTCCAATTCTCGGCTGTCTTGACGTTCATCTCAGCAGTGTTTGCTTCAATGATGTCAATGAAATCTCAAATAGAGGAGGGAGTATGCAATAACCCCTGTATGCTTAAGGGAGAACTTCCTCCTCTGCTGTTCTTCCACTGATTTTCTGACAGAGGTTTTCCCATCTAAAGGTCTGATAGCCAGAAGCAGAGACCTTAAAGATGTCATAAACTAATTTCCATCCCTCTCATCATTTTAAGGCTATTTTGTCTGAAGTTTCATCTCCTTTCAACTATTTACAGTACCTGGAATGCCTTTCATACTACAGCTTCTTTTAGACATTAGGGAAAAGAACATTTTTCTTTATGAAAATATGTTTCTTAACTGTCAGGTGAAGTACTTTTTTGCTATGTAAGGAAGTACAATGAAAGAGGTTTTTTCCTTGCTTTAAATTTGCTGCAAATAGTTTTGATCATATGCTTTGTTGATATCATGTATTTTTAAATATGTTGTCTTACCTATGCGACAGTTGCTAATGCATAGGAAATATAAACCACTTAACATTCAAGTCAATTTTTTGAATCAATTGTTTTTCAATGTTCCTAGTATGAGATGACTACATTAGTAATTTCTGTTGGACTGTTGTCTCTCAAAAAGTACCTATAAAGTATCTTAGAGAATGTCAATTTGTGAATGTGCATTCAGTACATTAATTCTCAAAATATAAAATGTGAATAAGTCAGTGGTAGTCAATATATAAACAGCTGTCAGAGCATATAATGCAGGAGCATTCAGAACTGATGCAGAAAAGGAGTGGGCCTTTTATTCTTGCTAACAAGTGCAAAGCGAGTTCACATTTCCCTTGCAAATCTTTATATAAAATATAAACCTTTTTTCACCAAGATTTTTGTTCAGAAGAGACATTATTGCAAAACCAAATAAGGAATATATTGCATCACAAAGATATGCAGAGCATTGTTCCAAAGTTTGTTTCAGTCATCATCTTTCTGCAACCAAAATGTTAATAATAAGCTAGCAACAGTTAGTAGTAACACCATAACCATAAAATACCATAAAACCATGAGAAAAACGCTTTTTATCTATGATGGTTAAATGCAGTGCCATGTAAACATAGATTTCCCACTGTATGTGTTTACATCATCACTGCCAGCACACTAATGCAATCCACCTTCAGAAGCAGAGGCTGAGTGAGCACATTGCAAAGTTCCTGGGAAGCAGTTTAGCCATGGCTGCCATGATTTGATTCAGACTTAAGTGGTCTCCATTTCTTTCCAGATGTGTGCACTTTGATACAAAATGAAATATCCTGTAAAATGTGCATGCATCAGTTCAAATTGGTGTTAGCTTGAGCTTCCTGTTCTAGAGATTCTGACACTGTCCACTAACCTGGAAAGGAAAAACATAGGAATACCAACAAAGCAAAAAAATTGCTGATAATTCTTTATCTCTCTAAGTTGTGTCATAGAAATAGTTTTAACTATGCAAATACGTAAACTATTATGCTTAATCATGCATCATTTAGTAAAAGTCTTCAAGCAGGACAACTAGTTCCTAAGCATACAAGATAAATGCTGTCACTGAGCATAAGATAAATGCTCTACTAACTCTACTGTGAGATATGTCTCACTCGGACCACCTGAGTGGTCACCAAATATAGTGAAATTTAATCAAGTGTTCCCCAAATCCCATGTGAAAATAAGAAAATAAAAATACGAACAAGGAGGTTTTCTCAACAACAAGTTTCTGTATGAGAAATTTTTCATGCTATGAAGACCAACTACTACTTTCACCTTGTCTCTTATGCCTTGAATTTCTCAAGATCTATCACTGGGAAAAGGGACCTACAGATGAAACAATAAGACGGAATGTATATCAAGAGAGATTCTCTATGTGGATGCAAGATTAACTTGGTTAACCAAAGGGATAACCAGGCTTCTGTAGAGCTTGAGTTGTGGAACAGTTTCTCTGGGGTATCATTACAGAAAATTTACAGCCTTTTTCCCCCATATGTTATATATGTGCTGGTGTCTAAAGAGATCATAAGGGTACCTAAAAAGACCCTGAATTTTCTTACAACTTCTTATTTCACTGATAATTTATTCAGATTTGTCTGATTATGACCGCAACCATTTTGACCCACTGTTGACTTCGGCAAACATTTTGCTTAATTTTCAGAAAAATGTGGTTAATTGTTTCATTGTGGGCACTAAGAGAAGTGACAGTATCCAAATTAAATTCAGCCTTTGAAATTGAAGGTATGCTTTCTAGGAAGACCTAAGAAGATCTTCCTTGAACAATCTTTTCTTGTTTTGCCTTGTAACTCTCTGATGCATTAATACTGTCGTCATTTTTTATTAGATTAACTTACTAAATGTAGTAAACTATGGTCACCTAGAGGTGAGATCTTTCATCTGGGTTTTTTGCGTATACAAGTAAACACAATGAACTGATGGTTGAAGAACTGTCCGCAGAATGATCAAGAGAGGATTTTTAGATCTTCTGCAATTCATTTCTCCAACATAAATAGCTTTCTTTGTTTTCTACTCTTGGACTTGCTAGGCCTTGCTTTTTATTTTGAAAAATCCATGTGTGCCTCACAAGCCATACCATCCACATGCTGTCATTCATAATTATGTTTACTGTCATCTGTGCTGTACTATAAGGGTCAGAGTTTTACAGGTCGATATATGAATCAGGCCCTGACCTAGTTCAGTGCTTAAATGTACCTAAAGAGGGAACTTTTTTATTTGCAAACTTTTTTTTTTTTTTAACTGCTGGACTCTGGGCAGCTTTCTGAAAACAAATGCAGAGCTATAATCACTGTCACTGTCAATAAAGGGAGGAAGAACAGAGAGGAGGAAGGAGAAGTATTTTGAACATCATAATTACAGAGCAAAACCTTTTACAGCTGATGACTTTTAAGTCCTTTCTTCTTTTTCTTGAAAGAAAGAGTCACTATTTTATTATCTAAGCCTTTGTCCAGCAGAAAAGACAAACAAAAAACCCAAACCAAAATAAAACCTTAAACCAAAACAAACAACAAAAAAATGCAAACCAAAAATCTTTTCTATATTTAATCTGAAATTGTTTACATAGCAGCCCTACTTTAATATCTCTGTTTCATAACAGTGGAAGAATGTCAGGACTTGCATACAGCTGGTTTTCTGGGTCAGCAAAGAACTGAAGAATACCTAGAAGTTTATCAAGGCAGAACACATTCGTGATGGAGTACAGAGGATTCAGCTTGATGCAAACAGGCAGAAAAGACAACATTAGCGTCTCTTAATAAGAAGAAGCTGGAGATATGAAAGAATTTAGTTGTGGTTTGAAAAAATGTGTCATAAAATCAGAAATCTTATAAAACTGTAAAAGATGTTCTCTTTACTTGTTTCACCCAGTCATTTGATTTGTTATTATTTTCTGTACACCACAGGGATTCTCAAAAAGGAGAATTTATTTGCTCTGAAACAAAATCAGACACTGCTTATAACAGTGAGAAAATAGGAGATTCACATTTTACATTTCTGCATTCTATGCCCTTGTCTTTAGACTGTGAATTTTTTTAAAGTATGTTATCATTTAGGATAGCCCAATGTTTTCATTAAGAAGATTTTTTTTTTCAGTATTAAACTATTTATTTGGAATTTTTTTCACAGAATTTGCTGTTCTTGATTTTCAAAACAGTTTAAATAAAAGGTTTCAGTCATGTCCAATAAAGAAGTTAGAAGAAATATGGGCTTGCTCACATTGAAACAATGTAATGCTAATTTCATAGAGAAAAGCTGTTATCTTTACAGTGAAAAGATTTAATCTGATGGAGAAACCATCCACCAATTTATTTGTGGGCAGAAAGTGTCTTTGAGATATGATGGGTAAACATCTAGACCTTTCCTTGAGACACTAAGCAAATTTAACTCATAAATATATGCTTGCATAAAAGCCAGTTCCTTTTCAGAGATGAAATTCTCTTAAGATTGCATCTCCTGAGCCTGTTTTGTCCTGTCATGTAAATCACCCACACACTTTGTAGATAGAGGATAGCTAGCATGCTACAGGATTGTAATAGTATCATGGCACACTTACTCTTTCCTCCTAGAATTATTCCCACAGACATTGCTGTGGTGGCAGCTGAAATAACAAAAAGCCTAAGTTCCAACTATTTTCAGACTTCTATCCAACATCAGCATAACAGAGAAGTGACAGCACAATGCAAAAATTAAGGATAAACTTAAGAAAGAGTAAGAGATGCAGGGGTACTCGTGTGGTGGTGTATTTCCACGTGGTCTTATAGAGATTGTGTCTGATTGGGTTCCAGAAATTGTCAATTTCTGTCTTTCTTGGACTGCTTTGATCCTTTGACATATACTAGCTCCATAGCCCATGTGACAGGCATTTTTAAGAGGCATTAATTGGATGAAAGTATCACCTTATTGAAGAAATTTTAAAAACAGATATTTGGCTTAATTAGTGTCTTAGAGAATAAATACTCTATAAGTACTGATCCATTGATATCCTTTAATCTCCATCATTTTTGGATGTCTGGTTGGTGATTGACTTTTGCAGGGGGCAGAGGGGAAAATAAATTTATTTCTCTGAAAAAAATCTAAAAGAAAACTAGAAATAGAGGTTATTTTTAATTATACAGATCACAAAAAATAATGCAGCTGCAATTCAAACACCTTTTTTTTTCTAGAAGTATTGCTATGCATAATTTGAGAGACAATACTCTTTGCAGAGCGTGCAGTATTGACAGTTCCCTTCAATGTAACGCTAGATAGATTTATACTTTTCAAGGCCACTGCTGCATTTCTGTTTTTATAAGATCTACGTGATTGAGTTAAAAAGTTTTAATTTGATTGAAAGTGAATGCAATAAAGTTTTTGTCAAGATGTTAACTGCTTATATTTGATCTCATCCCATTCATTCATGCATTCATTCATGTGGGTGTATTATCTGCATCAACTTTTTATAACATCAAGATCTCTTTCTTTTCATTGCTCCAGCAATTGCATCATAAATTATCATTAAAGTCCAACTACTGCAGAGGAAAAATCCTCTTTGAGTAGTATTAATTACTATTTCATTAACAGCCATAGTTTCAGTAAGGGGAATAAATTTAATTTACTTTATCTTAGCGGGCGGGGGGGTTCCGGGTGGAGGGGAACCAGCTAGAGTCACGACACGAACACCGATACGATTTGAGCATTGTGCTCCCTTTTTATTGTTTACTTACAGCAAGTTATACTTTGCAAAGTTCAATGCCCCATTCCCACAAAACAGCCTCTATGCAGCGGGGGAGCTGACCAGTGTATACCTTTTCCAAAGGCTGTTCAACGCTGCCGGCTAGCAGGTGCCTTGCAAGCCTGTCTTCAGCCTGAGGCCTCGTCGGGGGTACTTCTGCAACAACCCTGGGTTGCACAAACTGCCCAGACTGTCCAGGGGTATCATGCCCCTGTTCCACAAGGAATTCCTCTACACTTTATCTTGTATATCACAGAAGCATAGAACCACAGAAAGTGACAGGGTTGGAATAGGCATTAAAGATCACCTAGACCCAACTTCCCCTGCCATGGGCAGGAACACCTCTCATAAGACGAGGTTGCTCAGAGCCCCATCCAACCTGTGTTTGAACTGCCAGGGAGGGAGCATCCATAACTTCTCTGGACACCCTGTTCCAGTGACTCACCACCCTCATAGTAAAGAATTTCTCCCTAATATTTAATCTAAACCTACTTTCTTTCAGTTTGTACCCATTCCCACTTTTCCTATCACTACAATTCCTGATGACTGAGGTCTCCACACAACCTTCTCCAGGCTGAACAACTTTCTCTTTTCTCAGCCTGTCTTCATAGGGGAGGAGCTGCAGTCCTTCTGTGAACCTCGTGGCCTCTGGACTCCAATGTCCTTCTTATTTTGGAGACACCAGACTTGTATGCAGCAGTCCCAGTGGGGTCTTACGAGCGCAGAACAGAGGGACAAAGTCCCTTCCCTCACCCTGCTGACCATGCTGGTCTGGATGCAGCCCAGGACATGGTTGGCTTTCTGGGCTGCGAGTGCATGTTGAGTTTTTATCAACCATCACCCCCAAGTCTTTCTCCACAGGGCTGTTCTCAATCGCTTCCCCTCCCAACCTGTAGGTGTGTCTGGGATTGCCATGACCCAGGTGTAGAACCTGGTGCTTCTCCTTGTTGAACGTCATGAGGTTTGCACAAGCCCAGCTCTCAAGCCTGTCCAGGCCCCTCTGGACGGCATCCCTTCCCTGCAGTGTGTCAGCTGCAGCACACAGGCTGCTGTCAGTGAACATGCTGAGGGTGCCCTCAGTCCCACATCACCTACAAAGATGTTGAACAGTGCTGGCCCCAGTACTGACCCCTCAGGGACACCACTTGTCACTGCTCTCCCCGTGGACAGTGAGCTGTTGACCACAACTCTGAGTGCAGCCATCCAGCCAGTTCTTTTATCCACTGAGTCACCCATCCATCAAACCCATGTCCCTCCCATTTAGAGACAAGGATCTCATGTGGGACAGTGTCAAACACTTTGCATAAAGTCCAGGTAGACAATATCGGCTGCTCTGCCCCTATCCACCAGTGCTGTGGCCCTGTCATAGAAAGTCACCAAATTCGTCAGGAATGACTTCCCCTTTGTAAAGCCATGTTGGCATGCTACCAATCACCATGTGCCTTAGCATAGTTTCCAGGAGAATTTGCTCCATCGTGTCACCTGAGATGAGTCTCACAGAGGTGAGACTGACTGGTCTGTAGTTGTCCAGGTCTTTCACTTTCTGCTTTTTAAAAATGGAGGTTACATTTTCCTTTACCAGTCATCAGAGACTTCACCTGACTGCCATGTTTTTTCAAAAATGATGGGTAGTGGCGTAGCAACTTCATCTGCAGGCTACCTCAGCATGTGCTGATGGATCTCCTGAATCTTGTGCATGCTCAGGTTTCTCAGATGGTTGTGAGCCTGATTTTTCCTACAGTGGACTCAGGGGTCTTCATTTTCCCAGTCCCTGCATTTGCCTTTCTCAGCTTGGACAGCATGCCTGGAGCACTTGCCATTGAGGACCTCAGCCTTCTCTTTGTCCAGGCTAGCCAGGTGTCCCATTGCCTTGCAGGGAGGACGCACATTATCCTTAGTCTTTCCTTTGCTTACAGCATACCTGTAGAAGCCCTTCCTGTTATCCTTGATATCCACGGACAGACTCAATTCTGAATGGGCCTTTGGCATTACCTGTTAGTTTTGGCTTCACTTTCAGGATTTCTACTATGTTATTCACATCAGAACAATGAATCAATACCTGAGTGTCTGTAAGTTTATTTTAAAATAAACTTTTTAAATTTATATAATTTCTAAAAACTAAAATTTATTTTCAATACTTGTTTAGGGAATACTTGTTAGGGCACAAAATTTCTATCTAACAAATTGCAATATTTCAAAGCCTTCAGGGAGCTGAGCAGAAGACAGCATCAGGAAAGCAATGCAAGAGGATGTCATGTCCTTCATGCATGTTTGGGAACTAAAAGCATAAAACTGAGTTGTTTTCATATGGAGTAGTTTTCACTAGTTTGAAAATAAAGAATGCTTCAGGCTTCTACTAAAAAAATAAAGACAGCAAATCTTAGACAATATATCAGTCTTAGAACACATAAGCCTCTTCCTTTCTGATGGCCAGTGATTATAGGATTTACCTAACAAGTCTAGATTCAACTCTCATTCTGTGTGAGGAAAAGTGAATTCCCATTTCATTTTAGCCACATAACAACACAAAGCCATAGCACAGAATGTTCTGCCCTGAGGTTTTTGAACTTATGTCTGCTTAAAGTCTTTTTGGTGCATTTAATATCAGCTAGACAAAAGAAAGAAAATAAAATATTAACTTTTTACAATAATCATTATTGCATAAAATGCTGGTCTCCAAGAATAAATTTTCCTAAAATTTTAATAATTTAGATTATAGTGCTTAAGTATTAATTGAACAGGAGACTGAAGTATATGTCTCTCCCATCCAGGTAAGTGTCCAAAGATGTAGACTCAAAAAATTGTTTGTCTCTCAGTCAGGAAATATTCCAGTCTATCTTTTAAGGTAGAGTATCATCAGCTGTAGCTAAAATCCTCATTAGAAAATTTTATTTTCCTTTGGTTCTCAGTTCCTAATTACTGGACTATACCATCTGAGTTCATATTGTGCTTCCAATTTTGTGCACTCGTATTCTGAGCAGGCAGAGTGAAATAAATATGCAAATTAATAAATAAAATGTGCAAATAAATGTGCAAATTAGGCATTCACTGTTCTCTTTGATTACTGTGGAATTTTGTTCAGTTTTGAAGTTATGCAACATATAAAGTGAAAGCCAATGAACTGGGCCTGTGGAATAGAATAGCCTGCTGTCAGCATTTAAACCCCTTATTTAATTTTTCAAAGATTTCAATATACCAAAACATCACTGATTTTATACAACCTATGTGACATTTGTGGCTCAGTGTAGATAGAGGGACCAAAAAAAAGAGTATAAGGAACATAAGAAATACTATTTTCAGTCAAATATTACCTCATATCTCTTGCTTTCCATAATAGTCAGTTTTCTAATGTTAAAATTTTAATGGTTACCAACAAAGGAGTATGGGTATTTTTTCATTCCATCTTCTCTTTTCTTCCCCAGTAATATTCTACTCATTTTTCAGATATGCTACTCATACTAGCTAGTTCCATAAGTAATTTAGAAGTCTTTTTCTACATCTTTGTTCATTTTTTTTCCTTTTCCTATGACCATATCACCCTCCACCACAATTTATAAAGATTACAAAATGTATTTGCTAACTTTTACTGCATATGTTCCATCACTGCTTTGATTCTGACTTTTTAGCTTTATCTACTTTTTGCCCACTACCATACTGTAAATATATTTTCATGGGAAGCAGGGGGCTTTTTTTCTCTATTGTTGATTTCTGCACTACCAGTGTTATCTCTTCAGGTGGTTGCAGGTACAAATAGCAGAAGGCAGTGACAATCTTCCAACTAGCCTGATGTGTAAGCTTGCCCCTACTGATGGTTTTATCTCATCTATGTGGAGTCAAACCGTGCCATATAATTAGTTCATTGTGTACTTACTCCCCTGTGGCAGGATAAATAAACACCGTTCACTGCCAGCCTCTGTGGTTCAGAGTTCTTGGGATGGTTTTCTTGGAAAACTGGCAAACAAAAGATTGTATTTTATTTTTTTACTTTAAAACAATAAACAGCTTGATTTTTTCTAGCTTGATTACTAGTAAAACACTCTTTCATTATTATTTTTCTTGTTGCACTGATGAAAGAACACTCAGTGTCAGCTAGTTTTTTAGTGTTCATTGACAGCCATTAAAAGCAAAATTCTGAGATCAGATAGGCTAGAAGCACACCAAATGCTGTGTCATTTCCAGATAAGGTTTTTCAGAGGCATTGGTGTACTCCCCTGAGATGACATCTAAAGCCAACCAACAGGGACCCTTGATTATTAAAGTGAGAAGAGCAAACTGGCTTGATGAAGATAAGATTATAGTGCCTCTCATGTGAAACCTAAAATAGAGGAACCAAATTAAATAAAGTATAATCCTGCACAGAGGATTTTGGAGTTGATTTAATGGCATGCTATCACTTTCACTATGTTTAATACTCTTACAAGCTTATTGAGTTGCACACACAATGTCAATTCCATTCAAAGCAACCTTTATCGCAATGCACCAGTTAACTTTTGTCTTCAGGGTACAGTAATTATGCTGACATATTGCAAAAAATTTACTCACATCTGAAAACGCCACATTGCACAGATTTAAATTTTGTCTTTTCACTGGTATCTCAAGATACTCATTTAATGATGGTAGCTAAATGAGGAACTGTAACTTTATTTTCACATCCCAAGTAATATAGCTTACAATTTTGTACTTGGCTACCTACCACTTCTCAGAAAATTGGAAGATAATTTCTTATTGAATGTAGTTTTTGCTGCATTTGGACAGATGCTATAGCTATACAATTCAAGACAAGACATTTTCTTAATTTTTGCTGAAGAAAACAGGACCACTACTAAAAGTATTGCCTGTATATGCTGGTAAGAAACTCTTTTTCTTACTGCAACAGTCAAAGAGGGTAAAGGTTAGAAAATAAAAGTACTCCTGTTAGATGAGAATATCCTAAACCTCCTGTTCATTTATATTTTTATTAAAACTCTTTACAGGAATAGGTGGTTTAAAGAATATATTTACTCTCAAAAAAAAAGGAACTATCAGAACTATATTTAAATTGTTTAAAAATACTGTTTCAAAGGTGTGAAATGAGAAAAATTAGTCTATGTACTTTACATGAAAAAGTGAATTAACTCTGTTTACAGTAATAAAAAATACAAAAAGAAAATTAAGGTTTTGGAAATGTCAAAAAATAGATGCTTTACCTTGATCTCATTATTCTGTTATCTTGTACTTTATGTTAACTTAAAAAAATACATTTTTGCAAAATTTGAGACAAGTAAAGTCTGACATATAATTTCTGCCCTAATCAAACTGACAGGTATTTTATCACCTTAGCGACATTGATAGTCAGAGTTTACCCTTCTGTCTCAAATATAATGTCCTGAACTTTTGATGCCAAAGGTCTATCAATAAGAGAAGATCCTAAAATAAACTCGTTTTCTCTTATAATCCCAATCATATTCAATCTTTAACTTACACAACCCAAATGAATCAGAAAAAGTAAACAGATGTGTCAACAAATGAAGAGTCCTGGTAAGACAAAGCAGCTCCTCTATCTTTGGACTTCTATCTTTTCTGCTAACCAGTTGAACTGGTTTGCTTCAGGTGAGAGTAGAAATAAACATTGAATTCTCTCTAGGAAAGAAGAAGTAGCCTTTTGGTAATTCAGTTGCTAATTCTGTTCCTTCTGTTTTCCAACTACATCACATGGTTCCCTGACTTTACGTAGCTTTAAATAAAAGCAGACATTAGAAATGGTGCAAAGAGTGAAGGTTTACCCATTTCTGCAAATCTAATTTCCACATATCCCCATTTGACTGTTAGCATGTAACTCCAGTTTCAATCCTTAGCACAATGGGCTTCTTAGGCAGGTAAGGTCAGAGTTTAATGCTGCCACGGTTGGGAAGGGCATATGATTCCTTCTAATTCTTTCATCAAAGTTTATCTCTGCTAAGCACAGCAATACAACCTTCTTTCCCCATGGGTACTGTTAACAGGCTTGTTAATTAGTCATCAATAGCTGTCAAATTGTTAAACAAGCAGCAAACACCCAATGGTAACAGTATTAAGCTATGGAATTGCTGATGAGCTCCTGGCTTCAGTAACTTGTTATTTGAAATTTAGAACATGTTCTCCTCCACTGAAGTCGTGTGGCAGAGTTTCTGTTCCCTGACTGTATAATCAGGTGATTAGTGGTAGAGAAGTCCTGACTGAAGCATTCTACAGTGAATATTCTGCTGTGCTAAAAGACAGAAAATGTTTGCATTTCAACACAAACCCAAGGTCATCAGTCACTCTGGTAACACAAATCACTCTATGGATGAAGTGAATGACTTGATTTTAAAATCTGCTGGGCAAAGGAGGGAAGGAATGTTTTGTCTTTTTTTTTTTTCCTAAGCCACTTTAGAAATGCGGCAGGAATCTGCTTGTTACTTACTGATGCTGAAAGAGAAGAACAAGCCTGCCAAATGGCAGACTGATGATACAAACTTCTGGCAGTCTTTTGCCTCTTCTGAAAGTATGTTTCCAAGTAAAACACAGATCCTCACCTACCACTGCAGCAGCCATTAGATGAATTCCAGTAGACAGATAAAGCTGAACCTTTACAAGCTAGGAGCCTGAGCATTTCCTCAGACACCCTCCAGTATTAACACATCACACTATACAGTGTGGATTTATGATTAATTAACTCTTGTGGTGAAATGTTTGGCAATACCTGCAAGAATGATGGTGCGTCATGCTAAGTTGTGCTACAGCTGAGTTCGGAAGCCATTGATAGCACTTTCTTTCTGTTCAAACAGTGTAAAAAAATCACAGTGTTCAATAACCATCTAAGCTCTCACTCCTGGTGACATGATTTACTGCTGAGTTCTGCAGCTTTCCTGGTAAGGCCTAAGTCTTCCACAGAAGACACACAATCCAGTCAAATGATTTGAGTGAATTGGTTTTGCTGAGAACAATAGGATTACACACATCTGGGCACATCTGGGCCTTAATCTGAAAACCACTGAGGTCAGTAGTAATCGTTCCAGTGATTGCAGTAGCCTTTTTGTCAAGTGCTTGATGAAATGTTGATTTGAAATGTATCTGTCTGCATTGCTGATTTTTAAATGGGTCTTTTTGAGGGAAGAAGAAATATTAATAGCTTGCCATGTTCTTGTGCCTTAAGACTGTGCTAAAAATGTCTTCTCAAACAGCCCTTTTATAAAAATTTGATAAAAAAAGACCTGCAATTATTTTTGGTGAAGTATTGTGTGGCTGACCAGTTTTATAGACTCCAGGTAGAAAAAAAATCCTAAAAGACCCAGAAAAGAATAGTAGTGTCTCTATACATATTTTCAGAGTAATGTAGTTCATGACATTTGGGTTTTCCTGTCTGTCAGTCTTTCAGACCCTCTTAATAGCTGCAAAAAGAAATATCCTGTCTGCAGACTGCACACATAAAAACAACAAAGCAACTGGTATCTGTATAGCACATGAGTATCTACATGAGGCACCTTCAGAGTCATGTTTTCCACACATGAAGCGATGTCCTGACATAATGCAGCAGCCCAGATGGGTTTACCCCTGTGTTGCAAATTGCTGTTCTTCCGCTGCTGCAGCCACCCCCATATGGCATTAGCCACCATCCAGGAATCAGTATAGAATACAGGCCACTTTTCTCATTCAGCCATCTGTAGGGCTAGTTGGATGGCTTTCATTTCTGCAAATTGGCTTGACTCACCTTTCCCTTCAGCAGCCTCAATGACTTCTTGTGTGGGACCCCTCAGAGCAGCTTTTCACCTCCAATGTTTTCCAATCACATGGTAGAATCTGTCAGTAAATATAGCATAGCCTCTTCAGTTTTCTGGTAACTCATTATATGGTGGTGCTTCTTGAGCACATGTCACCTTCTCAGGCAATGCTCAAAATCTCTGGCTTCTGGGCAGTCGATAATCTCTTCTAAGATCCCTGACAGATTGGGTTTTCCCATTTGGGCTCATTGTGTAATTAATGCTACCCATGTAAGCCATGTAATGCTGGTTGTGTGATGTTTTTCTCCTTTCAATTTCTTTGTTGAAGGACCTGCCTCTTAATCTAACCTCTCCTTTCCTACTGTTATTTCCTCTCCTCCTTCTTCCTTTTCTTCCTCTTCTTGCTGCCTTACTAATGTGTGGTATGGGGCTGTAACTTGCCTTGTTTGGTTTTTTTTTTGTTTTCACTTCTGGGGCAATTACTGTTGTTGTTGTAGTTTGAGTCCTTATCTCAGCCATAGTATCCTCAAACGCAGTTTGGGTTCCTGCCTCAACTACAGTCCTCTGAGAGTACTGGCCACTGGCTCAGCAGGCACAGACCAGGCCCCAATACAGGGTGAGAAGCTGCTAGTTTTCATGGGGGTAAACAAGGCACCCTTCTATCAGTCGAAGGGGCAGTTGTTTACCTGTTCAGGTGTAAAGTCCCAGGCAAAGGGAGGTGATAACCACCCTAGGAACCTGCCCAAGTTCTTCCACACACCCTGCTATCCAGGAACTTGATGCCTCAGGGCAGAGTTCAATAGCTCCTCCTCTAAAGGTTATTTTCTCTTACACCAGCATGATGACAGATTCCATGAACTCTATAGCGTAGCAACAGTATTAGCTAATATTATCAATAGTATTAAACAGCTTACATAAGGATGAGCAATGACCATAGGAGCGTGCAATATAAAATCATTCACATCCACCTTGGTCAGGGAGAAGGAGGTGTATTCATTCATCATCGCTCCTGTTAGCATGTTCCCATACTCAGCTTAAATAAACTGATAAGCAGTGCAGCTGACAAATGCCATGTGCTTCACAGGAGCTTGCTACTTGATAACTACTATTTACCATATACTGTGTATATATGTATATATATATATCTGCCTTTATCTCACCCCACATTGGATGCCAAAAAGGACTGTAGTGGTTTGACCTTGGCTGGGTGCCTGGTGCCCACTAAGCCACTCTATCACTCCCCTTCCCAGTGGGATAGGGGAGAGAATAAGATGGAAAACAGCTTGTAGTTGAGATAAGAGAGTATACTAAAGCAGAAAAAAAGACAAGCAGAAACTTGCACACACATAAACAAAGGGAAAAGTTAGTCTCTACTTCTCATCAGCAAGCAACTTCCTGGGAGACAGGGCTTCAGCACATGTAGTGGTTGCTCCAAAAAGCAAACATGGTAGAATAATGAATGCCCCCCTGTTCCGCCTCTCTCCCTTAGCTTTTGTATCTGAGTAGATCTAATGTGGTATGGAATATCCCTTGGGTCAGTTTGGGTCAGCTGGCCTGATTGTGTTCCTTCCAGGATCTTGTTCACTCTCAGCCCCTTGATGGGGCAATGGTAAAAATGTCAGAGGGACAGCACTGCTCAGCAGTAGCCAAAACACTGGTGTGTTATCAATGCCCTGCCAGTTACCAATGTAAAGCACAACACTGTGAGGGCTGCTAAGGAAAAATTAACTCTTTCTCAGTCAGACCCAATACAAGCAGTTATCCAGGAACATTGAGACAAATTAGAAAGACATAGAGTGGTTGTTTACCAAGTGATTTCTGGAATGCTACACATGAGCAAACAGGAGAACACGAGGAAAAAAACAAGTGGATGTATATGTTTACAACAGTGTATACCTGAAATGATTACACAGAAAGTAATATCTTAATTTCAGGTTTTGTGTATATCTGATTAGAATTAGCTACCTTTCAGTTGTATTGTAGACCATCGTCTTCTTAAGCTGTCTCAATGATTTTGATACGTTTTCAGAAAGCCTGATCACACAGGAATGCCACGTTCATTGCAATGTGAGTGAATAGTGTCAACATTGATAAATATATCATCTTCACATTGGCATGTTTAGAGATGAAGGCTTTAAATGAAAAGGGGAAGAGGAAATATTCCTAAAGGTTAATATCTTTAAACATGAGAATTAGTGCACAAAGCCAAATGGGGACATAGATACATTTCACACAGACACTGTTGAAAAGCTGGGGAGAAACTTAGGAGTTTGTATTCTAATACAGGAGGAAGATATGTAATTCTAAACCAGCTTTAATAGGTTGATGGTTGTTTTTTCTTACATTAGTCTTACTTATTAAAGATTCCATCATATTACTGTCAAAATGAAGTCTTCTAGAATCTTAGTGATGGCACTGCTGATGCTCTTCTGTGAAAATATATTACATGCAAATATTTCTCCATCTTCTTCATTCCTAGAAGTGTCATTCCCATGCACAAATTCATGACACATCATACCCTTCCCTGCTTCACCTTCCAAACACTTCTCTGTCAACTAATTAGTCCCATTAGAGAACTATCACAGGGCATCTCATTGCTTCCATCTCCAAATAAAGCACATCACATCAGGATCCTTTTGTTTTCATATCTGTCTTTATCTATCATAGCCTAATATTAGGTAATTCATGCATTTTTGAGAGGAAGAAATGCTCTTACTAACTGTAGTTTTTCATGGATATCTTATTAGAAATCAATGGTACTAGTTCTGTTAGAAAAAGGATATCTTTTCATTAGGTAACATTCCTTAGCTACTGTGAGTAGAAAAACCTGTTCTATTCCCGTGCCAGGTTTGTGCTTCTAGAAGGGTTCACCATAAACTAGAGGATTCCTTGGTTGAGTAAGATGAAAATAAGGACCTGAGTGATTTTTTTTCATTAAAGAAAGCAAGGAATGTGATATCAGGCTTGGCTTAACAATTTGTTATCAAAAATATTAATAACTTCAATAGGCAAATATTTCAGTCACATAAGGCCACTGCATTTGTAGCCATATTGAAGATATTTTGTTCTCAGAAGAATTAGAATGTAACCCTGTACAGAAGATAAAACCAAAGCCAATAGAACAAGCATGCACTTTTCAGCTCCATATAGAGAGGTAAGAATGTCTTTCCACTGTGCACTGGAATGAATTTCATCATTAACTTTGTTTCTTCACAAGAGTGAAGATTGTCTATACAAAATGCAATAAATTAAAGAACTTGTTTATAAAAAGTATCTAACTGACATGATCCATGGATTTTATCTAATTGAGTCTGTTAATATAAGTGAAGTTATAAACTCACATATGCAAACTTTAGTTCAACTACAAATGTGACATCAACATTTTATACATGAACTTACACAACAAAAGATGGCTTTGTAAAGGATAGATTTCACAGATATCCCAGTCTTGATCATGTTTTCCTTAAGCTTCTTCCAAACAGAGTGAATCCTGAGTAAGCATGACACTAAACAGTAGACCTTGTCATTTGTAAAAGAGTCTGGAGAAAGAAAGGATACCACATTAATGTATCTCTACACACTCAGTTTAAACACAATCCTAAATTAAAATGGATTTTGAAGCATCAGCAAATGTCTGCCAAAAATTTGTGCCAACCCACGTCTGCTTTGTCTGCAATATTTACTGCAGAGACAGAAAACACATTTGAATATGAGTGGTGTCTTGTGGGACTTCATTCCAAAGCTGCTCTTTAAGAATTTAGATAAAATATGTCCTTCAGCTACTACTAGTTTTCAAGAATGCCCATGACTGTGGTTCAGAGTACCATAATACCTCTTTGCTGCTATCTTTGATCACACATTGGCATTCTACAAAACACAGAAATTGAAAAATGGGCACCATAATAACGAACTTTTCGAAGAACCAGCCTTCCTAATCTCTGTTACCCTGTAATTAAACTCATTTGTGTTGTCATTTGAGATGTTTTTGTAATGATTGTTCTTATAGTCTCGTAATAATTGATTTTGCCTGTTTATGTGTGTGTTTTTTCAAAATCTGAAAGGAATATATTTTTATATATATTATAATAAAGTATCCATTTCATGTGACAAACACCATATTAATTTAAAGGAATGGAAGTACTGTTCAAAAACAAAATAGGTCTTTTTAGAACAAGTTTGCTAAAAGACACTATATAAATCAGAGCTTTCCTGAGACTCAAAAAACCAAGGGGATATTGCCTGTGTGCTGACATGGGTGGGTAATGGGGAGAATAGCTCAGACTCATGGCAATTGACAGGAGAACAGAAAATTGTCCATTCACACTACAGACCCCAGTCATCTTCTCCTCTTCTGGTCTCTCCAGTACAGGTCAAAAGCAAGTCCATTTTGTTTACAATAGGTCTTAGACAATATTGCTCAAAGGTCTTTGTATATTCTAACTGGGTATGATGGAGCAGAAAGGCCCTAATGGAATAGTCCTGACCTTAAGTGTCAGTTTTGTGTGCTATGGACCCTGCTATTTGCTCTCTGGAGCTTTACATAGGGAGAGAACTCAGGTATCTCATCTTGGCAATAAAAAACATAACTTGGGGTCTAGGACACTCAGAATTTAAAGCTACAGAAGAGAGAAAAATGAACAATTTCCTTTCTCTTCCAGAAAGTTCTCTAAACACTGGGATATCATGCAGGGAGACTCCTGATACTGTCTTATAGATGAATGTAACTGATCTTACATTTTCAGTACTAACCACTGTAGCTGGGATTCAAGCTCTATTAAGCTTCTTCTGCAAAGAAATCATTATCAGAGAGTGTTGGAATACTTAACCCTCTCAAAAGGCAAGTATTTCTGCATAATAATCTCCAGCTAACTCACCTAGAAAGTTTAGCTTGTGATGTTTCTAGGTACCACTCTTTTTAATCGCATACAGCTATAATAAATATTTAGTCACAGACAAGAATAAGCCCAGGTTTTACTTAGATACTTCAGTTGATAATCAGTAGTTGCCTTTACTGATTCTATAGAATGTTTTTGTGTTAAATAATATAACTTGTTCTTCCTGAGTAATCACTACTTTTGAATTTCAATGAATCTCCTATGTATAAGAATCACTAATTATAGACATTATTCAAGGGTTTTATTTCCTTTCTAGGAAGAGAAGTTGGCTTTTGCCCTTATACAGGAGAGTATCTCTCTTTCTTAGAGAAGCTTCATAGTTTACAGAACAGGCAAAATTACAAAGGAACTAACTTTATTACCTGCAAGGAAAAATAGTGCTTGAGGCATGGAGGAAACAAGCTTCTGAAAGGGACAGTATAAATAGACTCACTGTTTTCAGGCTTTCTTTCAAAAGTAATGTTTTTTTCTTTGAAAAGAAGTCTGTCAATACAAAAAGCAAACACAACCAGTGGTTTCTACCACTCATGGATGAAATTGTGGGACCGCTACAGGACAGCATTTTAAGCCACTAAGCCTGATGGTGAAAGCAATTCTGAAAATTATGGTAGATCTTGCTAGGCAGGGTAAATACCTGAACTGGCTGCTTTAGAAAAAAAATAGTATTTCTGGTTTTAAAAGTATATGTACAGCTTCTGAAGCCCTCAGTCAAATTGAAGAAATGTAGTGAAATTGGTCTCACAATTCCAAATACACTAAACTGCCATTCAAAAGGAAAAGGAATAATATCAGTCTTTTATGAACAGAAGAGGATGTAGACTTCAAATGGAAATCAGCGCTTTGACTATTTTCTCTTCAGTAAGAGAATAAAAACATTACTTTTCCTCTGGGCTTGGAAGAAGCTGACTATCCGTTTAAAAAAATCAGTTGTGTGCATCTAGTTGCAACAGAAACTGAGGGTATTTCAATGAGGTTTTGTGGACTTTAGTGGGTTGCAGTTGACAGAAAAGCACTGATTAGATAGTCAAACATCAGGCACCTTAGATATAAAAAAGGCATATATCTTTGGGAGTTGATCAAATTGAAACTTACTTTGTAAAACCAGGATTATGAATTCTGAGTTCTAATGAAGACCATTGTGATATAATCCAACAGTGTCTTCTCTTAGACTCATCAAAAATGAAAATATTTTAAACTACTTTAAAAGAGAAAATGAGTTACTTGTCTTCTACATAAATGTCTCATCTCTCACAGGGATATTTAGAAATAGTATTACTCTTCCAGATTTGTCAGGATGTTCTTTTAACAAATACAGCAGTCGTGAACTTTTTTGATATGTTTATATGTTATGAAGATTAGATGAACAAACTAAAAATTTTCTTTTCCCAAAATAAGTCAGATATTTTTCTTTTATAATTTTTTATTCTATACCTATCTCTAATTACACACCATTATGCAAATACTTTGGGAGATAAACCAGAGCACACATACAGATATTAAGAAAAAATCATCCAAGAAACATCTCTTAACACCTGGGTCAGACAAACAATGGGAAAGAATTAATATGGAATAATGTTGGTTGTTACCATCTGATTGAAAGTCTTCAACTCCTGCAACATAATTTTTAGGTCACCCAAAATTTTTCTTTGGATCTGTTAAAGATTTGCATCTAAGTTCATAATATATAGGCTGAAGGGTCACTATGGTGGCTGACATTGTGACTACTTTTTTCAGTCTATTCTTACTGATTTTACACCTTATGAAAATTTAAAAAAATAATTATTTAAATTTTAAACATTGAATTAAATTTGTTTAATTTTCCTTCTATCATTATGTTCTTATCCCTTGGAACTATTTCTTGATTTCATTTTAATCTCAGCTTTTACAGTTTTCCACCCAATCAAATAAATTCAGGGGTAGAGATTGTGCCTAAAAAGTTATAAATTCAATGAGTAGGTGCATGTACTGGTGAAAATAAACTTTCATCAATAAAATGTCTTGAATAAATTTTAGCAGACAAAGCTATACATTTGAACTTAATCTAATAATGATTTGAACAAAATCATTAATCTCTGTATAACAATTTTAAATTACTGAAGATAAAAATGTAGAATCATTAAGGATGGAAAATGCCTTTAAGGTGATCCAAGTCCAAACATCAGCCTAGACCACCACCATGTTCACTATGAAACCATGTCTTCAAATGCCATATCCACAAGTTTTTTGAACACTTCCAGGATCAAAAGGGTTGCTGAGCTTGTGGATATATAAAGATGAGTTTGTATCATTCCATAATGTAGAAGGACATAGGTGTTTTATTTCCTACATTTCTTTATTACAGATTACTGCAAATTGCTAATAAAAACTGAGTAAGCTTATGATAAATAAAGAGAACACATCTAAGTTACTGCAAAACTACTACCAGAAAAGAAAGTATATTTATTTCAATAGTAGCAGCAAGCATATATTTCATTATTAGAGGTTACTACAAAAATAACCAGCAGGAAAGTATAAAAATATACTTAATTACTTATATGTGTACCTATATATTTATTGTTTAAAGTAGTAACTGTACCATGCTCACCAAACTGCTCTCAGAAGCAGGGCCAATCAATGATGAACAAATTCTCACTTTCAAAATTACATGCCACAGAATCTGGAGTCAGCCAGGGATCCCCCACAGGGATCCATTCTGTCCCACAGGGTTCCAGTGTGTCTAGCAGATCTCTTGAAAGAGAGGCTGTATTTTGGGAAGAAAACAAGTAATTTTTATATGGCAGGGACTAGAATGCTACCACCTTGGGCAGCCAATAGATGTTGCTAAATCCAAATCCCTTCATGACAAGGTTAGCTGCTAAGTGGTTGAAGGCAAAGCACTGCATTTATTTGGGCTTTTCTTATTTTAGCAAAACTTCTGATACATCTTTCAGAGTATCTTTCTGGATCAAATGTCCAACATACAGCTAGGCATGTACACAATAAAATGGGTGAACAATCATTTGAAGAGTCAGGCTCCAAGAGTCATAGTAGATAAAGTGATAAATGTCTGGAGGCCAATCATTGGTGGTTTTCCCCAGGGTTCAATTTCAGTTCCAGTTCTCAGCAATATTTTCATCACTGACTAGACATCACAGTTGAGGGCACAAAGTAAGTTTGCCAGCGACACTAAATTAGGAGAACCTGTTGATTCTCTTGAGTGTAGAAAAGGCCTCATAGGAAGACCTTGATAGAGAGACCTTTATAGACTGTATGAAATTAGCAAAGACAAATGTCAAATTCTTTTCCTGGTGTCCTGGGTTCAGCCAGGACAGTGTTAACTTTTGCAGTAGCCAGGAGAGGGGATGGCTAGGACACAGGGGTTATTCTCTGTACCATGTCATGTTATTTTCCAGGTACAGAGGAAAAGCTTGCTTCCGGGTCAGGGGAGCATGGAGCAGTCAGGTCCATGGAGAGCATTTTGCATGTGAATCACTCGGCTCTCTCTTGTACGGTTTTGTTGTTAATGTTGTTCTTGTTACTGTTTATTTTCATATCTCATTGTCATTTCCAGTTAATTTTTCTTACCTCAACCCATGATCTTTACCTTTTATGACTCCAGTTCTTCTCTCCAGCCTGCCAGAGGGAGAGGGGGGCTGGAGGGGGAAGTGAGGCAGTGACACATGGTTTCAGTGGGGACACTAAATTGGAGAATACCATTCCAAAACCAGAAGAGGCTTAAAGTAAGAGAATATTTGTAGGGAGAATGTTGTGATAACTCCAGACAGGAGGAACTTACTTCAGTGTGTTGAGCCCTGACTACTCTTTATCCTACACAGTTCAATACTAGGCAGCAGCCTCAGAGGACAAGGAGGAAAGCAGATCAACAGGGCAGTCAAACTGCAGCTGAACCAGAGGAACAACCCGTTCCAGTAGCAGCCACCCCTGTACACAAGAAGACATCCAAGACAAAATCAGTTTGCTTAGTGAGGGATGAAGAGGAAGCAGGGCCTTCAGAACAGAAGGGAGAGGCAGGGCCAGAAATAATCACTTGATCCCTACCACAGCAGAGATGTGAGACATTGCATTTTAAATTAATTCAGAGTATTTCTTTAGCTTATAATTGGTCCTTTTCTTCAGTTTTCAACCCCCACATTTTTAAATGTTATTTTCAAATTTAATTTGAAGTATTGTAATTTTTTTCCTTTCCTCCTCTAATAAATACAGCTATGTACAAGGACTCTTATTCTCCTTTCATTTTTCTCTGATTTGATTTCACATTCCAAACATTTTTATTCCAAAAGTTTACAAAACAGCAAATAAGAAAAGGTAGGTAACTCTTTCCTCTTGCAACTTTTTCACAGGTGAAAGTATTATAAATTGTTACATTTTAAGAAAGTATTTCTCTAATCGATATATTTACTTTGACAGTTGGCCCTGTTCTGGAAAATGCTGAAAATACTTTTGAAGACAGTTTACTTGAAAATCTGTTTAAAATATATGCCCCATTACTCCTTCAAAGTATTACTGAAAATCCTACAGTGTACCATATGCAAGTAGAATTTCTTTGTAATCTGATTACATCTACCTAACAAAAAAAGCAAAGCAAACAAACAGACAAAACACAACAACAACAAAAATTTATAAGTACATCGTATGCACATATAGTCTTCCCATTCGTGTGCACATATTACCTCTTTGGAACTTACCTCATGTCTTCAAATGTTGTATAAGAGCAGATGAGCCAGAACGTGGCAATTTTACTGTGTAGAAGTTGTCTGCTCTATGCACCAGAACAAGAGTCAGACTACACACATTAGTTACGTTCAGGAATGGTATTGTGAGAAAGGCACTCTTGAAGAATGGATTAGAACTATACTTTTTTGCACCCTGATCTCTTGAATTCTTTTTTTTTAAAGTTTTGGGTTTTTTTTTTAATTCAAATGCTACAACATCTGGAAAGTATCTCTGTATATACATACATGTATATCATGTATCTCTTATCAAGGCAAAAATCAGGAGTTAAAGTTGCTTTAGTTTAATGAAAAGGGTTATGAATGGATGAAAAATAAGAGCAAAAGAACAGAATTAAAGGTATATAAACCCTGCAATAATAGAAGTCTTTGTTCTCAAGTATGTACCATTTACTGTAGATGGACATGAGCTTAGCTTTTTTGTCAGCTTTATGTCAAGTTATTGGATGTTATGTGTCAGTTGAAGGTGTTCTCTTAAATGAAAGGTTCCATTTCCTTTCTCCTTGAAAAGAACATATTAGGGTCACAGGCACTTCAGGACAGAACAACAGTATCTGGGACAGAAGAATTTAAAAGAAAATCTGCAGTACTTAATTTTAAATAAAATGTAAAGTAGCAAAATGAATGAGAAATATGAAATACCCATTTACATAACTAATGACACTCATATCTATCCAGTAGTATGCTGACTATAATTCAAGGGTGTGAGAACAAATTGTTTCATGAAGTTAGTGCTTTTGTTTTGTGTTCCTAAGGACCCTGATGTTGGGACTAGGTTTTTCAAGACTTAGAAAAGGATTAGAATTCATCAATACTGTAAGAGCATGGGAAAGATTGATTCAGTGATTTATCTCATGTTAAACACATGGGAACAAAACAGCTGAGTGTATTTGTCTCCATAATCCCTTTTCCCAAATGTAATTACAAATGGAATTGATCAACTTCTGTGTTTCTTCTGAGTCAGTAGTAGACATATTAGAATTGCTAGGCTGCATAATAACTTAGCACAGATCAGCAGTCTTCAGTGCTAGAGAAAATTAGCTACCACCACTGTATTTTAAGAGAAATTTTAAATTTCAAAAAATTTCAATGAATATTTTCCAAAGAAAATCTCAATTCTCTTATAAGAGTGACTTTTAAAATGTCTAGCATATCCTTTGTACACTGAATATCTTCCCCTCTTAGTGGGACCATTTTTTTTCTATGTATTGAATACTTACTGAGTTAGAACATTGTCTTCCATGGCTTCAGGGAAGTAGAGACAATACCAGACAATAATCACTCTCTTTTGTAATTAGCTTTTTGCTACAAGGTGAATGTCTACTGCTGCCTTTGTTACTGCTGGTTTCTGTGGAAAAGAAATAGAGTGGGCCTGGAGCACCACAGGTGTTAAAATGATACAACAGGAAATGCCATCTTGAATCTTAGAGTTGGTTGCCTAGGTTTTTGAGAGAAGCAGAGCTGAGCATGTTTGTTTTCTTCAGGGCATCTGATTGTTTGCGACCTGATTGGCATATTTGCTTTTTTGAGGTCAGTTCTATGACCCCAGCACCCTCATGGACTGTATGGGCAGAATCAGTTGTTCATCCCAAGACTTTTTCACATAGCAAAAAGCAGTGCAATGCAACACTGTGCTACAAATGTTGAAAAAAATTTGTTGTCCTAATTCCTACCTATTTCAGACTTGGTGTTTCCCCCCACAACACTGCAAACAAGCAATACTTCACTAAAGCTGTGAGGTATAAAAGCTTGTGTGCGGTGCATGTTTTTTCTCTGAGCAAACAGACTGTCATACTATATATTAAATTCTATTTTTAAATGTACTTAACAGTATTCTAACTGCTGTCCATTAGGATTTCATTTTCAAAGACAGCTACAAGATGAAATAAAATTTAGAGTTTTATGCTTATGTTTAGGTTAAATGATAAAAGATTCTGTGTTCATCTGACACACTTAACAGTTTTACAATTTTCTTCTATGTTCACCATTTACATCTGGTAGAGCTCCAAGCTATCTTTCAGTAGAAATGCAACTTGTGCAGTTACAATTTTCTGGTGATTAAAAGGTTACAAATCAAAAATACAATATTAAGGAAACATTTAATCTAATTAATCTGATAGCAAGTATAGTCTTCCACAGTATGATTCTGATCAAGATAATATTTTTTCCTTAAAATGAATAAAAAGCATTATTAACCCCAAGTAATTCCAGTTACAGAGATTAATCTTTTCTTTGTACCTTTTACTTTTTAATAGCCATGGTATATTTCTTATGATTATTCTAAGATTTAAACTATAAGAAAAGAACAACTATATTTTTGTTCCTAGACACATTGGCTATCCCAAAAATTTAATACTGTATGAAAAAAATTACCATATGCATATACTTATACACAAATAGATAAATATATACACAAATATATATATATATAGCACACTTTCCCTGTGTCTTGAAGGAGAAAGAAATGTTCCCAGTATCTGTAGAAAACACAGTCTTTGATGTACTTTGGATGGAGGTAAAATTGTCTGGTTCTGGTTTTTTGCTGCAACAGCACAGCAAAATTATATTGAGCAAAGCTGTCTGTGTTATTGTTATTAATATCAGGAAGATCTCAAAAGATATGACACTTGGGCTGGAGTCATACAGCCTATTCAAGCTTTCCCTGGACATCCAAACTATTTGACTCTGAGGTTTCTTCATGAGAGCTGCTTCATCCCCTAGGAAAAATTGTGATTAAACCTATATATCTAGACCTATTCAAGAGTCATACAGACTTGCCCCTGCTGAATTTCCTTTGAAGGGAAGAAGAGCATACACCTACCACCCTCACTGGTCATTGGGGACAATACCAGATCATACACAGCCGTTACAATATAAAAACATACTTGTCCCTTTGGCGAATAAATCTATGCCAGATGAAAGATGGCCCCCATAGAGGTAGGATGTGATCATATAATTAACATGCACATCAAAAGCCTTAAGTGTTCCTGGAAACATTCAATTTGGAATTTCCAAACTTCTGTATGCCTTACTTGCATGTCAAACTCTGTCAGCATAGTTTTCTTTTCTGATGCACAACAAGGTTCAGAATGTGGAAAGGTGAAGGGCAGAAATATTACCCAATGTGTCATTACTGTAACACCAAATAGCATGGTAAAGCTCTTTGCAGGTTTGTGCACTGTGGTTTTGGGGTTGAATTTGATTTTTAACTTGCTGTTTTGAAGACTTCTCAGTCTGGAAGCAAACCAGTGTACACCATGTACGTATTTTTGCCTTGTCTGTGGTGGGACAATAATGACATTTGAAGTAACTGGTTTAAAGTCACTATCCATCTCTTTCATATCCTTCCAGTGTGTTCCTTTATGTGAAAGGAAAATTTTAATGGATAATTTTTTCTTTTATTTCTATTCACCCAGCTTATAATAAAACAGCATTGACTGGTAATGTGAAATCAAGAAATAATTAACACTTCAATTCTGAGTCCCTGATAAATTTGCCATCAAGATTTGAAACACATCAAAGTGAAAAGATTCAGATGAAAGCACTTTTCAGCATCTAAAACAAATTTCTTCATCTATGTGTTAAGATTTTGTCATCTTTAACTCTCATGGTCAGTTGTTTTTCTCCAACTCACAATTACACTCTCTTTTGACAAAATGCTTAGCAGATTTTCAGTTACAGTGACAATTATTTCAGCTAGGATTTCATTGTAGCTGAAGTAGGGCAGAGTTTCTCCTTCTTAGTCTTTTGTCTGAGTGTGGGCATGCTCTCTTGTGCGTGTGTGCATCACAAAGCAAAAAGTCATGTTATGGCGAGGATTTTTTTTCTTTAACAAAATATAGCTTACAGTAGCTGAGCCAGCCAGAGATGAAGAGGGGCAAAAGCATGGAAAAGACTTACACTGGAATGCAGCTCTAGCCATCTGATGTCTCTGCTAAGCCCATCTGATTAAGCTGTTTATTGTGCAACACTTTTGGCTGCAATTTTTGCAAAGATACTAATCAGATCTCAAAACTTGTAAGTTCACTCAACGATGGATGGAACCAGCAGTCTAATTTATTCCACACTTACTCTGCTACCTCAAAAAAAGCCCTAAATGTCTAAAGAACGAAAACCTGGTAAAAAATGCTTGTAAGAATGGTTAGTGTAGCAGTCCCAAACCAACACTTGCTTTTTGGGCATGGAACAAACTTCTGTTTGTATTAGGGCATTGAATTCCCATGAAGTGGAATAGACCGTCTGATGTTGTCGGGTATCTTATTTTCTAAAAAATTTTGTCTTAATCTGTATTAAGTCTCTGTCCTGTCATCTGAGATCTTTCTTATTGTCATCTAGCGTATTTTGTAACACCACTTAGTTCAAAATAGTTGTCAAATATTTTCTTCAAATGCAGGCATGTATTTTTCACTAGGAAAAGTGCAAGGTATTATTGTCACATTAGAGATATACAAAGCTGTGTGCATCGTAGCAGTCTCCTGAAAATCTTTTTACCCCACAGATATCACCACTGTTTGCACTTTGAATGTGTATAAACATTAGTGTTGAACTAATGAACATTTATCTGGCATGATTGATCAAATTATGCCTCTCTACAGGAAGATCAGACACACAGAAAAACCTCCTTTAGGAAAAAGAGTTCAAAGTGAAATTGCAAAAGTCAGTATTTCAGACATTAGGAAATACTTGGATCAGTTTTAGCCATGGCTTGTAAAATGAGAGAGAACTGTAGAGCTGCTGCTGCAATGGCATCTAATGACTGGAAGATCTTCTGCTGTAATGGTATGGATGAAATATTATCTCTACATTAATTTTTTGAGTGTCTGTCACCTGAGCAGACTGGTGTAAACCTGGAACATGCATAGGTAGCTGCTGAGTGGGGGACCCCCAGCACAAAACACTTTTTCTAGGAGACAGTGTTCCAAGCTATGGTGTAGATAGAGTTTCAAGGCAACAGAGAATGAGAGTCCTGGGGAGAGATCCAGAGCCTCTGGACCACCCACCTTAGGGAGCTGGAAGCTCATGTTGCCCTCTCTCACAGCCACCAGAATAAGAAAGCAGATGAGTGGGCAACCAAACACATGTGCTAGTCTTTTTCAGCTCTGCAGGCAGTAGTTAGACCCTACAGTGATACAACTTTTGATCTTACACAGCCAGTGACAAAGCATCATGGACTACCTATTCAGAGCTAAAATTCAGAGCTGGGTATGTTTAACTAGTAAAAAGAGTGTTATTGCACATAATCTATACAAGAATCTATACAGTTTAAATTGAAGGATTCCTAATTCTTATCAAGCAAAAAACAAAAATTTAACTGGTATGTGTACCGACAAGTGAATTCAGTTCAAGAAACTGAGAAAGTTTTCAGGTACTCTGCTAAGTTACTGGTCAAGTGGCTGAACACAGCTCTGAGCAACCTGATCTAGTTGAAGATGTCCCTCCTCATAGCAGGGGTTGCTGGTTTAGATGAACTTTAAAAGTCCCTTCCAACTCAAACTATTCTATGACTCCATCCTTCTGTCATCATTCTAAAATTCTCTCACTGAAGCTTCACGAGTTGTAAAGGTCCATGCTGTTATTTCTATACCAAGTTTCAAGTCAGGAAAGACAGCTGTGTTTTCTGCATTAAGTAAGCTTTGAATTTAGTCTGTCTTCTGTGATCTTTGCTTGGGCTACAGGTCAGCTGCTAAACCACTGTGTGTGAATCAAAAAATACTGGAGCATATTATCTCTTTTCTTGCTAGACCTAGTTTTAAATAGTCAGTTTAGGAACTGCAGTTCTATAGCTTTAATTATTCTTCAGTTAACTGAGATACCAGAAGCATTATAAATAAATTATTTCATTTGAGGGAATAGCTGTATTTTCTGATGGATTTTGCTAGTAGCAAAGTAAGTGGGAAACAGTCACCTTAAAATGTCACACATGCATCAAGTGTATGTGACCCCTTCCAGCACACATACTGATAATAAGCTAAGACTAAAGTCTTCCACTTACAACAAATCAAACAGGCTGGATTTTGATTGCAACCTAAAGAAGTTATATCCTTTTGCCACTAAAATAAGAGTAATCTTGACAGCTGTTGATTTTTATTCCACAAGAGTTTATGATGTTATTGTTCCTCATGTGACTTATGTAATTCAATGTACAGATAGCTAATTTGCTTTATAAGGTAGAAGAAAATGCTCTATGTTCTAGGAAGTAGTACACAGATTTAATTAGAATTGAAGAGTATAAAAGATCCCTTTTTGACATATGGTTTCAGCTTGCACATCAGTATACCTTTTGACATCTCTACACACCCATGTGACCATATACATGCCTATATCCACATCCAATAATGCAATATATTCCATGGCAGAATTCTCACACAGTAGTGGTCTAGACATTCTATTCTTTTATAATCTTTATTGTTTGACAGTTTATGGAGTAGTTTTAACAAGGAACATGTGAGACACCTTTTATTATACAAGCAATCCCAGTGTGCCATGACCTAGTGCAAGAAAAGGGAAGTGCTGAGAAATATATTTCCACAGAAGTTGTTGAACAAACATGGTCTTCTTTGCCACTCAACTTACTCAAACTGAACTGCCTGTAAATCAAAATCATAAATCAGACAGCACTATTGGCTACACAAATTCTTTTTCTCCCTTGCTTTTAAGAAGGAAGTATGTCTTACCTTAGGCTCCCCTTTTTTTGCTGTTTATAAGTTCTTTTTCCAGAAGTATTTATGGCCACTTGCCTAATTCTGACAATAAAAATTAAAAAAAAAAAAAGGGAAATGTAAGATTCAGTTGGTATTCGGTTACAATTAGATCACAAAACAACATCCTCAGAAGACTGCACTGTTGCTTGCAAACTAAGAAAACTTGTCATTGTCTCATTGACCTTCAAATCAAATACAATTCAGAGTCTTTTTATTATTGTGTTTCTGGAACAATTTAAGATTTTTTTTTCCTACATGAGAAAAATGTAATCTTCAGAGAGAGAAACAGTTTTAAGTGCCTTGGTTCCTTTACTATCGGTAATATTACTTGCTTTGACATACATTGATCACAAGGAAAAAGACTTGCATAAACCCATTGTTTTCCATAGGAATGGATGCAAAACACTGAAGTATATTTGCAGATCAAGAAGACAGTGTTCAGTGAGATCGTTCAAGATTATTATTGAAGATGGCAGAAAACATCTATCTGATATTTTCTTAAAGATGAATTAGGCACTTAAAATAATTTTTTTTTCATTTATTGAGAATAAAACTAGGTAAATAATTTAAAGAAACTTTTGGCAGGTTTATTGGTATTTCTCTGATCATGAAGGCAACTGAAGTGCCTAAGGAAATAAAATTTCATTTGTATGTCACCTGAAAAGAATATGAAAACTTAGTTTAATGCAGTTCTGTGCTCGTGGCATGAGCTCTGACGTGCCCTCGATCAGAGAGAGTCCAGCTGTGTTACTTCTGTGCATCACAGAAGCGACTTCGGCATCAGGAAAAGAGCTGCTGGCTGGGCTAGCTGCTGGCTTCTCGGCAGAGGGAACACGGCAGGAGGCGATGGTATTGGCTCACGTTAGCTCGGAGACAAAGGAAGAGAGAGGCTGTTCTGGTCTGGCTTCCAACAGGTTTATTGTCAGAAGTTTTGCAAACAGAACATGGCAATGATCTTAATCTGGGATCCCACCGAGAGGCTTTCCCTCAATTTTATAGGGGGTTTGAAAACCGCAGGGAAAGGGCAAAACAACCGATGAGTTACAAGCCAGGGGGAGGCTACAATTTAACAAGAACCAATGGGGAAAGCTGGGAGGCGGGAGATACAACAAAGAACCAATGAACAACCGAGTAAGAGGGAATTTTCCCAAGCAGGGGGAGGGAGCTTGGACCGGGGCGCAGCCCTGACCGGATGCGGCTTAGGCTTCTGAGCTGCTCCTCGACCCACCCTCTTGAGTCTGTGTCTTGGGGAACTTGATCCACAGGAGTGACTGGGATTGATTGGCATCTCGCTGCCCCAGCCCCGCAGTGGGCTGGGTCATAGCAACATTAGTTTAACTAGTCTTTTGCTGAGAGCATAGTGCCAGATGACTATTAGTGTTTTACACTTTCATTGTAAATTCAAAATAGTTTACTCCAGTGGTCTGCAGATTATATATGAAAGAGAAATGGATTATAATTTGTCTTGTCATTTTGATTTTCCTGCATATGGTGACTTTGAGGCACGGACAACTTGGAATAAAGCTGTTTTTTCCTGTCTGACTTCTGCCATGTGTCAAGTTGACAAGTTTGATCAAGCAACAAATGAGTGAAGCACACTCATTAACCACTAACCATTGTGTTTCCCAAAAACATACAAGTGTTAGAACTATGAGGGGGATATTTCTTTGTATATCCCTGTTTTTAACATTTATAATCTTTTTTTAATATTATTCTTTTGAACATCCTAAAGAATCCTTGGAGCCTGACTGTAAGCTAGACATGTTTCTCTGGAAGCCAGTGAAGAACACAGATGGTAGGGAAGTGTGGATAAGTCTATGAAATCTGTACAGCATAGCTAAAATGAACGTCTTCTGAAGGAAATCTCAAATGAAATTTAGCTGTAATTATTTATTTTTTCTAACATCTGCTTTAAACCATCTCTGCAAGATTTGTCCTGTATTTAATCTAAAACAAATGGCAGAACCATTTCATTTTAAACAAATGAAGATAATTTGTTCTGACCTGATTTTCAGTTTGCAGCCAGATTTTAGATTTAAGAAAAGTTACCATGGTGTTAAGGTCCATCATAAGAAAATAAAAGCCTAGCAAAATAGGATAGTAACCTCCATATTAAGATAAGGTGACGTTTATTTTGACTAATGAGGCATTTTAGCTGAATTATTGATTATTTCTTCATTTGTAAGTTTCTGCTCATAACAAGGTCAAGGTTTCATTCCACAGATTTTTTTTTTTTTTTTATCTTTGGTTGATCTTTGACCCCACTTTTGCTTAAGCTGGGTCATTCTACCTAAAGTGAACACATGTGTTAATATTCAGTGGGGGGTATTCTTGTGACACCAAAGGAACCTGCATGACACTCATCCGACTACAGATTTTACTCATTTTTTTCTCTAGCCCTTTTTCCTCTTCTTTTTTTTGTTGCATTCACAGTTGACCCAGTATTTTTGATGCTGTACAAGAGTCAGTATCCTAGACATCCCAGGGATTTGAATGACTCGTATAATGCCTGCATGAGAGATGAGAAGCAAAAGTATATTGTTGAACCTTTGAAGAAAGGTTGACATTTTCCTGGCCTTGAGCAGCTCTCTTCGGTATTGAAGCTTTTGCAGCTCTCAACCCTTTGATTTATGAGCAAAAGTGTAACACATCTTGGCCATTATGGAATCATAAAAGTCCTTTACATCTTCCCACTTCATTTTTACTTAAAAAAAAGAAAAAAAAAAGTTAACTCCTTTCCTATTCTGTCTCTTTCTGTTTTTTGGATATTTTTCTATTTTTGGAATAGGATATTATTTTATTTTTGTTAAAATGGTGTGAAGACATTTAGGCGTTAATTCTCATTTCAAAAAGTCCTATAAGGATTATTGTACAAGCTTTCAAATTCTGAAAACAGAAATTAAAGCACAAATTTAAGTGTTTAAGTAGTTAAAATCATAACAATTTTGAAGAAAAGAGAGGGTAATGAAGAAAAACTTTGAAAATAACAAAACATTGTTTTGTATGATTCACATCTCACTTTTGTTCACTTAAGAACAAAAAAACATAATTAGAATTAAGCTTACTTAAGCTTATTGGTTTAGTGTAACTGTTTCTGCTTCATGTAGTCTACAGGACTCCTTTTAATGTAATCATCCACTCTCACTAATAGTGATAATTTTTCAGTGCTGCAGCATTAACAAAATGTTTTCAGATTTTTTAACAGAGTAAGCATTGATTATAATTGTTATTGGTTGTAATTTATTTCTACAACCTCATGCAGTTTATCTCTGTTGTAATCTCCCTGCAATCCACAGTAACATTTCCATCAGCTGCACTGAAGGCAAAATGAGACTACTTCTAGCAGTGCATCCCTATGGTTAGTGTGGACACTTTACAACAATTTCATAATCATATTAATTACATTACCTGCATCTGTGGCTCTGTTCACAGTGAAAAACAAGCTGGTCTTGTCCTGGAAATTTAGTTCCTAATTGAGCTTCAGTGGGATTTGTTGACTTTGGTTCAGCCTTACACTAACACTGAAACTATGCTCATACTAGCCAACTTCTACAGGTCAATGCAAATCTGACACTGAACCATGCCATAAATCAAATCCCTCCTGATGGGAGAGAATTTTCTAAAAGTCCTTGCAAGGAGTTTCAAAGATAAACCAAGACTTTTCCTTGAGTTTCAATGCTGCTGGCTAGTTGTTTATTTAAAGTCTTATCAGAGGAACAGAGCCACTAGTGTGACCCAGGTACAACATAGAGCACAGAAAGCAGGAGTGAAGTCTCTAATGATCAAGATTTACACGGCCTTTTAAAGATAATTTAACCAATAGTTACTAAAAACATATATTATTTTCATTTTCCTACCAATTATTCAGTAATGGGCAGGAACTGCGGAATTCGCTATCCAATCATTCCAAACTACTTTTACTGCAGGACATGGAGTAGTAGAAGAAGGAGAAGGTTTAGAGAACAACAACAATCCTCCATTTTGATATTTTTTACTCTTATCTATTTACTACAAAGAGAAGCCCAAAACCTCTACGTTTTTCACCCTGTGACAATCTTACATAGTAGTCTATCACCTAATTCACACCACTGTATTTTCTAGTTGTTGTCTGACGGTTGGTGATTTTTTCCAAGGTCTGAAGCTAAAACAGTGTTGTTCAGGGGAGTAAGAACCCTTAAAAACAGGCAGAGAAATATTCTCAGCACTCTGGGTTCCGACACAAATCCTGACTAAAAACAGGTTTCATTCTTTTATTATTATTATGATATTATTTTTTGAATAAAAATTGATGAAAACAACCAGTCTTACTTGCCTTTGTTGATTTTACAGATGCTCCTTCCAAATCACTTCTTTAGACTTGCAGAGTTTTGCAAGACAAAAGTTTTGAAAAACAACTTTCCATCTGCCATATCCCTTCTAATATTCTAGTAAATATTCTAGCTAGAAAGTAAAAATTCAGATGAAGGCTGATAAGAGCAAGTGAACTGAGACATATGTCTCGGAACTACATTATTGATTTTTGAAAGACTCAAGAAGAGACTTCTGACTCAACAGTGCACCACTAAACAACAAGAAAAATTTATATATTCAGAATCTCCTCTCTTGACACAGAAAGAATAAAATTTTAAAAGCTAGAAGAATAACGAAATCATTAAAAAGTCATGTGAGTCATAAGCTCAGTTTTTAGGCATGACCCAGGGTCATAAGTTTTAGCACTTCACAGCCACACTTGAAAACTCTGATAGGAATTCAGCTGCACATATGTGAACATCTAGTGCCATTTGAGGCATCCTACGGAAATTTATTTTTCTTTCAGGTGTTGCTCTGAAAGGTTGTGGAACTGTCATATTTCACAGAGAACCCACCAATGTACAGTATTCACCTAAGTATTTTAAATTACACTTCTATTTATGAAAATAAAAGCCATACATGGGGTTTAGGTGCTTTATACCAATTGAGAAATCCAAACAGGAAATAGTTACTCAAATTTATTCTCCCAAATTTATTTTTTGTTTGTTTGTTTCTTCACAGGTTTTTAGTATGGTAAAAAAAAATCCAAAAACAAAACAAAAAACCCCACACCATGCCTATCTTTCAGCACTTAGAAATTTATTAGAATAACTTGCAATATTTATTAGCTGGTGAATAAAATCTAGGGTTCATGATAGAGCATTTGTCTTCCTATTTCCTTCAATAGTCTGCCTATTTATACCAACAAGCCATCCATAATAAAAGGTAAACTCTTTCAGGAAATCCAACAAGGAAATTAATGAGTTTGAGTAGTGTGGGAGTTTAGCAGAGTTCAGAGAAGTCAAAGGAAAGACTTTAGTGAGATGAATTTATTTGTACAATATAACAAAAATTTACTGCTTTATTTCTCCTGGTCTACTGAGTCTCTTAATATCATAAGGGTGACCTTGGTATAAAATTATGGCAATCAGAGCCATTTAAAAATTAAAAATGAAGGTTATGACAAGAAATAATAGCATACAACTCAGTGTATTTCAATTGACATTATGAGAGAAAATTCTTAAGACCCTACCCAAACCCAGAAATCTTCATTTGTTTTTAATATTATACAGATGAGTTTCCCATAGGCAATATAAATTTCTTTGAATATAATATTTGAATTTTCCCATTTTCTTCTCCTTCCAATTCTCCATTCCATCTTATTTTTAAGCTCTTTTTCAGACAGATTTACTGCCTTATATTGACAGGCTAAACTTTCTCTTATTCCCAAGTGAGTTAGCATGTTCTTTCTCTTTTTCATTTTGCTTCTGACTCCTTTGGGCAAAAGCAGTGCCTCTCTACCACACTAGAATGTCAAGAGATTTTATTAACACATTAAATAATTTGGATTGGGATTTCTAGGTATAAAATGTTGTAATCATAACAGTTTATTTTATACACTGCTGTAGCAAAATGAGACTTCGTAAAAAAACGAAACTATGATAGGCTATCTTTAGGGGGAAGAGAATGGCAGTTTTATTCAAAAGTTTGTTATCCTTACTACTAACCTGAAAGAAAGTGAGAAAGTGTGTTTACAGAACTACATAACATTAAATGAGCATGAAGAAAAATAGTACCTGATTCAAAGTCTCAGGAAAAAAAATGGGATGAGTGTCCGTATGGCTTCACTGATTACATAATGATGCAGATTTTTTATGAGATTAATTAATTCTGAAGTTTTCTGATTATAAGGGAGTTAGTTATTCCCTCAGATATGCAATATTTAAATAAGGTTATGAGCAAAAGATTTGATGACTGAATAGGAGTTACTGTAAAAGCTGAATCATGGGGTTTGTATTTTTGGCCCTTATTTGGATGCTATGACTTCTACTTTAGATAAGACACTTGTATTTAAGGACCTAGATAATGAACACAGAAAGAGGGGCCACAACATCAAACATAATAACTTTCTAGCCTGTTATCTTCTCTAATTGTGACATGTTGGAAAAACATCATAAAAACACAAAACTATAGGTTAATTTCTCCAGAATCTTGCCCCTCATGTTCTAGATACATCCTCTTATTTTGTATAACAGCCTTTGAATTTTTTTAGCATGAATGGGCCTTATTGAACTTTCTATAACTGCATTAATTTTTAGCATCTGAACTGTCAATTGGCAAGGAAATACACCTTTTCAAAATAACAACAGTGTAAAGAGGCATGTCTTCCTGTTCATTCTGAACCTGCTGTTCTCTAGTTATAGCTGATGTCCATGCTTTATCATATTTGAACAAACTACAAACACTCTTCATTTCCTATGCTGTACACAACTTTGTCATACCTCTTACTTCTTCCTATCTTTTCTAGTATGAAATATATTAATCTCATCACACTAGCTTCTTTAATCAGAGAAGAGACTTTACTGTGGCCTTTCAGCTACCTAAAGGGGGCTTCAAGAGAGCTGTAGTGGAACATTCCCCAAAGGCATGTAGTGATAGGACAAGGGACAGTGACTTCAAACTGAAAGAGAATAGGTTTATGCTAGGTATTAGGAAGAAATTCTTTCATGTAAGGGTGGTGAGGCCCTGGAACAAGTTGCCCAGAGAAGCCGTAGATGCCCCATCCCTGGAAGTGTTCAAGACCACATTAGATGGGGCTTTCAGCAGCTTGGTCTAGTGGAAGGTGTCCCTGTTCATGGCTGGGGGGGTAGGAACTGGGTGGTCTTTAAGGTCCCTTCCAACACAAACCATTCCATGATTATACGATGGTAAGATTATTGAATCAGTTCTGTTCTACATAAAGCAGTGTTGGCTGGTGCCAAGTGCCTCTGTGTAGGAATTCATGCAGAAAGAAAGATGGAGGGGCAAAAAGAGACTGCAGGGCAAAGGGAGTAACAGAGATTCTTTAGATCTCTTAGCTCTTCAGGTGAATGTGTAGCATGGATTTCAACTAGAGAAAATTGTGTGTGAACAATGCACTTGTAGCTTGTGTATTTAAGCCTAAATACATTAATTTAATGTTTCACTATTTTGCCTCAGTTCATGATTTTAACAGACTTTGGTCTTGCTCTTGTTGGGTCAATTTTCTTTTGTATTAAGTTGTCTTTGTGTAAACTGTCTTTGGCTGAAAATGACAACCAGAACAATGACAACAAAGGGAGTTGGTCAGAAAGTACAACCTAAGAATTTGGAAAAACCCACAAAATAACTGATGTTTAATTGTATTTTTAGGCATGAAACTTTCTGAATTCAAAACATGTTAAGCATGAATGTGTACATTGTTTATAATTTTTAGTAAAATATTAGAATTTTCATTGTATAAAATAACAATGAACAGATTTAGGTAATAAAATTCTTTCATTAGAGCAATATTTTTACACCTAAATTGTCATTTCCTTCATGTATAGGCAGCAATGTGATGGAAAACAGAGACAACAGAAACCCCTAAATTTGAAGAAAAAAATCCTTAAGATAATTTACCATAAAATTATTAACATCTTAACCAGGATTCAGAGGTTTCACAATTAATCGCTTCATCACCAGATTATAGAATACTTAATGAGAAATGTAATTGTAAAGAATAAAAGGGGATAAAATAACAATGTTTGAGTGAATGTAATCTACATCTGAAATAATAGTTTGTAAAGGCAAATCCAGTCATTTAGGTGATTCTGATATGTAATTCTTCAAACCCTGTGTTTGATCAACATAATATGATTTTTTCTGATTTATTATTATTATTATTATTATTACTATTATTATTACATAGAATATTATTGGATTGAAGATTGGCTTTGTAGCTAAGATTTCTAGATAAGCATACACAAATAAACGTCTCCTGTACCAAACAGATAATCATGAAGATGGGGCTAAGCTTGAATGCGGTTTTTTTTTCAGACACTAGAGTTAGTATCACAATGTTCATGGTGTGTTTCTGCAACCATTCTTCTTAGGCTACTCCCACTGCTGTACTTACTTGCTTGCTGTTCCACATAAAGAAAGTACACCCCTCCTTCAGTCTTCCTCTCATCTGCTTCTAATGCTCTTTTTGAGTATATTTGATACCATTGCTTTAATGTATTCTAACCACCATCTCCTTCCCATGGCTTTTGTGAACTATATTTGTCTTACTGTCAGCAGAAATGATAAAGAATTCCTGTTGTTCATTTGGGATGTTGTCTTAAAAATGTTTACAGTGTGAGATCATGTCCCTCAGGTTCTCTTGTCTTGTTGGTTATAAGTAACTCCCTTCATATCCATTGATATTTCATATTTCTAGAAATGATTTCCTTTTTTCTTCTCTTTAAGTTAAAGAAACAAGCAAAACAAACTTCTGTTTGCAATCTCAATGCTCCTTCTCCATGCAGCAAAGTATATTAATATGATTCCTCCCTAGGTAATGCTCCTAATTAAACGGTTATGAACGCTAACTTGTTTAACTAGTGTATCAAACAGTTTCTGTGTTAAACTGCATTTTATCCTACTTGTGTGTATTTGTTTCCCAACCAAGGCAGACATGCTAGACACCAATTCCTGAAAGACTATCTTTTTTTAATCAATATAAAAAGGACTTCATGCATTTTGCATTTTGAAAGACCTACACATATTCTAAAAAAAAAAAAAATACACTTTTATCTATAACAAGAAAACAAATGTCTTTGGACACATCTATAACTAAATTAAACCAGCTCTCAGTGTCTGAACCTCCCAAATTATGAGGCTGTTTGATTCTTTTTCTTTTGGCAAGGCTAAGAAATGACAGGCTTATGTGATTTGGAGTGGTCATGTTGTGGTTTTTTGCCCTTCACACTGAAAAGACCCAAACAAACACAGAAAGCCCAAAAAACCCCTTATTTTTTCCCACCAAAAAGTGAGCCAGTAGGTAGGTAAATCCATTATTTGCACAAACCTGCATACAAGAGTTCTTTATGGTTCACAAAGACACACCTATGGAGTTGGGCATATAAATTTTGGGGCTTTTTTTATCAAGAATACCAGTCTTAAAGTAACAGCAAAAACTTAACAGTAAAGAGAACAGTACCATCAGCTCCTACAGGAGAAGAAATGTCTGTGTATTTTTACCTTCAATGTCAAGCAGTTAGAATGGAATGATATGAGGGAAATCTTATGACAGAAGCTTTCTGTATTGTGTTCTCTTTCCCACTGGAATCACTGGCATACAGTTTTGCCTGTTCACAAAACTTTAAGTACTACACATTTCTTGTCTAACCCACAACATTTTTCTGCTCATTTCCACAGGAAAGAGTGAGACTTTCAGCAGGAAGGAAAAGCCTATTTTTAAATTCATCCAGCATGAAAAGATATTAAAGTTTGGGCCGTTTTTTCCAAAGTGAATTAATCAAGTTTATTTCCTTTTTCCCACTTTAAGATTCAAAATTGCTTTTTGAAGCTTAAAACTACCTAAAAATAAAGATCCATGTTCCAGAAAGAACACCAGAAAGAAAGCCGAGGCAGTGAGACAGACTTTATAAAATCTGTGTTTAAGATACTATTGCCAGTAAGTTGGCAGAAACATCTTTGATTGTCAGAAAAATCATTTTCTTGACAGGAGAGGATAGCCACTGTGAGTGTCATGCAGAAAAATCGGAGTTAATGGTCCACTATGAAAATTTTGTTTCAAAGTAGAATTAATACTGGCAGCTCAAGTGCAGACAGGGACTTCCAGCAAGAGATCTTAAAAAAAAAACAAAAAAAAAAAAAACAAAAAAACCAAACCAAACCCAGCTTTTCAGTTGTGTATGAGAAATACAAATTACCAGAATTCACATGTTTTCTTGCACAAATGGCCAAGTGGATGAAATCCAAATAAATTGGATAAAGTTTGCAAATGTTGAGGATGTAAACAGATAACAGAAAACATTTAAACCTGCATTCACCCAAGACACAAGTACAAAGACAGCCAGTTTTGCATTCAGAAGGTTTAATTCTAGGCCAAATTCTAACATAAAATGCAATCAGCAGAGTTTCTTTAACAGCTACAGGTTCACTGTCTTGAGTGTGACATATATCCCTATCATTGCTAAATCAGAAAAAGCATACTAAGTAGACACAAAGACTAAAAATAGAACTGAATAAGGATTAACTGGAAATTTAATGGGACCTAGGTAGATTTCTGTTGCTAAAGCAAGGTGATACATATTTCCCACTACCTACCCCCAAAACTCAGCCTAAATACCCAAAAGTCCTTCCCAGTAGCATTTTTGAAAGGAAAAACTTCTCTTTGGTTGGGATTTGGACTGAACACACATAGAGTTTCACTTATATTTTATTTCTGAACAGAAAACAAGACTCCAGTCTTCAAATACCAGCTGATGCAAAAGTCCTGTTGGTCTTTCTAGTGGAAAAGGCCTAAAAGAGTTAAAGAACAAAAGCTAATTGTATTAGATTGAAGGCAAGGAGAGCAATTAGAAACCTTGTTTCACTGAAGGTAAATTTTACTCCGAGTCTTTCTGTGCCACTAAATCCAAAACCAGGCTTTGTGTTGGCACTTCATACTAAGCTGATTTTCATCTAAACAAGCATGTGCAGAGAAGCTGAATAAAGGCAGTAAAGAGCTGCTCAGTGGCATGAACATCTTTCATAGCAAGTTCAGGCTCCTGAAACCTTACAGGCCCTCAAAAACTTTTTTTTTTGACAAAGAAATCTCAAGTGGTTTAAAGTGATGAATTTTTTAAGAGCTATGAATTTATTTAAATTGTGGTAAGCATTTTAAAAGCTATGAATTCATTTAAATTGTATGTGCATCTTTTAACTGGGCCAGCATCTTTCATTTCCAGTTTTCACTGTGGCTTGTATTTCCTGTACTTAAAAATGAGCTCTGTTCTGGTTTGCATAGTACATTATGTACTTGATGGATCAAGTTCACACTGAAGTCAATGAGTTTGACTCAAGGGAAAGTGCTAAGCATATTTCCAGCAGGAACTATGATGAAGATTGTTATGATGACATAGTTCCAATTCTCTGAGAACTATTATAAAGATAACCTATATTGCAGACAACTTGAACTTTGAAAATGCCAATTCTTAAAAAATAAGTCCTCAGTAAATCAGTATCATAAGTGATCAACAAAAAAGCAGAAACCTACAGAGGGTTCAGTAGAAAACCAGAGCAGAAGAAGCAAGGTTTGAAGCAGAGAGCAAGAAGCAAAACTACTGAAGAAGACAAAGGAAGCTCTGTTCCAACAACTCAGGGGAGAATGTGAGTTTCTGGTTGAACTTCTGCGTTGATTAGCTTGTATTTATTTAATCTTCACAGGTTCTGAATGACAAGTGACTTCTTACCCAAAAACACAAGTTATAAATGCAAAACCGAACTCCAGGAATGGAGGCTGTTTTGTGGTTTTTTTCACTACAGAAGGAGAATTAGTTACAAAATTAGGTATTTGCATAATTTAATTCACAAAGTGTCACAGGCAGAGTGGGACCTTCAGGCAGAATTTATTAGAGAAGTCCTCCTATTGAGTCACAAGAGGCAGAAAGGGCCTCTTGCTTTCTAAACCCCTTTGCAGAGAAGAGCTTGGGTGCATCTGGATCCAGTCTTGGCCCCAGACTTCATCAACAGTTGATATGTAAAGGATTATACAGGTTTAATTGAATAAGTTGTATAAGTTTGTCTGCAGGTTTAAAGATGGAAAAGCCAGATATAGATATATTAATATATATGATTTATTATGATAATGCTTAGACAAAAAGATCTTAATCAGAATTACTTACTACAAAGTACAGGAACTATGACAATTATTACAGTATAGTGTAATATAAAGCAAAATTTTACCAATTATATTTAATGAATTGTATTAAAATTAGCAAAATTAATTATTATGTAGAGGTTGATGTTACTCACCCATACCAACATTCATGGAAAAATGTCTTTTGTTCAGCCTTGAGGAGTAACCTTAAGGGACATCCCCACTCAAGGAAAGACCCTCCACACATACACTCCAAGAAGGGGTATCTTAGAAGATCCTGGGTTTAAAATTTGGGACTGGGCTTTGTAAAGTGATTGACTGTAAGTCATAAGTCTCCTGGCCAGCTGCATCAGCTCAGCAGCTTTAGATAAGTTATCTGTAGCACGACTTGTTTGTTTCTTTATCTGGTTATTTTACCAGGTCTGCCTTATCTTTATCTCCCTATCAGGATGTTTAACTTTCGGATTGATGAGTCAGACAGGTTTTAGCATTATTCAACACCAAAAGCAGCACGATGCCCCCTTCTTTATTTACCATGGATAGTTTTGCAAACAGGGCATTGTTCAAGTTGTTTTACCTCATTCCAGGCAGAGCATCCTGCCACAGTAAATATTGTGAGAAACCAAAAACATAACTGTCATATGCACTGTATTGACTGGGTGACGAAGGAGATGTTAAGAAGGTGTTAAATTTACTAAATCCCAGAAGAATAATTTTTTAAATCTCTGTCAGTCTCTGCCACAGCATACTGTTCCTATGACCTTGGGTGGATACAACTGCATGATTTATCTTTTTTCTTCTATTTCTGAATCTCTGATATCCCCTCTAAAGCTCCTCAGAATGTTGGGATAGGAAGAGCTAGCTAGCATTTCTGCCATGTCCTGACTTCTGCTTCAGAAAGCATATGGATCAAATCAAACAGTATTAATATGAAAGGAATACTGGGAATTATGTATTTCTGTGTTACTCTAAAATGCAAATTGCGGCATTGCTTTTCTATATATGGATAACTTCACTGTCCTGCCTTTCAAATACTTGTTTTTCTGTAAGTCAGTTTGGACTGGGGATGAGAGCTGGTTGTGTTTTGTTTTATTTTATTTGGTGTTCTTTGTTTTCTTTATTTCATTACTGACATTTCCTCTATTTTTCTCTTAATAGCTTAATCTGTTTAAGAGCTCAAGAAATTCTATAGGGAAGAAGATTGAAGGGGTTTTTGTCTTTTTAATCCTAAACCTGAGACATTTGCACCTGAATAGCCAATATTGAAATGGTGAGGGGTTGAAGGATGTAATGCTGAAGATACAATACAGTGTAGTTAGGCTGAAGCATCATGACGGACAGTGAATCAAAGTAAACACGTAAGTATTCAACAAGGATACAGTTTTCTGTTACAGTACTGTAAAGTCCAAAATGCAGTTTAGAAGAATAATCATGTTTCTTGCCTTCCTCAAATTCAAAAGGAAGAAAGAAACTTGACAGTACTTCCTCTGCCCATTATTAGAGTAACTGATCCCGAAGACAGCATGCAATGTAATGCTGCTAGTTTGGACTGCTGTCCACACACAATCCTAGGAGAAAAGAGAAAAATCTTGCACAGTCTCTGTGATATTGCAAAACTCAAATTTGCCAGCATCCATATGGTCTTTTTGTATGAGATTGGTAGAATCTTCATTTTGAAAACCTTAAGAAAACAATTGATTTTCCTGGGAGCTATATATATATATATATATATATATATATATATATATCTTCTACTCCCTGCTCACACTCTCACAAGGCCTTTTTTTTCACTTTTAATTTCACTTGAAGAGGTGGAGTCCCTTTTCCCATTAGATTTTCTGTCTCAAACTTTGCTAGAGCAAGGTGTAGGCCCTCAAATAGACTTCCATTAATCATCACATGATTTCTCACCTCTTGCCTTTTAGGGAATTGGAAAAAATGACTTTTTTTTTTTTTATTATTCCTCCTATGCTGCCTTCTTAACCACACTTTCCTTGAACGGCTTATTAACTCACTTGGGTTTACACACTTCCTGTAATTTTTTCCCTTTCTTGGAATACATAACTCCTAATACTTTAAATAATTCTGGAAGAAATTCCAGACCTTTCTCATATTCAAGTCTCTAAGCTCTTGATTATAATTGACTTTATTAGTGATTCCTTTAATTCATCAAAGTTTGTGCTATTTTAAAATCCAGAATCTAAGTTCCTTCCTTTCTTCTCCTATAATAAAATTCGACCTCACAGCTGAATATGCCCTGTTCTCTTTTCTCTGTTTCCTATGTTTTTTACCAACTTTTTGCTTTATGTCCTTGACATAAAGTTTCTTAAAGTTTTATTTTCTTCATGAATGACAGTAGTGTAAAGTGAGAAAAGAGGTCAGTTGTCCTTTGAAAAGTTTTCAAGGAGAGCACAGGGGAGTTCTATTTTAAGGGTTCTTTTTCAGGTATCTATAAAGACAGAAATCCTTTGACTAAAGATATACAAAAAGTCAGATTTTTTTACTGTTGTAATGTGATAGGGATTTTAATTTTTTTTTTTTCTGGTCACATGTATTTTCAAAGCTTATTTTGTGTGCCAGTTCCTTTGATATGGCACATCATGCATGGTACTAAGTGTTCACCTGCGGGAGAAGCTGTCGAGTGAAGATGCTCTACCACATACCCTAATCCTGCAAACCTGTGCTATTGCACTGTTAATTTACAGATTTATTTGTAGCTTTCACTGACAAATATTTCAGGACTTAAACATATAATAGTGATTTTTGGGGTTGTATCTCTAAAGGATTGATTTGTCTTGCTAAAAGAAAAACTAATTATAGTCTGCTAACTTAACCAAATACTTTTATCCATTACCTTCTGAAAATTTTTAAGGATTTAATTCTGAGCTCCCTTGGCAAGCCAGGCTTCTCAGAAGCAAGTTTGTTTCTTCTCTGGCTAATTGTCTCTGTTCACTATAATTAGATGAGTAATTGGATGTACTTTCTGAAGTATTGCCATTTACCAGACTTTATTGTAACATGGAAAACTAAGTTAAAAAAATTAAATAAATAAAAGAAATCCAAGCCAAACACACCTCTGTTAATTCATCGGAACAAATTAGGATCTTACCAAGACCTAGACTAAAATTTGAGGATGCTCTTGTCCTGATGAGTTCAAAAGGCATAGGAATGTCTTAGCTGAAAATGTAGTTATTTTGTTTCTCAATGTCTATATAGTAAATTGAGTAGCTCCTGAAGGAACTGTTATTTTCTCAGTTGTAGCCTTTGTATTTAGACTAAAGCTAAATGGGGCTGAATTTACCACTCTTGGGATGAAAGCTCGTTTTTATTTCTTGACTGTATTATCACATAAATAATTTAAAACTATCTTTCAGGTTGTTTCTTGTTTGAATCTAAACATAAAGTAGGAGTCTAGTTATGCTCGAAGTCATTGGCAGCCCTTTTTCAAAATGGTCCAAAACTGCCACCTTCTGGGTGTTTTCATTGCTTCCTACATTAGCCAAAGCAGAGCTGCATGTATTTGGCTTGTAGTTTCGAACTCTGATTTTTTCCAGTGCAAATAGTATAGAGAACAACATACACAAGAATAAAGCAAGCTTACTGTTTTTACTGTTAGAGAAAGAAAAATAAAAATAGTATCAGTCTATCAGTTGACCATACAGGAGCTGGACTCTCCTTGGCCTTCAGCGGGATACAGCCTATTATCACAGGCTCTGAATCAATTTTTATTTTACTGCACATACTCTTTCTTGCATTATGCATATAGCTAGAACCCATTTCTTTCTGTCTACTTTTGGTGTGGTGCTTCTTCCATCATTTTAAACCACCTGTTTTTCCTTACTTATGCTCAGTTCTGTGCTTTTAAGACCTTTTCTTCAAGTATTAAATGACAAAATATACTGTACTTTCCCTGCAGTGATACCAGAGCAAGTGAGTGAAGAAAAGAAAGTAGAGTACATTCTTTCAGAGATTTTCAGAATTTTCAGTACTTTTTCTAATGGGTAGCCACAAGGATTTTTTTTTTTTTTTTCGTCTTATCAGGACAGATAAAGTTGGACTCTTAGCAGCAGTAGAATTTTATGGCTTAGTGTTGGGATGACAACATGAGGAAAAAAAATTAATTAATTATTGTCTTTTGTCTGGAGCAAGAAACAATGCCATATCAATCTGATTAATGAAGGTACCCCACAGTAAAACAGACACTTACTTCCCACCCACAAATACATATTGAAGGTTTTTGGGAAAGTCCAAGCTGTTTCTGTGCAAAGACTTTCCCAGAGTAATATATCTAACTAATTTAAGAGGTTTTTCTTTGTATTTAGAAAGACTATCATTGCTGTATTTTGATATTTCCACGTCGGCTTGCAGTTAATAAATTACTAATATCTGGAGTTACCTAAGAAACATACTACTTAAAAAATGAGTGCAAGCTACATGATAATAACTACTTTGTACAATATGCAATATTATGCTGAATTGCACAGAGGTTCCTCTTCAAGATGAAAGAAATAAAGAGCCACATAATGTGGCCTTGGAGCTCATGTCTAGTATATTAGACAAAATTCCAATGGAAAAAAAGATCATATATTTTTCAGAAACTGATGGGTTTTTCAGAAAGCTTCAAAATTTACTTGAGGACTTACATCTTGTGCACAAGAAAGTAAGAAATGTATTCAAGTATTCTTCTCTTTTCTCCATTTAGCAAGGTGTCCTATGTAGGCATCTAGTTTCTTCATTCATAGCAGCATAGTTCCTCTGGGAAAAAAAATGCAAAACAAAAAGCAACCTACCAAAATAATAAGTAAATATATAAATAAACCCCACCAAAAAACCCTGCAAGTCTTTAATTTTCTACTGAAATAACAGAATGCAATAGCACATTTCTATCTCCTTTAAAAAATTGGGTGTTAAACCAGAACATAAATATTTCTAGAATTAAATATTTTATTTTAATTCATTTATTTATGGGTTCATTTTGGTTTTGGTTTTGTGACAGGGATCAATCTGAAATTCAAAAAAAGTAATATTATATTTAACTCAGCAAAAAATGGAGGAACTACTCTGTAATGACAAACCACAAAAATCCACAATCAGTTACTGCTGTTTGAATTTTCTGTCGAGAAAAAGGAATGAATAACCTACTGCTGAACACTGGTCATCTGTAAGTACACATAGAAGCAATCAATAAAACTAGTGTTGCTTCCAATTTTATGTTTTCTTTAAAAATATCCCCAGTACAAAAGAACACACTTTAGGGACCCTAATTTTACTAAATTGAATATTTTGACTTTGAAAATGCAAGTCAGATTTCGCAAAATGAATATATATTCTTTCCATTATTAAGGGTTGGTAAATACTATGTCAAGTAAAATCCGCTTCATAGCTTCTATAAAAACCTGAAGCAATACAACAGCAAGTACACAAAAGCAGACAATTCTTCCATCATTGTTCTTTCAGGTGACTGAGGCTTGTCTGCTTCCAGTCCTCCCATTTTTATTTCAAATGACCTACTTTTAAGTTCCAGTTTCCAGATAAAGTTTGTATTTTATATGGTTTTTCAGTGTTTCTGTGCAACAAAAAACCATTTTCAGACAAGGCATATTTAATTGTCTGCACGGTATATTAGGTCAGGTGTTTCCCTCATCTTTAGAATATTGTAATGTTACCACCAAAAAAAAAAAAATAAAAGAGGAGCATTTCACCATATTTAGGTCAGATGAATAGTAACTTATATACCATCAGTATTAGAATTAAATTAAGGAAAAAAGGTTCCATTAAAAATTAGTTAAATTGATTTCTCTAGCAGGAGCTGGGTAAGATTAGACACTACATCAAAATGAATTGGTTTAGATTAGGATCAGAAGAATCATACTGCAGCAAAGATCAGAGCTGGCTCAGATCAGAGTTTGGTTCTGCAGCAAAATCATGGCTGAAGCAAATAAAGTAGCATAGTAGTTAAGAACCTGAGGGGTAGACAGTTATCCCATGATTGAATTATTTGAAGTTTTTTCCCACTCAATCTAACATTTTGCAGTTTTCTGATTTGTAGGGTTGGGTGTAATGCAAAGTCATTAGGTAAGAGCTTGAGGAGGTCAGCAAGCAGAGCTGGTCAGACAACTTTAGCTTAACATTCCATGGAGATGCATTGCTTAGCAAGGTCAGAATTTAAAGAATATAAATTGAATTCACCAAAACTATCACCTATTCTTAATAAGTTCATCTAAATTTTGTCACAACCCAAGTCTTCATCAAGACTGAAAAGTAACATTTAAATTTCTATGGGCCTGATTTTTTCAGCATACAATTGAAAATTATTTTGTATTCCATAAAGTCACATGAAGACATAACCAAGTAAAATGAGGATAAAATGTCTTAATTAAGGGGAAGACAACAAATAAACAAAATCAAACAAAAAATAAACTTCCATCAAAACCATAGAAACTCTCAGTTTTCCATAGGAAACATGAATATTTATTGAGTTTTATTCCTTTCAGAAACAGTATAATTTTTTAAAAGCCATTTATTTTGGTATTTCCCATCCCAGGGTTTAGCAAAATACATAGGGAGATATTTCTCAAAACCGTATTTTTAGAATTTTAAGTAATCCTTTAAGATTTTCTTAAATGCATCTGCAAAGCACTGTTGGTTTAAGGGGATTTAACCCTTCTTTTAGAAAGGAAAAACATTTCTTCAAATTGAATGCTAATCATCCTTAGAGAAGTTACTTTTCACACCTCCTACTGAAAATCATTCTTCTGACTAAACCAGCCCCAGTCCCAGTCCCACAGCTTTACCTTGTGTCATGAGGAATTCTACCCCACTGCCTTGGGGCTCTCCCCTGAAGTACTGCCAGATCAGATAGCTATTTTCTTCCACTGGGCCCCCAGATTTGGATACTGGAACAGTATACTGTTGTGGTCTGGTGGGTGCCTGGGAAAGGGGCAGTTCCTGCCCTTCCCTGGCTCTTGTTCTATGTTCTGTTCACACCACCCCAGGCTCCTCATTACTGCCCCAGTGTGTGGGACTACAGGGGAGCTCCCCAAGGTAGTGGTGTTAAGGAAACTTCTCAATATCCAGCCATCCAGGAACTCTCACACCACCTGAGCTGGAACTATACCCCTTCACAGCTACATCCCACACCTCACAGTCAGACCAGGTTTCCTCATGAGCTTAACACCAGGTTCCCCATAGCAGAGTCTCAGGTGTCCAGATCCTTAAAACAATGTAATCATGATGCAATAACTAAATAATAAAATAACAGTTCAAGCTGGTGCCTTCAAGGAGGGACCCTGAACAAAGGAACCCCAGGGCTTTTATACCCTCCCAGTCACAGAATCACAGAATTAACTGGGAAGGAAAAGACCTTTGAGATCATCAAGTCCAACTTATGACCTGACACTACCTTATCAACCATAGCACTGAGTGCCACATCCAGTCTTTTTTTAAACACCTCCAGGGACAGTGACTCCATCACATCCTTGGGAAGACCATTCGGGTGCCCAACCACACTTTCAGAGAAGAACTTTTTCCTAATGTCCAACCAAAACATCCCCTGGTGCAGCTTAAGGCTGTGTCCTCTCACTGTCAGTGGTTGCCTGGGACAAGAGACTGACCCCCACCTGGCTACAGCCTCCTTTCAGGCAGTCGTAGAGAGTGATAAGGTCTCCCCTGAGCCTCCTTTTTTCCAGGCTAAACAACTGCAGCTCCCTCAGCTGCTCTTCACAGGGCTTGTGTTCTAGACCCCTCACCAGCCTTGTTGCCCTTCTCCGGATGCATTCAGGCATCTCAACATCCTTCCTAAATTAGGGGGCCCAACAATGGACACAGCACTCAAGGTGCAGCCTGACCTGTGCTGGGTACAGGGGGACAATCACAGCCCTGGTCCTGCTGGCCACACTGTTGCTGATCCAGGCCAGGATGCCACTGGCTTTCTTGGCCACCTGGGCACAGCTGGCTCATGTCCAGCTGCTGTCAATCACTACCCCCAGGTGCATTTCTGCCTGGCTGCTGTCCAGTCACTCTGTCCCAGCCTGTAGCACTGCCTGGGGCTGTTGTGGCCAAAGTGCGGGACCTGTCACTTGACCTTGTTACACCTCATATTGTTGGACTCGGTCCATGGATCCAGCCTGTGCAGGTCCCTCGGCCGAGCCCTCCTACCCTCCAGCATATCAGCACTCACTCACAGCTTGATGTCATCTGCAAATTTGCTCATGGTGGACTCAATCTCCTCATCCAGATCATCAGTGAAGATATTAAACAGCCCAAGCACAGAGAAGTGTGGGGTCATCAGCTCCTGCTGTCTCTGCATGTCCTGTTCCCTGGCCAGCCCCAGGTCCCTGGGCCTTTTGTTACACAATGGGTCAGCAGGTCACGACCTCTTGCCTTGGGCTTGGGCTCCTGCCAGCCCAGAGCTTAACCTGCAGCTTGCTCTGCAGTGTGCACATGGAGCTATGTGCACCAAATGTATTCTTCAGCAGTGGGTCTGAAAGGAACACAGACAATAATCTATTTGGATGAGCATTCCTTTAATTAGCATGTCTGGAGAATGACTATATATATATATAAATGCGATGGATTCCAAAAGCACAACTGTAGGAAATGAGATTCTTCTAAAGTTGTCCTGCCACAGATATGAGCCTGAAGTGTGAGATCTGTGTGATGTAATCTAACTGGAGGATAATACTGAAAGAGGCAGTACAGCAGTGGCAAAGGATTTGACAAATGAGGACAGGTGCGTTGTGGATCTTGGAGGGAAAATGATGTCTTAGATCCACAGAAAACACCAAAGTATCTGTCAATCAGTAATTTCTGCTAATGTTTTACACCTGAGCCAGGCCCAGAATGTTTTCCAGGCAGGAATACACATTATCAGGAATTTGTCTTATGACAGAACATTTCATGGGTTTGTTTCTGTAAAAAGGAACCATAAGCTCATAATTGTTAGAAAGTGATTTTTCAAAGGTATCTGTTGTAAACCATTGCAGGTGACCTCACTCTAACTGTAATAAATGATACAGAGCCTTACTTACAAGTAGCTGACAAAACAGTATGATATTAACTGCATACCTTCTGGATTTTTGTTATGTTGTGGTCTGATTGCTTTTTTATTTTTTTCTGGGTTTTTTTTTGGTTTGGTTTTTTTTTTTTTTTTTTTTTTTTTGGTTTGGTTTGTTTTTTTTAATGAGTCTTATGCAAGAAGTAAACCCTTCCAAGAAAAAGAAATAAAAGCAAACCTTTTTTTACCCCTGGCTTCTGTTCCCCTCCTCAGCAGCTGAAGAGGAAGTTCAAACAGTAAAGGAGGTAATGAGACAAAACAAACATACCCTGAGACAGTGCTATTCCTATAACAGCATCACAAAGTGCCATCCCAGTGCAACCAAAACAAAGATTTCAGGCTGGATCAGCATCTGTTAATCAGCCTAACTTCAGTAACTTTAGCAAGTTATTTTGGACTGTCTAAACTGGGGTAGACTGATTAGTCAAGTGCTGATCATTGATGATTCTGCTTCATTTATGCTATTGTTTCCTGTGAGAGGTGCCTGCCTGCTGCAGTTTCTGAACCAGAAACTCCTATGCAACAATACACTCTTCCTGTGAAAAGTTCACACACAGCATTTAGCTTCTGTGAGCATAATAAAAAGACTAAGAAACATGTTAGCTCTGCTAAGGGCATCCTAGGCAGCTGGGTACAGCAGGCTGTTTTTATTAAGGTGTGATAGTTGACATCTCGCCACCCAAGGAAGAATGCAATGGTGTATAAACCCTGAACAGTTATAAATTATCTCTTTTTTCCCCTAGACTTTGACAAGCAGTCTAGGTGTAGAAGCTTAGAATATGTGTATGGAAATAAAACACACTCATCCATGGTCTTCCAAGATGATCAAAGAGTTGAATGTGGTTTTATGCAAATATCTGCGAGTAGCTTTCTATTAAAAATAGACATACTGTTGGATAGGTAGTATTTTAGAAGATAACACACCAAAATATGCCTTAACCAAAAATGAAATTCCTTTCCAGTGGCAGGTCAAATGCTTTTAATTTGGCAAAAGTGAACCATGAATGAATATCCCAAAAATTAATTGTGATTCTGTCTTAAATTTTCAAGTCATTAGGGGGCATTTCATGGCAGCTAACTGAATTCATAAATCCCTCCTGTACAGACAAAATAGAATTGTGACACATGCGGAAGCCAGTGAAGGACAAATAAAATAAAAATATTTTCTTGGTAGGTCACATTACATTGTATGCTATGCTGTGAGAATAGATAAAGAACAGACCAGATCTGTTTGCTAAATAAGTAACAACATAAGGGAAACAATTAAAAGAAATAATTATAATAATTTTGACATACACACATAATACTGTGCCTTAAACATTACATCTACTGCTGGATCATATTTGCTTTTAAATCATTAGCACTGAAACCCAGCCAGGCTTGGGACTCAAGTCACATATTCTTTTCCAAACCCTTTTTCCTGATTCCAGCCAGGACAGGGTTAATTTTTCCATGGCCAGGAGCGGCCATAGCCAGGACCCAGAGGTTATTCTACGCCACCTCATGCCACTTTCCAGGGATGGGGCAGGGTCACATAGCCTGACAGGTGGTCAGATATTGTCGGGCTCTGTGTGGTGAGCAAATCGCATGTGAATTGTTCACTTCCTTTGTACACTATGTTATTATCATTTTTGCTGTTAATGTTTGTTTCCCTATTTCATTTTTGTTTTTAGCAATTTTTTTTTTATTGCAACCTGTGACCTTTACCTTTTTTACCTCCAGTTCTACTCTCCAGCCCACCATGGTGGCATGAAGCATGAAGTGCTGTGGTGGAGTCACTAAACTGGGGAACACCATTCCTAAATCACAACACCCTTATAACTGATGAAAAAATTTTATACTGTGACAGTGGTCTGATACTGACACAGGCAGCTTAGAGAAAGAAGGTGTGGAGACTTCATCATTGGAAATATTCAACGTTCAGGGCATGGCCCTTAACAACCTTCTGCAGCTGATGTTGCCTGATGGGTAGCAGGTGGCACCTGGGGACACTGTTTATTGGTGAACATCCCTGGGTTAATGGTTGGACTCAATCTCAGAAGTCTTTTCCAACCTTATTCCATGATTCTATAACCCTGCAACATCCGAAGGTGTGAGCCAGGTTCAGCCATGCTCTTGGTCTGAAGGACTGCCATTTGCATCACCATATTTCCTAATCCAATGGGTTATCTTTTTACCTATACACCTTCAACATGCTACATGTCAAACATTCATGTTACTGTTCTGTATGTCACTTTTAGCTCTTATGGGCTTTGCAGCAGAGAAAAAAAATCAACACAGAAGTCATGGTTACTCCCTGTATACCTCTGTCACATTTATGAAAATAAAAGCATTGCTGGACTTTCTAACAAATTTTGTATTCCTGTATTCACTACAAGCAGAATTTCAATGGAAATTTGAAACAGAATGTTGCATAGTCTGCTTTCTATATGATTTTCTTTTTTTTTTTGCCATGCTTTTGAGTTATTTTTATGGATTTTCAAATCTGTGATAAATGCTTTATCTAGGCTAGACAAAAGATCAATAAACCAAGAAAATCATCACAGTGCAAAAATGCAGGACAGTGTTTTATCTTCTAACATCTCTCCTGGGAGCTAATATTACTCTTCCTTACCAATCTATATTCTAGTGTAAGTAAATGGAATCTAGTTCACCCACATTGTGCTAAATTCTTTGGTATATATCCCCATAAAACTGGTTTTTTTTCCATTGTGTTTGTGTTGTGGATATGAGACAAAAGCTGTTCTGTGCATCAAGGCTAAAACTTACCCAATGTAAGAAAGTGCAGCAAAATGCAAAGTAGATATGCTGAACTATACTTCCTCCATTTCCTAATGCATACATGTCAACAGAACTTGATGTTGAAATAAATCTAAAATAAAGGCCTTGGAGAAACTATGTCAAAACACCAAATCTGGTGTTAATTTTCCATTTATCCGACTCCTTTCCCCATTCTCACACATATACTAGGTGTTCTCAAATACGAATTCAACAGCTAAATCCAGAGTAATTGTAATGTAAATTTATGACTTTATAATTTTTGCACAGTTGGATATTCAAGTGGAAGGAAATAAATTAGTCAAATGAAGAAGTGCTGCAGTTCTTAGTTTATGTTGGGAAAGCTCAGTGAGAAATACATGGCTAAAGAGAGTTTAAGGGTAAGATGTGCAAGAAAAGAAGGAGCATTTCTCATGTGGAGACAATAGCAATTCTGAGGAAATGCTTTCCACTTGGGAGGAGTGTGAATGAAACCCAGAAGGGCCTACATTGTTATGCCAAGTTTGCAGAAGTAGTATTGACAACTTCAATTTTAAGCTTTAACTATGCTTTAAACAGCCATTTCCGCCTCCTTTACTTTTTGGGTGTACAGAGTTTCTTTTTTCTGCTATTATTTTTCAGTACAAGCTGAAATGAATTCAGCTAAAATTATCCTGTGTAAGGTCTAAATGTTATTAGGAAGGCAGAAGGTATATGTAACACAGAAGCACACAGCCAAAAGAAGAATAGCTGTGACCTTGAGAAAAGAAGTGACAACTCCAATAAAGAAATAGAGATAACAAAGATCCACATCTAAGAGGAAACATGAGTCTATAGGGAGAAAGGAAAGTGAATGCACAAAAAGCAGAGCCTCCCAGAAGCCCTCCCCTACACCAGCTGGAAGGAATTGGTAACAGGCAAAAATGGGTCATGAAATAAAGTTCTTTAATATCTCACAGCTGCACACCATCTCTACAAAGTACAGAAAGTACTGACTCTGAAGAGAAGATATCTAGCTCCAGTTTCTGTCTTTCCTTGTATAAGCAGAAGACATGGAAATTTTTGAAATCGTTAGCAATGAAATAGTTGTATTTTTCCTACCCTCTTTCTGAGGGATTTACATTAGTGCAAACTAGGAAAGAAATATTAGAGAAAGAATAGATGTAAAATTTCTGCTTGAAAAATGACCAGGGGAAAAAAAACTACTAATAGAACTAACAAAAATAAAAATAAAAAACCCTACAAAAAATACACCCTCAACTAAGACATACAATGTGGCAAAAAGTCACACTGTGCAGAAGAGGTACAGCACCTGATGAACCTAGAGGACAAAAGTTCCTGTATCTGTTATTTCCAATTGATTGCCTCTAAAATTTGACAGGCAGCCAATAACAGACACAAAGCAAAACATTTTAGGTGGAATTCAGGCTTTAGTTATCAGTAGACCTGTAAATTTTGCCTTAGTTTTTGTCTGTAATTAAAGTCTAACAGTTGCTATACAGTTATAATTCCTACTGTGCAAGGATTTTTTGCTACAAAACCAAAATTAATTGACTATTGAGTCCTGGAAATAAGAAATAAATAATATGAGACCTGTATGAATCAAGCAACTAAATCCTCACGTTTTACAACAAAATTTAGTTATATCTCTAATAATAGGAAATTATTACTTCTACTTGTATCTTAACTTCTGTATCTAGAACAAAGAAAGCAGACGTTATAAACTGTTCTTTCTCAGCTTGATTTTTTTTTTTTGCTTACACAGTTTATCAAATTTTACCTTGACTGAAGCAACCCTATTCTTCACTTACATGAGAGAAGGCATTTTCGAAAGATTAAGGTAGGTCTTCAAAATGCAATATTTTGCAGAGTAAACTCTTTTCCAAATTCAGACAGGTGGATATTCAAGACATTCCCATGTCCTTCTCACCTTCAGCAGCCTTTCCTGCTGGTGCTTCACTGGTGATTGTCCCACTCTGCTCTGCACTGGTGTTGCCTCACCTTGAATACTGTGTGCAGCTTTGGTAACTGCAACATAAGACAGACATTAAACTCTTGGAGAGTGTCCAAAGGAGGGCAATGAAGATGGTGAAGGGCCTTTAGGGGAGGCCGTATGAGAAGAGGCTGAGGTCACTTGTTCTGTTCAGCTGGGAGGAGAGTGAGGGGTCACCTCATTGCAGTTGATAACTTCCTCGTGAGGGAAAGAGGAGGGGCAGGCCCTGATCTCTTCTCTGTGGTCACCAGTGACAGGACCCAAGGGAATGGCCTGAAGTTGTGTCAGGGGAGGTTTAGGTTGGGTATCAGGAAATGGTTTTTCATCCAGAGTGTGGTTGGGCACTGGAACAGCTCCCCAGGGAAGAGGTCACAGCACCCGCCTGAGAGAGTTCAAGTGTTTGGACAATGCTCTCAGGCACACAGTGTGATTGTTGGGGAGTCCTGTGCCGGGCTAAGAGTTGAACTCAATGAACTTTTTGGGTGCCTTCTAACTCAGCATATTCTGTGATTCTGTGATAATTATTTCCACTGCTACTCTGTGCATTGTATTAGGTAATTGAAATGGGTAAAAAATTAAGTGACTTGTGCGGTTTTGGGGTTTTTTTTAGAGAGGTCAATTTCATCATATGCTGTGGACTACAGTCCCAAAAATAATCATCTCAGCACAAATCATAAGAGAGCAGGAATGAGTGTCTACAACAGTGTTCTAAAATGCTTAAACATGCCCTACTGCTGTGCCAATGAGCATGGAAACACAGTAATACTCTCTAACATTATCTGTAGGTATCTCAGGAAGATAATGTAATGCTAGCTATCAAATGCATAAGATAAAAAATACTTATATTACTATTACTTAGAGTCTTCAGATTGCTTTATGCCCAGTTTAGCTGAAGTAGATTGTTTATGGACTACTGTGTTTTAGATATAGAACAGTATAATGATAACAAACTCAATAATAATTTTTCATATTCTAGAAAGCAGTATCTACTGGGAAAGTACCCTAAGACCTGAAGAACATTCATAATCCATTTCATATGATACAAAATAATCCTAATTTTATCAAAACTATACAGAGATTTAAAAAAAATACTCAGACAAAAGGATGTATTTAATCTATAGCCTTTATTATCTAAATTCACATCCTCAGATGATAGTATTTTTGATTTTTAGCACTGAACATGATTTTAACTTTGGAACTGTTATTCATACACAGAGCATCAGGCATTTGGCCACAGATAGAGTCAGGGGAACTACTTGTTGGTTATATTGCAATGACGTGGTACACAAATTGATGTGTAACAAGTCAAAGAAAGTGAATTTAGAAATAGTATCTTGGGAGATACTGAAGAGTCAGTGCAGTTGCAAGCATTCACTATCACAGTTGTCAGTGGTAGACGAGAGTTAATGCCTTTTCAGCTCTCTCATCAGGCTCACATGTTTTGCTTCACACCTGCTTTGAGCCTGCATGAGGATGAGGCTTGTCAGTCTCTGTTGTGGTTTAACTCTGTCTGACAACTAAATACCACAGAGCCCTGCACTCATCCCCACCTCTGGCTCCTGTGATTGGATGGAGGAAGAACTGAAAGGGTAAAAGTGAGAAATGAATTCATGGATTGATATAACAACACTTTAATAATTAAAAAGAAGTAAAAAGTAAGCTTTAAAACTGTAGTGAAAAGAAGAAGAAATTATAAAGAGAGGAAAATAAAACCCTAATCAGAGAATTTGCTGCAATCCATGAACCACCATTGAGATAAATTACTGTCTATTTTTCTCTTTCCAGAGCCAGTTGGATAGCTGTTACCTCTGCACACTGACTAGGTTCAATTTGTCCTTCTGAAGTTTCTTCAGCATCTTGGGAGACCCCACAAACAATTTTCTACTTTTCATGTTTTCCCACAATACAACAGTATCCATCTTTGAACATACTGCTTTTCAGTTTCTGGTAATTCATTACACAGTGTGGCCTCCTCAGTACAAGTCACCTCCTCTAGCAATCCTCCAAAGTTTTGGTCCTCTGGAGAGTCCATGATTGCTTCCAGGTTTCCATGCAGTCAGATTTTCCCATTTGAGCCTGTTGTGTTGTCAGTGCAATCCACTTATTCCATGTAGCATCATATGCAGGATGCGTAGAGTGGACCCTCCTTTTTTTACATCCAGCCCAGCACAGGCAACCAAGATAACAAAAGAAGCTGTGCTTCTGTATCAACTACTTCTGAAGAAGTTCCAACACCTTCATATGCTGGTAATACTTCTTTTTCTTTGGACAGTAATGGGCTTCACATCCATTATATTCTGGGCTCCAAAACCTTAGATGTTAATCTTTGTCTCTCCAGGCACTTTCTGCCAGAAGATCTAGGTAAGGACGTTATCCCTGGCTTGGAACTACTGCATATTTTTCACATCTTGTTGGGTCTGGACTGGACTGTGCCTGGACAGCACAAACTATCTCCCATTTAAATTGCTCAAAGTCCTGCTGCTTCTCAAAGCCCTACTCAAAGTCAGGCCATTCAATAGAGAGGGCCCACAGAATAATCTGAAAAATAAGAATATAACCCAGAATACGCATTCTTCAAAAGCCCACAACAGCTCAGAAGCTTGTGTTCCTCTTTTGTTAATTATTGGTGAAAAAGCTGTTATTTTATTCATCACATCCATTGAGATAGCATAATGTCCATCTTCCTATTTTATTCTTAAAAATTGAATCTCTTGTGCAGGTCCTTTGACCTTACTTTGCTTTAAAGAAAAACCAGATTTTATAAGAATCTGGGTTACTTCTCTCCCCTTCTCACACACTTCTTCTGCTGTGCTGTCTTTCACACTGATGTCATCAATATACTGCAAGCATTCAGGAGCTTCACCTTGTTCCACTGTAGCCTGTATCAATCCATGACAAATGGTAGGACTGTGTTTCCACCTGTGAGCCAGTCAGTTTCAGGCGTACTCCAGGATACTCCTCCACATGGAATCAAGCTGTCACCTGCACTCTGCTGCCAAAGGGATAGTTACCTACATCAGTGGTTGCATAGCCTTTGGCAGCCTTTGGCTAGCTTTCATACCTGAGCTCTAACATGTCTGGTATGGCAGCACTCCATGGTGGTGTGAGTCAGTGGTTAAAATATTTCACTGTAAGTCTACACCAGTTAGATTTTTGCAGTGGCCATATGGGATTAGAAAAAGGTGGCTCTCTAGTCACCAGAATAGTTTACAGATGATAGCGAAGGAGTCTTGGCTGACATGATATTGTCACCTGTGCAGCGTCATGGTAGCAATTAGAAACTGTTGTTCTTTGGACTGCATCAAGCCCACAACAGAAGGCTGCTCTCAGTGACCAAGCAACCTAGTCAGCTGTTTAATCCATTCTCAAGGCAACTATACCATCCCAAAGCATACCTTGGTTCCCTTAAGTAACTGTCTCTGGAGACAGTCTGTGCTAAGGATATATGGAGCCTTGAGACCAGTCACAACAGGATGCTTTTACCACTCCTTCCCAGATAGGCATACCTCAGTCTCCAACACAGACCCTTGCTGGGATCCTCCTTCACCCTAGAAATACTGATAGATGCTTCCCTATTTAACTTATCTTGTTACAGTACACTGTGCAGCAGTGTCCACTAGAGCTTTATACTCATGGGGGGCTGATATGTTAGGCCATGTCAGGCCACTGTGGCAGATCTAGGTCTGCGTAAAATAGACAGGCTTTGACAGAGGAACTTCTGGGTGTTGCAAATCCTTTATGCTGCTGTTACAGTCCGAGTGAGGGGGCATGGTGTTTTATGCAGCTCCATCCAGTGCTTTTCAGAATCGCAATGGACTCCAGTTTTGCAAGTGTGCCAGGCCTACAAGCAAACCCCTACATGTCTTGCAGGGGTTTTGCAGTTTAGTTGCCCTGGCTTATGTTATGAAGGAAGAAGTCTCTGACTGTACAGTTTCCTGCCATCATGTCAGTTTGGGTGGCAAGTTAACTGTATAATCAGACTTTTGTACACGGGGATGCCCTCTTTCACCTGAGTGTTGCAGCCTCTCTCTAGTGATACGTAAGGTCTCAGGCTGTGTAGCTTCAGGCCCAGCTAGCACATCTGGGAAGAGACCTTTAACTTAAATGCCTATCACTGAGCTCCCTTGTGAATCGCCTAAATTTTGTCGATCATGTTGTACTGTCTTTTAAGTTGAAGTGAGGATTTTTTTCTCCACATGACATATTTTCTGCTGGTCTGTGCAGCACTGTGGAAGTGCCTCATTTCTTAAGAGTCTTAGCTTTTATATCAGTTTTCCGGAGTTAAGCACTGACCTATGGCTAGAAGGTGTCTGGAGTCCACTTCCTCTCCTCTTCCTCGCTGCTTCTAATCCTGCAGCTGAAGTTTTAACATCCTTCCACCACTTCAATTCCTTTCTGATTGCAAATAGATCATGTACAATCAAGGACAGCAGTTGCTGAAAATCAGTTGCTTGAGCAAATTAGTTATGAATTGATTGAGGGATTGTTGCCTAGGTCATTCTCTTTGGGAGGTGTACTCTTTCATTTCAGATGCCCTGTACCATTTCAATGCTGATGTTACAATATCAATTTTTATTCTATTCTGAGCAATTATTTTTGAGAAGAAGAGGAGCGTGGAATCAGAAAAAATAATATAGAAATAGTTTTAAAGCTTATTCTGTATTTATTTTGGAGAAGGATTTTAGATGGGCTATTCAGTAGTGAAGTTGGCACAGAATTATTGTGAGAATGCCTTATTTTTATTTTCATTGGGTAATTTTTCTGTCTCATCTTTATTTTTTTCTAAGATGTCTTACCTTTCAACAGTCCCCCAAACAGAAATTGTGAATTCAGGACACACTGAAACTAAAGCAAAAGAATCCCTGGGTACAAAGAAGAAAAGCATATATATGGAAGACATTTTGGTAGGTGCCAGAAAGTTGTTGGATAGAATAGATAAGTATAAAAAGTTCATAAAAGTAAAATTGTGCAAATTTAAATCTTTTCCTTGAAACAAAATTTTGCATACCCTTTATTTTATTTCTTTCTCCACTATCTGTTAGTGGTTGCTTTAGAAGTAGTGTTCCATTGAAAACACAGTTTTTCTCTTTGAAATTATAACACATTCTTTGTGATCAGGAAAATGTGGTTAGTATTTGTCACCTCTTAAATTCTAACTCACTGTAAGTGAAGCATATGCAATTTCTGGAACCTCTGCAAGGTGTATACTTATGTGACTCTCCAGAAAACTCCATTTGAGAGGAAGAAATGGACATTAACAGCTTTTTTTAGTGTTTTTTTATTAAAAATCTTAAAACAAAGTTGAAGTTACATTAAACATTTATCCATTTCATGTTCTGGCTCACCTTAAACTATTACAACAAATCTGTACTAAGTATTAAATTTGCATTTTTTTGTACCCTTTGTGTTGGAGCGATTTTCTGGTACTCCTGCACAATTTTAATCTATTGATAAGTATTTTAATTCTAGGAAACAGTTGCAGCTCTACACTGATATATAATCAAAGATGCATTATTTTCTTATTGGTGATGTATTTCACTTGGTACTGAATATCATGATAGTGGAATCATTTCAATGAGAGTGTGTTCAACATACACTAGGCTGATTTACATACTGAAATTTCAAATGCTTCGTGCACAAGGTAGCCCTTATAAATCATAAACCATATTAAAATCCCTTCATAAAGTGACTAGCAAGAGTCATATAAATAAAATTTTTTCTGTTCCAGACTCTACATCCTCAGTTCAAGGAATGTTTAAGTATAAGATTAGAGAAGAATAAAATGTTAGGGTACTTATATTTTCAGATACAAGGAAAGCATTTTGATACCTTGTAGATTCCGGTGATAGATGAATTCCATGTCTTAATTACCTCAAATCAAAATCTGAATCTGAAAATTATTGTGTCCCATCCCAATATTAACCAGAGTTAGCAAAGTTATGGCTACTTGTGAATTAGTCTGACTGCAATATAAATGCCAGCACAGCATGACTAAAACCTTTAACAAAATTTTTGCTCTGGACAGTAAAAATCACAATTAAAATAAAGACAAGAGGTCTGAGCAAGTTTTGGGTAGGTATTGAAACTCTTAGCCCATGCCCAATGTGGTGGATTGTACAGTCCTGTTATGCTTATTTGCATATGGTCAGGCACTCATTCTTCTACAAAGTCTTAATCTGAACAGTAAGGTGCTTTGGTTAATAATACCAACAGCAAAAGCAGCTCTTGCAGAAGCATAGTTTTCCTTCTGTGTAAATAGTAGGCAGATCACAGAGGTATGGTGGGCTGAGGAGAGGCCTGAGTCAAGAATCTCTCTCTCACACCTGGTCAGGAATCAAAATGTGGACTATTTCAGGAACAAAAGCTATCCAAGACTACTATAAACTATCCAATGCTACTCTTGCATTATTCTACTTCTGTGGCTTACTGTAAAGCCACAGTTTACCTTTTATTTGGAAAGAATTGTTTTACTGCATATTTCACTCAAACCATAAAATCCCTCCTAGGACAGAATATTTTTATATCCTTTTTATCAAATGAGCATGTGTTATGAATGGATGATGTGGTTTTAAATAATCCCGTGCCTTTTGCCCAGGCCTCTGGCAGCAGGCACTCACGTTACTGAGATGGCCAGCACCCCAAGACTAACTCTCATTCAAGTCCTTTAATAATGGCTGATTCAGTCTATTATATAATGAATTATTTATTTAATAGACACAAAACTAACAGACATAAGACTTAAAACAGACTATTTTACTATGTATTAACAGACTACACAGGAATAAGACAAAAAAGAGGACAACTAGTATTATACACCCAGGGTTAAAGGTGCCTATTAATTTTACAGCTAGCAAAGAAATAATATAACTTAGGATCCAATGTTTCTTACCATCCAATTCCTGATGGAGCACACATCGAAATTCTTTCTCTCAATTCCCAGGAAAGTAACCACAGCATTGTGTCCAGGCTCCAGGTAGAAGTCTCACACGCTTTCAGGGCGTGTGGGTAGAAGGCTTCTCAGGGTGTGTGTAGGAGACTTCTGCCTCCGTGATAATTGTTTGGGTTTGTATAGACATAAGAACTGTGTCTTTTGGTCAATAATGCTTATTTTTCTTTCATCTCTTCCCACATTTGTTCTCCAGACTAAGATGTTGATTCTTAGCTGGGGGCCTGAGCCCTTTGGCACCAGAGATGACCCCATGCTGAGCCAGCAACCCGCCTGGGTTATCTTTTGCATATGCACCCACCATCTGTGGTAGAGAGCGTGTGCACATGTCCTGCCACAGTTTTATTTAGTAAAATACAGAATAAACTTTGGGAATGAGCAATCATTTTCTTAGAACTAGCAAGCTGTGGTTCAGTTAGCAGAATATTTCAAAATAAAAGTCCTATTATAAAATAATATCATTCTAAACTGCCCAATAAAAAATCTGCAGTAGAAGGACATCTTGATTCTTTTTTTTTCTGCTAGAGCTGTCTTCATTGAAAGCCAGAGAATCAAAGAAAATATTATAGTATGAAATTGAATGTAATTCAGTGTAACTCTGAATACAACATATTTATTTAATTACTGTGATGTAGATGGGCTTGTCTATTGTAAAATACATTCTTGTTTCACAGCAATAAGAAATCATACAGATAATAAAAATTCTACAGAGTAAACGTCCATGGTACATAAAATTCTAACTCATTTTAAAATAGTAGTTTTTATTTCTGTGGCATCTTCTTGCTACAAGTCTTTAATAAAATTTATAGGCAGTAACTAATAAAACATTGTAACATCCCCATGAACAATATAAGGTATCTTAGATAACTATCAACCCACAGAGTGCTAAAATAATTCTAGATAACTTATTCTGTACTGCACAGCTTTCAAGATGGGCAATGTACCACAGTGTCAAGAGCTGAGGGGGTTTTTTTTGTGTAATTTTTAACATTCATTACATGTTTTTTTGAAGAGCAAATATGTTTCATTCTAAACTGCTATTCTAGGACCTTCAGTTATCTGTCAGACATATTTTCTTGGTATCAATGACACTAATTTTCATGCCCTATTGTGTTTACTCACATCACATATGGATGTTTGTGGCATTTAGGTTCCTAACGAGAGTATTATGTGTCATCATGTATTTGGCTTATTGCAATTCATGTTCATATAAAGTCCTCTTCGTTCCATTTATCTATCCATCTATTCTGTTATACTGGGTCTTTTAGATTATAGGTCTGGGACATAAATTCCACATGTGCATTTAATTTTTTTTTTTTTTGTAAGTAAGTGTAGTTGCCTCAACCTGTGACTTCATTTCTCACTTTTACCGTTCCAGTTATTCCCCTGATCCTGCTGGGGAGGGGAGGAGTGGGTGAGCAGCTCTGTGGTGCTTAGTTGTTGGCCAGGTGTAAACTGCAGTAATTTTGGTGGCCAACATAGGGCATGAAGGGTTTGAGATAATAACAGATTTGACTAGAGTGAATGAGAAGGAATTTTTATCTGTAAATGGTTGCTTGTATTGATTCATCTGTTCTTGATATTAGCTTATCTGATCTGTCATGCTCTTCCTTTTTTTTTTTTTTGTATATTATAAAGATTGGCTTTTGCAATTCCTGTGCTCTGTGGAGCTTAGTGATGCTTTGCCTGGGAGATTTATTGCTAAAACTCTGGTTTTATCTGGTATTTTGGCTCTATACTGAAGTCACTATTGTACTTCAATGATCATCTGATGGATACAATTAACAATTACAAAATTATCATTCTTTCTTTGAGAGGTGGTTTTCATTTGGGTTTTTTAGGAAATACAGAATGGCACCTTCACCACATTTTGTGATGTTTTCTCCCTCATTACAATAAATTCTCAGCATCCTGGCAATCCTTGACTAGTCAAAAAATACTTCTATTGGTGTTTCTTAGGAATATTGGTTTGGATTCCTAAAGCTCAACACACATATTTAGGAATATGACCTAGGCCCCTTGGCAGTGTGGGTATGGGTGGGAGGACATGTCAGAGAATATGGGCAGCTATCTGGAAAGCTCCTCCCCTTATTTGGATCTTCCTTTCTGAAGAAGTGCAGAATGCTGACATAATATGTTCGAAAAGAGATGCCCTGGCTATTTCAAAGAAGCACATTTTACTGCACTGTGCTGAGGCCTGACCAGTACCTTCCAAACGTTGATCAATACTGTTCAGCACCTCCAAGAATGAAGGTCTCTGAATCTGAAAAATATCAACAGACACTATGGCTAAACCAGAGACTCAGCCCTCCACTATATCAGTTGCCCCTATAATTAAAAAGAAACAATGCAAATGAGGTCAGCTGTTTAATAAGGAATGAAGAGGCTTCTTTGAAGAGAGAGTAGGAGATATAAAGAGAAGACACAGTCTGTTCTGCAGCAAAGAAGTCACAAAAACAGGAGGAGGAAGAAACTGAAATATTAAGTGAGAAACCACTCAATCCCTATTCTTAAGTGAGCTTTGAGACGTGAAAATATTTCAGCTGTCAACTAGGCAAGAAATGCTGAGCTGACTAATCCTAAGGTGTGATATTGGTGTCAATAGTCAAGAATTAAAGGATAAGAAAGCCTGTCAGCTGGAATTCCTTGCTAGGGATAAAGCCATTGACAAAGAGATTGGGAAAAGAGCATGAGTCCTCAGCTACTTTTCAAGTGTGAAGGACAGGTATCCCTTCAAGGGAGATCCTGCAAATTCCTAAACTAAATGAACTAATACTGAGGAAGGTATCCATTACTTGAGGGAATTACTTGAGGTGGAGATGCTCTACAATAGTCTCGATGACCACCACGTATCCAAAGCCTGGATGAAGTCTGAGCCATGCAGTCCATGCGGCGAAAGTTTAAAAGAACTTCAGTGGTATCATATGCCAACAGACTGGTAATAATGAGCTGGATAGACACAGAATCTATGGGTAGATTGCCCAAACAACTCCAAGAATATGAGGATAATCTTACTGCCTTCTGATGACCTTGCACCTTGACTGTAGAGAAACTGAACTAAATATTGTCTGAGCAGTTCAAGGATAGGCCTTCTTCATGCACACTAGCCAAGGTCTCAACTGTTAAGTCAGCCTTCCTCTGCCCAATGGAGAGGGTACTGATGACTGTGTGTAACTGTGATTCCTCCTGTGTGACTGGAGCCAACATTAAGAAGTGGGATGGTCAACCTAGCTGGACACTAAAAGCTAGGATACAGGAACTGCATGCTAAAAATACAGCTAAGAGGCATCCATCAAGGAAAATTGCTGCTCCAGTATTAGTTGACCAGGGTAGAAGGCATATTTGATGCTGATGAAGGTACTTCTGGTTTGAAGTTTAAAAATTCAAGTAATAAATACTCCAACCTGGAACAGAGGGGTCCTGCCTTTTGCCAGGAGGAGGAAAGGGAGAACTGGATTTGCTGAACAATGCAAACATCATGTAAACACTTATCAAAAATATGAAACACCTCATAAAAAACCCATTGTACAGCATGATCTGTCTAGGTCAGACTCTGTTGCAAACTTTTCATCCTCAGGTTCTGTATGATAAAACTATACAAGCAGGGACTTGTAGAGCCTCATCAAGAGGCCCAATTATTTGTTACACATTTTAAAGTATGATGTGCCCCCATCAACAAAGCAAGCCATCCTCACTTTCTGTCTGATGACAAGGTAGATGCTTTAAGACAATGAAACAACGTAAGAGTAAGGCTAAGAACCTGGAATATAGTTAAACCATGATGATCACAGAACAAAAAAGGAGGAAAAAGAGTCTGCATTGCATGAAGGTCATGCACTAAAGGGACAGTCTACCAAGTTTCTCATATTCTCTTTATTGACAGATCCTCTTCCTTCTCCAATGTATCTCTCTAAATCAGAGACATAAATGTTTGGTGGGTGGACTGTTCGGTTCATGAGGGATTGGTTGGGCGGTTGCATCCAGAGCTCAATGGCTCAATGTATAGATGTGGATCAGTGACAAGTGATGTCCCTCACAGGTCTGTATTGAAACCAGTATTATTCAATATCTTCATCAGTGACATAGACAAAGGGGTTGAGTGCACCCACAGCAAGTCTGTAGTGGATACCAAGCTGAGTGGTGCAGTTGAGAAGCCTCAAGGACAGGATGCCACACAAAGGGACCTTGACAAGCTCCAGAAGCGGGCCCATGGGAATCTTATGAAGTTCCAAGCCAAGTCAAGTGCAAGGTGCTGCACCTGGGTCAGGGCAATCCCCAGTATTAACACAGGCTGCAGGATGAATGGATTAAGAGCAGCCCTGCCCAGAAGGACTTGGGGGTGCTGGTGGGCGAGAGGCTGGACATGACCCAGCCATGGGCACTCACAGCCCAAAGAGCCAAAAGTGTCCTGGGCTGCATCCAAAGCAGTGTGGGCAGCAGGGCCAGGGAGGGGATTCTGCCCCTCTGCTCTGCTGAGACCCCACCTGCAGTGCTGCATCCAGCTCTGGGGTGCTCAGCACAGGAAGTACCTGTGTTGAAGCCCTCTGAAGATGATCGGAGTGCTGGAGCACCCCTCCTATGAAGACAGGCTGAGAGAGATAGAGAGCTAGATCCTAGAGAAGAGAAGGCTCCAAGGAGATTGTGGATAACCCAGAAAGCAAGGGGATATCCTGTTCCTAAGTTATTATATGACACCTGGGAATTTTACAACTTTGGGAATTTTCAGGATTGTGTTAAATTCCTGCAACCTGACCATGAAAGACTATTTATATTATTGTTTTTCCTCAACACTGAGCCCTTTCTTTTTCATTGTCTCAAACGTGTTTTCCAAGATGTTCTTGGTGAAAGAGATAATTTATTTTCAGAAACACCTCTCCTGGTTGATCTGTTGATCTGTTTTTCCACTAAATGAAAGAACTATTCAACACCTGGTATTTTTGTTTCCTGGGAAATTTCAGTCGTAATTAGATGCTATTGAAGTGGAGAAAGGTTGCCTGTTTTAGATATGGTAAGTGAGTTAAACTCTTCAGTTTTTATCCTGTTAGGTTTTTTACTATTCCTGAAATAACTTTTATCTCTTGCAGAACTGAATTGGAGTATGGCTCAACACATAAACTTGTTTTCCTAACAGAACTTCAGATGGAAATGAATTTTGTATCTGTAGTACCACATAGAGGCTAGTGACAGAATTCAAGTAGAAAAACACTGATTATGAGACAAAATTATCATGTGTGCATTCCAGTGTCAACATTGATTACATCCATATTTTTTCTCTGTTCAAGTATCATGAGACAAAAATATGTATTCCGCTTCTGAATAAGTGTAAATACAGGGGCATACTGAATACAATGACAAAATAGAGCAGACCCTGAAATATTTAGACAATGTACAATCTGGTTTTAGTTGTCTTCAGTCTGTCTTTACTTGTCTTTACTTGTCAAGAGAAATTGTCATGAGGATGAAAAAACACTCTGTGGCATGCATATAAATTGCTGATTTGTTTCCAAAATTCTGCATATTTGACAGATAAAATCTGGTAATATCTAAAGGGAAAGTAGCTGATTCTTTAACAGAAGGCAGAGATAAATATAAAAAAAAGGTTATGATATACAGATAGAAGAAGGGTTTCTGTATTTGTGAAAAGGTTAACAAGCCCCTCCTTTTTAGGTGGCTATGCAGTCCTTAAGAATAAGGATAATATAATAAGAATAATATTCTCTATCACTTGGATCAGGAATTTGTCATCAGTTCTCTCCAGGAGCCTTCCAGATTGCTTATGGTCTGTGCTGTCCATCCAGCAGATATTGAGCTGGTTCAATCCCCAAAGAGGATCAGGGCCTGTGAATGTGAGACTGCTTCCAGCTGTCTGAAGAAGGTCTCCTCTATTTTAGTTCCTAACCAAGCAGTCCATGGCAGACATCCACTATGATGTCCCCCATACTCTTCAACTCTATACCCTTACCCAAAAGCTCTCACATCATCCATCCCCAGGCAGTACTCCTTGCACTCCAGCTGCTCTCCCACATAAAGGAAAATTGTCCATCCTTGTGTTTCTAGCAAGTTCTTTCTAAAAACCCTGTATCCATATATTGTAGTACTCCAGTAATTTGTGTAATCTCGTCACATTTCTGTGATCCCAACAGAGTAACGCATAGCCCTGCAACTCCACACAGATCTCTAATTCCTCATGTTTATTCTAAATGTTTCAACCATGTAGAGGCACTTCAAAAAGGCATCACAGCGTGATGATTTACAGAGAAGCTCTGTGGGTTTACCTGATAATGATGCCATGAGTCACTTGCTTACATGTAAATGTTTGAGATGACTCTGCTTAAGCCCTGCTTTGCTGATTATGTATTCCTTTTTTCACACAAGCCCAGGCCCTTTGCTTCCTTACCTTGTTCATCACTCCCTCACGTGTCTGCTGCTCCTTTCCTTCCACATGTTTTGAATTCCCTCCTATCTAGACAGAAAATTTGACTATGTTCAGTAGCAGAGCAGCAGGATTCTGCCAGTGGTGACTTCTCCAGTAGATGTCACCCTCTTTCTGTACTGCCTGAAACTTGCTGTCACCAGCATCCTGTCCCTGCAGCTGGTGGAAACCAGGTGACACCCCCTCACCTAAGAGTTGCCAGTACTGAAGAGAGCAAAGAAAGAGAAACAATCAACAGACACCAGGTTTTAGCACATACTCAGAATCTTCATGTCATCCTCCCTTTTCCACAAGGGGCAGGAGGTGGGGGGAATATTTGCTTTGCTTTTGTTTCCATGTTTGGTCATCTTACAATTGAAGCAAAGAGGCCTGGCATTCCAAATACCATATACAGGAGATTGTGTGCTTTAGCTCAGTGCAATTCAAATACCCTTATGTAATGAAAAGGAAGATCTTTAGAGGTATGTATAGGGAAGATGGGTCAGTAATTTATGATGTTTGCTGCATTATTTTCTGCTTCTGTTTCAAGAAGGCTCTAGAAGTCATGGCAGTCACTGCTGCTGTGTCCAGGGACAATCCATAACTTCCTGAGACCCTTTCCCATTTCAAAGCCACTGGACTAAGTCATCTATAAAAGGTTTTTCTGTGCAGTAGCCATTTTCTGAATGCCATGGTTTGCTATTAAGTAACCCACAGAGGGTCACTGCCTTGACTGTGCAAGTTTCAGTTGTGTCGGCACTGCATAAATGGCAAAATCTGGACACCTTATCATATGTGGCTCTCTGCTTCAGATATCTGCTGTGCATAAAACTCCCATGACGGGGTAAGACATAACATCTTCACTGCTCCTTTCATCCACTGAGTACTCCTTACTGAATGATGAATGACTAATCTATGCAACTTACCTTCAGTATGACATGTAGAACTGGGACTTGCAGGTTTATAAATGCCTTGAAATATTACTCCTATATGGAGGGACCTCAGTTCATAGTTTATTGTTACATGGATTCTTCCATTCTAATTCTACTCCAGAAGATGATTTGGACACAAATGCCTCACTCCTTTTAATTTCCAAGCATTGATTAACAAATCACCTGTGTTCAGAGCTAAGTGCCTAGTCTTTGTTATTCTGTTCATGGAATGAAAAGGAACAACCAACAGAGAAAATTTCATGATCATATTTGAAGATTACTTCTTTTACATTCTTTCAATCTATAGATGCCAGAAAACAAAGTACCAATTCAAACTGCAAATCTCTTGTAAATTTGCAAAGCCATAAGGAGCTTAGTCTCCCTTGCAGACTTCTTTGCATACAATGTGTTCTCACTTAAAAGAGAATAGGAACATTGTTAGTTATTAAAAAAAAAAAAAAAAAGAAAAAGAAAAAGAAAAAAGCAATACCCATACTAAAAATAATTCTAAAAAAACACATGCAAAGACACCAAATATTAAACACTGGTCAAGATACTGTGTAGTGATTTGGTTCAAAATATCCATTACTTATTTTTTTCCTTCTGTGAGATAAGAATTAGGAGAAAGCAAAGCAGGCACAAAACTTGAAAGAATATAAAGAAGTTCATTAACAGACCTAAAAGAAAGAAAAAAAAATGTCAAACTAAACCTTCAGAACACTTCTCCTCCCCCCACCTTTCTCCCTTCTCCCACTGACAATGTAAAAGGACAACCCTTGAGATTTTCCATCAGTTTACCACTTCCATAATAACCTTTTTCAGTTCACTTAGGGAGAGGAGTCTCTCTTGCTCATGCTATGGAGACATCTCCACAAGAAACAGTTCTCTCATGGCTTCAATATCACAGCGAGACAGCCGCCTGGGTTGGTTCTCTGCTCACATGTGAAAGTCCCTTCCCTCGACTTACAGCTTTCCCCACAACTGCTTCTGAGGGTTCAGTCTTTAATTGGTGTTTCTGCCCAGTTATATGAACTGAACCCGCTACATACTGAAACCATATTTGTGGTATATGGTCCTAGAAATATATTTTAATTGCAATAAAGATCAGAAGAGCACTGGAAAAATAAAAAAACCTCCTTCCCTTCCTTTTCCCCTTCATTTCTCCCTTCCCTTCCCTTCCCTTCCCTTCCCTTCCCTTCCCTTCCCGCACCTTCCCTTCCCTTCCCTTCCCTTCCCGCACCTTCCCGCACCTTCCCGCACCTTCCCGCACCTTCCCGCACCTTCCCGCACCTTCCCTTCCCGCACCTTCCCTTCCCGCACCTTCCCGCACCTTCCCTTCCCGCACCTTCCCTCCCCTCCCCTCCCCTCCCCTCCCCTCCGATCCCCTCCTCTCCCCTCCCCTCCCCTCGCCTTCCTTTCTTCCTGTAGTGTAGCAGCTTCCACAGCCAACAAATCCTGTTGTTGGATTCCTGATTAGAATATCTAATTCTTGATTAGAATATCAATAATCAATAGACGATAAAATTCTCTAAATTAGCAGCACAGAAAAAAGATCTGAAAGAAGCAAACACAACATCACACTCAGTAGCACTAACCCATACATAAGAACCTTTCAAAAGGAAGCAAAACTTCAGAAAAAAAGTGATGGAATAACATTTCACATCATTTCCCAATATCTACTGGCAACTATTTCACCTGTGCCCTTGCACTTAAGGACAATAGGTATACATATAATCCAAGATTTTGCTTATTTTTTAATTTAGTTGTCAATATCTGACTTTAAAAATCAAAATGCTTTCAGGTTAGACTTTATTTGTTACAGCCTGTTTTTATGTATTAACAACCTACTGATTTTTCACTTCTTTTCTCATAAATTTCTATTAAAATAATAATTGAAATAAATTATGTTTATATCAAGGTTTGAACGTAGTCACAATATAAGATAAATTATTTTCATTATATAAAATTATATATAAATATAAATATTTTAAAATACTTTATGCATAAGCAACAGTCATAAAATGTTAATCTTCGTGATGCCATAGTAGACCTAGTAAAGAAGGCTATTTGGCTCTCCTTTTAATTTTCTCAAATTATTGCTTTTATTTTTCATTACAGAATATCTTTATTGTGTGAAGTTTTATCCACTTACAGTTGTATAAAAGTAGAACTTTATTATCTTAAACTGATGATCTCCATATGATATGAAAAACACAGTATGCCCTTTATTCACATAGTAACTCATTATATAACTTCACAGTGTGGTTCTGGATTACTTTGTGTCACTTGATCAGTCACTCAGCAAACTGGTCTGCTAATGTCATCATCAGAGACCTTTCACAGCTGTTTACCAGCTTCAGCTTACGTATTTAATTCTATGGTTCATTATTGGTCTTTCTTTCTTTCTTTCTTTCTTTCTTTCTTTCTTCCTTTCTTCCTTTCTTCCTTTCTTGCTTTCTTTCTCTCTCTCTTTCTTTCTTTCTCTCTTTCTTTCTTTCTCTCTCTCTTTCTTTCTCTCTTTCTCTCTTTCTTTCTTTCTCTCTTTCTCTTTCTCCCTTTCTTTCTTTATCTCTTTCTTTCTTTCTTTCTTTCTCTCTTTCTCTCTTTCTTTCTCTCTTTCTTTCTCTCTTTCTTTCTTTCTTTCTTTCTTTCTTTCTTTCTTTCTTTCTTTCTTTCTTTCTTTCTTTCTTTCTTTTTCTTTCTTTCTCTTTCTTTCTCTCTTTCTTTCTCTCTTTCTTCCTTTCTTCCTTTCTTCCTTTCTTCCTTTCTTCCTTTCTTCCTTTCTTCTTCCTTTCTTGCTTTCTTGCTTTCTTTTTCTTTCTCTCACTTTTCTTTCCCTTTCTCCCTTTTTTCTCTTTTAACTTGTCCTTTAATTTCTCTTTTCCCTTCCCTTCCTCTTCCCCTTCCTCTTCCCCTTCCCCTTCCCCTTCCCCTTCCCCTTCCCCTTCCCCTTCCCCTTCCCCTTCCCATTTTATTGCAACTGAAAATTTAAACAGTTTCTCTAAGCTGGTGAGAATCATGTTTAAAGACAACAGATCTGCTTTCTATAGGACATTTTTTATTTGGCGTGTGTCTGTTAAGATCAATCTCTTCTTTTTGTCTTTAACCCATGCTTCAGCACAGGATCTTTTGGTCCTGTTATCCAAAGACGTGTGTCTATGACTACATCTACTTTGGAATACTTTAATAATAGATATTTTTACTGGAAAATTAGTGTCTTGTGGAGGTGGAAGCCCTTCACACAAAACACTTCAACTTTGAAGGAGTTTTTTGACCGGATGTTTTCCTGACCAGTCAGAAAGAGACAAAGGGAGACCTGAATTGAGAAATTGACTGCTTTATCTGATAGCAGACTTTAAAATTTTTCAACTTCTCAAAAGCAGCCAGTAATTCTGGTACCTCACAGAATCATACCTGTAACAATCTCAGAATGAGTTGTACATTTGAATCAGTGTCTTCCATCATCAGTTGCAGGCAAAGCAGTCTAGAGCTGGAGAATTTATTTTAGTTACTGACAGCCAATGCAAACCTCCAGTCACTGAATCAGTAACTGTGGAAAGTAAACCACAGTCATAAACATTTATATGAACACTTACATAAACACTTGTCCCTTCCCCATTTATAAAACTTTCTGCAATTTGTCTGCAGGTTATGCCTGCATCTTAGGCAGCAGGCAGAGTAGGCAGTAAGGTTGTTTGTCTGAAGACAGCTTTTACTCTCAGTCAGGCTCTCATGCTGCTTTGATCCATTAGGGATGTCCTTCCCCCAGCATGGATCACTCACAAGCCCACTGGGAATATCTTGCCCTGGCATGGGTCACACATGGACATGGTCCCTCAGAGGGGATGTATTGGAGGGTTAATACTGATGCTGCCTGAGCTTTTTTTTCCTATTCAAACTTAATCTTCAAATTTTGGCCATAGGATCATGATATATCTTCATGTTCTAAATTACAGAACCTTTGTAGCTAATTTTGCATGGATTCACTTTCCAATTAAACAGTCTCATGAAAAAAATTCCAATAAAATTTAATTTACAATTAAAAGACATTCTTGCTTTAACAGTGTATTCTTACAGGTTTTTCTGCTTCTTTTCTTCATAAAAACTGGCAATACTAATGAAAATATGGTTAAAAAGGAAGAGGGTTTGTGCTTAGTTAAAAAACTGTTTTCAGCCCATATTATCTATTCCCTAAATTCCTCTAATTCCTTCTGTGATTCACCAACAGGACTTTTTCGCCCAAAGATGTACTCCCAGAACATTACATAGTTAAGATATCCTTAATGCCACCTTCATCCATGACATAATCTGGATTATAACAACTTCACTAAAATGCAATTTTTCCTAGCATCACAATTATGTATCAGTGATCTGCTTATATTGAAGAGCTTTTCCTTGATCATTAGAACATCCATGTTGCCAGGGAGTCGTTTTCTTCCAGATATGTGGGTGTGGGTGATAAATACTTACATCAGCTTGGAAGATGTACTCAAATAACAGACTTGGAGAAGAAGAACAAAAGCTGGTGTATCTAATAATTTGGTCAATTTTAAGCCTAGGTATTTCACCCTCAACTTTTATCCACAGATCTTATATTTTTAAATAAGACTGTGTGATATAAAGGTGTTTTCCTTCATATTAATGTTTCATATAGTCTATGTCATCATTTGGTAAGAATTGTCAAACTATTAGATTGCACTGTTATAAAATATATTTATTCAATCAAAAATAGTTTTCAATCTTGGTAGATGAGCCAGGTAGAATTTTTAGGAATATTTGTGTGACTTTGTTAACCTTCTGTCTGCTGAAACTACTGGAAATGCCTCTGCCAACACACGATGTGCAGCAGAACAGAAGGCTTACCTCCTTTCATTCATAGTAGTACTCTATTGCTAATTTAAACTGGTTTTGATTTCAGCTCATTTCAGTTTAGAGCTGAAAGCAGAATTTTCCAGGAGAACAATGGAGAACATTACGGGAAATACCATTTCAGGCAATTCAAAAATAATTGTCAGAATGCTGCATTGGTAGACCTTATTCTCATCTACAGGTATGTTCAATCCATTTTGAGATTCTGCTTCCTTTTAAAGAAAATACATATTAAAAATTAATGTCACTTTTCCATAGGAACAAAACCAGCCTGGAAAACCATCAACAGAATCACAAATATCCCTGATCCAAGTCCTCAGGAAGCAGTAAAACTCCCTAGTGAATAATTCAGATCAGAAGACCAGGTACTTTTTCCCCAGCTAAATGAAGACTCCCAGTACCATCACACATATTCCTCTTGGTGCTGTTGAAGGGTTTGTTCTCAGCTAGATCTGATGTGCCTCCAGGCTAAGCCTTCTGTCACTCAGCTCCTACTAGGTTCAGTGTCCTGACAGCAGCTGAAGGGAATACATAATTCTTATCAGTGTATGATTGTCACCCCACCAGTGTTGTTATCAAAGCTGGTGTAAACATCAAGGTCTTGGCTTTTATGATCACACTACCTTTGAGAATCAAGGACTGTCACAGAGAGATGTAATAGCTCTGGCAAAGTGGGGAAAGAGCACTTTTTTCAAGAGGCAGGCCAGCCTGATTGGAAGAGTTTTACACTAGGAAAATGGAGGAAGGACACTGCAAACTACAGCTAAGAGGTAAACAGTAGAAAGGGGTGGAAAACCGAGGGTGAAGAGCAATGGCAACAAGGAAGACAAAAAGAATGATAAAATAGGGTAGAAAGGAATCAGCCTCAAATAGATGCCCAAATATATGAACCTGGGGAAAAAAGCAGACGTGACTAGAACTCCAGCCACAAAACTGGGATGTTTTTTTGAAAAACCAAGGTATGGCAGAACAGCTAGCACAACTGCACTGAGTTATGTACAGGCACAAGTTCTTCAAGAGAGACAGAATAAGGAAAGAAACTGTCTTACTGTTAAGAAGTGTTTTGAATGCATGGCACTCCTCTCTGACATACACAAAAGGCGGTGTGAGAGCTCATGTGGTCAGGTCAGTAAGGGTGGCACCATCACAGGACTGTGTCCACCCAACCAGGGTATGGAGGGGGACAAGCTTCTTCAAACCATAGCAGGAAGTGACTGTGTCACAAATCTCAGTTCTCCCTGACATCTGCAGGCAATGTAGAGTAGTGAGATTCAAGCATTCAAGATTTCCAGAAGCTGTTGAGGGTCACATCATGATGTGGAATGACATGCAGTTGACTCTACTACTCAGTAAACAAAGAGACAAGGTGGTGGATGTGATAATCAGTAACTGGTTTCTCTGTAGTGAGCATGACATAGCAGAATGGTTATGAAACCCAATCCAAACTAATTTAATCTTCCAGAAAACCATGATAGTGCCAGAACAAATAGCGCAAAGGTATGTGTTAGTCTGCGAAGGCAGCTGACCTTTTTACCATGAAAAATTGCCAACTGATCACATAATTAGAATGATGTGCCGAGATCATGGTTTCCAAGATGTCCTAGAAGTCATGTAGGATTTAAAAGAGGGAAATAATTAAGAAAATATGCAAATGAAATAAAGTTTCATCTTGGAAGAAGGATTTCTTTCATGTACCAATCAAATGAAAATTCTGACATCCATTAGGTACTGAAATTGCAGGCCTCTTTTCTTGCTCTTTTTGTGCACACAGTGTGTGTTGTATTTTTAATAACTGTTATTTTGACAGCAAGGATTATTCCCTTGAGACCACATCAGAATCACATGATATGGATTTTCATTTTCTTTTTAGTACATTTAAACCTTTTTCTAAGCAAAATGAACTCTGTTGACTGCTATGTATGAGATGTAAATCATCCATCTTACTTTTTGCAACAGAAATAGGACATTTCATTTTGAGACAAAGAGACTGTGGAAGTGGATAAGGTACAACATAGAGGGCAAAATGAAAAAAAAGAAACCACAACTAAATATGTATATAACCAAAATGTTTAGTACCTGCATCAAAACAAGTAAGCAAACTATTGATCCCTCACTCGACTCAGCAAGCTGCTTGCCAACAGAGAAAGTACTATCTACTGTTACTGAATAAGAAGGGCCACATATAATTACAGTGCTTTTGAAGGAAATATTAAAACACTAACTCATAAAACATACAAAATAGTAAAAAACCTGAAATGCAATTATTTATGCTTACATACCAATACATTATACCTATATGAAATGTTTAACTGTTTGGATAAAGTCTCAAAAGTGTTAAAAATCTAAAGAATCATAGAATGCTTTGGTTTAGAAGGGATCTTTAATGATCATACAGTCCAAACACTCTGACATAGGCATTGACATCTTTCACCAAAACAGGTTTTTAAAAGCCCTATTACTCTGACTTTGAACATTTCCAATTGTGAGACATCCACTTCTGTGGGCAAGCTGTTCGAGTGTTTCAACACCTTCATCATAAAAAACTCTTCCTTTTATCCAGTCTAATTCTACTCTCAGTTTAAAACCATGTCCTGGGTTGAGGGGTATTCTATTACCATCCTCATGAGCTGTTGAAATCAGGTGGGGCAGTGTTTCCTTGCCTCCTCCCCCCAGACTATCTTTCTGTTAATGGCCCATCATTGTCCTGCTGCATAACTCAGAGATAACTCCCTCCGGACTATCTTCTGTTAATGAGCCTAATCAACACTTGGCCTCATGACTCATTACCCCATTGTGAGATGCTCCACCCAGAGGGAGGAACCAAGCATCCCATCGTGGATATAACTGGGACTCTGAGCACCAAAGGGGGGCTCCACTGGATTTCCAGAGGACAGGAGCTACACAGCCACCGCTGGATTTTCTGAGGAAGAGCAGACCCCTTCTACTACAGGATCACCACTTCAGAGGATTGCAGCCACCATTCCACCAGACTGCTACCACTACCCTGCCTAACAGGGACTCAGGTTGTATCTTGACTCTGTCAGTGTTTTCTTTTACTTTCTTTTCCTTTTCTTTAATTTCCATTAAATTGTTATTCTGACTTGGTGCCTCTCACTGGTTTGTTTTCAAACTAGCACAAACCATTACTGCTTGTCTTGTCACTACAAGTTCTAGTAAAACTTCTCTCTCAATATTTCTTATAAGCCCCTCTTTAAATAATGAAATGTTAGAATGAGGTCTACTTAGAGCCTTTTCTTTTCCAGTCTGAACTTTCTAGCCTTTTTTCACAGCAGAGGAGTTCCAGCCCTCTGGTAATTTTTATGGCCCTTCTCTAGACCCTCTAAAAGGTCCATGTGATTCTTATACTGAGCTGGATGCAGCACTCCAAGTGGGGTGTCACAAGAGCAAAGTAGAGGCACAGAATCACCTCTTCAATCTGCTGGCCATGCTGCTTTTGATGAAGCCCAGAATACAGATGGCTTTCTGAGCTGAAAACAGACATTGCCATCTCATGTCCAATTTTTCATCTACCTGTACCTCCAAGTCCTCCTCTGTGAGTTGCTCTGAAGCAATACATCACTATGTCTGTACTGATAAAGGAAATTGACTCATTCAGATGCAGGACCTTGCACCTTGCCTTGTTGAACTTCATGACATTCTTGTGGGCCCACTTCCCAAGCCTGTCAAAGTCCCTCTGCATGGCATCTCTTTCCCTAAGCATATCAATGGCACCACTCAGCCTGGTGTGATCTGCAGTTGTTGAGGGTGCACTCAATTCCACTATCTCTGCCCTTAATGGAGATACTGAATAGCACTAGTCCTAGTATGTACTTTTGAGGGACACAAATCGTCACTGGTTTCCATTTGGAGTTTGATATGTTTACTGTACTCTTTTGATGTAACCACAAAGCCAATTCCTTTTCCATATAACTGTCCAATTATCAACTCCATATCTCTCCAGTTTAGGTGTAAGAATTGTGAGGACCATATCAAAGATCCTGCAGAAGTACTTGTGGATTACATGTGTTGCTCTCCCTTGCCCCTGTCGGATGAAGTAACTTCATTGCACACAGTCACAAGATTAGTCAGGCAGGATTTGCTTTTGTGAAGTAACGTTGGCTGTCTCTGATCACTGTCCTATCTTCCATATGCTTCAAGATAAATTCCAGGAAGATCTGTTCCATGATCTCATTGGGAGCAGAGGTGAAGCTGATTGGTTAGTAATTCCCACGGTCCTCCTTTTCTTCTTTTCAAAATATGGGTGTGATGTTTCCCTTTTATTTCCAGTTGCCTGACTACCATAACTTTTTCAAACACATTGGAGAGCAGCTTGGCAATTACACCAGCCAACATCCTGGGCTGCATTTTGTCGGGTCCCTTGGACTTGTGCATATTCATGTTCCTCATCTGGTCTTGAACCCAATCTTCTCTTCCAATCTTCTTTCCCCCAGTCCCTGTCTTAAGGTTCAGGGTCTTGAAGGAGAGGAGATTACCAATGAAAACCAAGGAAAGGTTGTTGAGTATCTCAGCCTTCTTCATGTCATTTTCACTTGTTTTCCTGTGAACAAGAAGATTAATTTCATTAGTAAAGTCTAAATATTTACTTGTGTTGACACCCAAACAGAACTCCATGATAGAATTTAAACTGTTGGACACAACATTATTCTCCATATTATCTAAGAGAATACATTTAGCTTCACTGGGTTGACACAGCTTCAGGTGCAGGGAAGGTTTGAGTAGGAAGCTGCTGCAACCTAAGTACAAAATAGGGTATGTTCATTGATAACTCAACTGCAGCTGTTTTGGCAAATTCCTTCCTCTACAATGAATTCAACTAAATGAGTTCAAGAATGAAAAAAGCGGTTTCTATTTTGTAAGTGTCCTTACTAGGAAAAGAATAAATTCCACACAGTATTTCACAATACCTTTAACTTTTAGATTCAGTTATATTATAATTTTTAAAAACTTATTTTCCATCTGATTTGGAAGATGTATTTCAGTTATGTTTCTCTTTGTCAACAATATACTCAGAGTCTTTTTGTTCTGATTCTCCATGTTCATAGTCAAGTAAGTATGATTTGTTGATACAAGAAATATATAGAGTTACTTATCATGCAAGAATTGTTGATTTGCATAAACATTTTAGTTTTGGTCTCTTCTGATGTCTTTTTTTTTAAGGCCATTATCAAACCCCTTTTGTCTTTCTTTATCACAGTAAGTCCCAAAAGAAATTAAATGCACTTTTTCTTTTTGGTATTCTCGACAAGAAATCCATTTGCTGTTTTTTTTGTGAGATGATGTCCTTGAGTGGAATGAGCACAGTTCATCATTCTGCTCCCCATTGAACTCATGATCTTGAAGTATTCTTGGGTACAATGACAAATCCCATATGGTAAGATTAGAAGACAATATATTGATAGTAATCCGTTGTACATATTCAGTTTTGATGAAGACTAATCTAATTATACCTCCACTGAAAAACAAAGTTTTTATTATTTTCTTGTTGTATTATTATTAGAATTATTATAATATTCCAGGTATTTTTTAATATGATTACTACACTGGAAACAACAATGGAATTATAATTGTCTTCATTTTTCTTACTTTTTTGGGCAGAGCATGTTTGAAATATCTTTATACCATTCATATACTTGACATCTTCTAAGGCTAACATATGAGATCTGAATACATTATAAAAATAGGCCCAAGCACCTCCATTTCACAAAGAAGCAGAATCTGTTTTTACTTAATAGTTGGCTTCATACATTACTTTGATTCTTGTCTAAAATATACACAGCTCCTTTGTAATGTATTTTATTATACATTACATCTTTAATTAAATGATGCTTTGGAATGATAGAGCAAAAAAAAAGCTGCTAATTGAAAAAAAGTTTGAGGTTTGAATGCTCAATATCTCTAAAAATCATACTTTCAGTGTTGTTCAGGGAAAAGGGTAAAACAACTTACTGATTGAAATTAAAGCAGACTCAGATAAGAAATATTCATAGTTTAGCCAGGCTCGGTTCTATCACTCAGAAAACAGTGCTCATCTTCCACCCTTGAGATGACCTCAGTGTGGATAATCATTACTGCAGAGACCTCTTGCAGAAGATAAGTCAGATATTAGGCATAAAACACGGATCTTTGTTACAAATGCCCTTTCATAAAAATAATAAAAAAAAATAATGCTTAACTTGCTTTTCAATGAAAAACTCTATTTCACATGTTTTTTTTCAGTATTCTGCAATAAACCTTTTCCATGAGATAAACTCATGACTGGTGTCAATGCCTGCCCATATCTGTCTTAATACCTGCAAGAATTCCAATCTCCTACTCCAGCCATCACATGACCCCAAAAAAACTCTTAATGTTTAATTTCTACAGTGAACATGTATAATTTCTGCCAGTGTTCAGAAGTTTTAGACCTAATGTGACATTTACACAAAATACTGTAATAAAAAAAAGTAGTAGGGCAATCAGCAGTTTTAATCAGCAGTTTTAATTTGTTCTAATTTTAAGACTCTTTCAAAGATTTCATGATGGAAAATAAGACATAGCTTAAACAAGCTCCAATATATTTTCTCCAAATCAAATATGTTCTAAAGGTTTTAAACCAAGATGATGTGTATTTACCAGAACTTTTATCTGGCATTGGATTCTGCTGCTCTTTAACTTTGCATGAATCAATTTATACAAGATCTCAAAATGCTAGAGAAAAAAACCCTCTATTTTCCTGCCTTAGTTTACATCAGGGAATATTCCTACTTAGTTTCAAACTTTATTCTTCACCATTTGTTTTATCCTCTATATTCTTATCATTTGCAATTTAATATTTGGGTATTTCAATGTTTATAAATTCTGGTGGTTTGCCTAAATAAGCTCCGTTTTTTCAGGTCTCGTGTCTGGGAGATGGGAATGTCAAGGAGAAGATACCACACATATTGTGGATAGGAAAGCTGTTTGCAGGGAAGACTGTGCTGATGACAGGTTGACACCCTTGTAATAAATAACATACCTGAGTTTTTGCTTACACCTGGATTTGAAAATAAATATGGCTTCACTGTCTTCTTTCTTTGTTTCCTGATCATTTGCATCAAAACCTGTTTGTGAAACAGGGTGTGCATATATTAATTTGTTACTCAGATTAGGGCTCCTGCTACACAGGCCTTTAGCAACATTCCTGCTGGAGAACACAGAACATTATGGGGGGACTGAATAGAAACAGTTACTTTTCTCTTCTTGCTCATGTTTGGACCTGCAGAGGACCAGTTTGGTCTCTCACTCAAACTAGATTTGCCTCAAGGATCTCAGACCACACCACCATTAACCTCTCAGTGTTGACTTTATTGTGATGGTTTGATAAAGTACCTATTACCCAATTACATTCTTTATGCTTATTGTAATATGCTTGCAAGACTTTGCTACCTTAACAGCATTTTTTTTTATTTGCACATATAGCTTGACATCAATCACTATTTCTATTTTTAAAGAATATATGTATTCAGACTACTCCTTGAGTTTATATTATTTTTTCTTCATTTTAATCTTTCCACTACTACAACATGGTTTAGGTGAAAATCAGGTAGTTGTACATATTTCATTCCCTTAAGATGTATAGCCATAATGCCTACACTTAATTTTAAAAAATTATAATGAATTACATTAAAGAAAATCCTTTCTGGAACTATTTTTTAACTTATGAATAATTTGATCAGAAACATGAGCCTAATCTTAGTGGATCTAGAATAAAACAGAAATAACTTCCCTAAAATTTCACAGCTGTGTAACATATGAATTTGTAGTATCATTGCTGCCCAAAGGGATTCAGACATGCTCAAAGGAATAGTGTAAAGAATTCTTTAATGATTTAAGTCCAATGAATGACACTGCTTTTTTCCTAGTCATTACTTTTGTATTATGAGCAGAATATGATAAAAGTGTTGTTTACATCAAAAGTGTGGGAAAAAGACCCAGTAGTCATTCTTTTTCCTTTATACTCAAACATTCCTCATTTTCAATATGTTTCATGTGACTTTAAATAAAACTGCTGAATGTTCAAAGGATTTCCTTCAGACTAGAACTATGCATATGATCTTTTCTTGAGTAAAGCACCTCTATATTAACATTTCTAAGTCAATACAGAAATTCATTATAGAAAATTGTGTGCATTCTCCAACAAGGAAGCCTCTTTCAGAGTGCCTATTCCCAGATAAAAACTTGGCCCATTCACTGCTGAGAGACATACACAGAAGAGAGCAGTCCTTGGTATACTAGGTGAGCAACTGTAGCAGTGAGGACTCATCCTACAAACCTGACACTTGCCTGCTTTTCAAAAACTGTAGTACCACTTTCTCTGTGAGTAACATGTGCAGCTTGGGCCAACAAGTGATTGAGAAGACCCCTGCAGAGAAGGACTTAGGTTTGAGGGTTGACAAAATGCTCAACATGAGTTGGCAGTGAGCACTCACAGCCCAGAAAGCCAATTGTATCCTGGGCTACATCCAAAGCAGCGTGGCCAGCAGGGTAAGGGAAGGGATTATGCCCCTCTGCTCTGCTCTGGTGAGACCCCACCTGCAGTGCCATGTGCAGGCCTGGTGCTCCCAACATCAGAAGGACAAGGAACCATTGGACCAAGTTCAGAGGAGGCCACGAGGCTAAGAAGGGGATGAAGAACCTCCCCTGTGAAGACAGGCTGAAAAATCTGGGCCTGTTCTACCTGGAGAAAAGAAGGTTGCATGGAGACCTCACAACAAGCTTCCAGAATGTGACAGGAGCCTACAGGGATGCTGGAGAAGGACTCTTCATCAGGAACGGTAGTGATCAGACAAGTTGGAATTGCTTCAAACTGAAAGGGAGTAGGTTTAGATTCGATATAAGGAAGAAATTATTTTCTGTGAAGGTGGTGAGTAACTGGAACAGATTGTCCAGGGAAGTTGTGGATGCTCCATTCCTGGCAGTAGTTAAAGCCAGGTTGGATGGGGCCTTGAGTAACTTGGTTTAGTGAGAAGTGTCCCTGCCCTTGGCGGGGTGGGTTGATCTGGATGATCTTTAAGGTCCCTTCCAACGCAAACCATTTCCAATAAATAAATAAATAAATAAAATAACAAAAAAGGACTGTCATCCTCAAGACAGAGAACCTTTCTGGGACCTACAACGCATTGTTTTTGCTGTTCAGCAACAGTTGGAAAAGCTTAGAAAAATCTCTAAAATTATTAACCTCTTTTGGAATTCATGAGTTGAAATATCAGTGTCTTTTCTGGCTGAAGACTGTTCCATGTGTCGAAAATAAGGCAGTTTTATGTATTATAACAGGAAAGTAAGGCAGGATTATGTATTAGTTATGATCACTTCCTTCTGTGTATTTGATGTTTCAAAGCCTGTCTTTTCAATTTAAATTGTGGTATTACCAGGCATTATCGTTGCAATAAATAAGAAAAAATAATAAAATTAAATTGTTCTCATCTATTAATATTATTAGTTGTTAAAAAGTACTTTTTCAGGACCTTTTAAAATATATTTCAAAGAATCTCAGCAAGACTGAGATTGGAAGGGACTCTGCATGTGGGATATGCCCAGCCCTTGCCCTGGAGGGATCTCTGCTGAGACAAGAGATTTTGCAATTGCCCAGCAGGGCTCCCTGAAGGGGCAGCCACTTCTTGGGTCATGGCGAGGAAAAGTGGACCCACAATCCTTTGAGAGACACTATGCAGATCTTTCTGTAACCCATTGGTCTGTCCCAGACCCTCTGTAACCCATTGGTCCCCTGCTGATCCCCTGTATCCCTATAAAAGGGAGCCCCCTGGCTCTGTGGGAGAGAGAGCTCGTCCCTGGCTTTCCCCTTCGCCGGAGGGGACCAACAATAAAGCTACCTCTGTGCGGAACCAGCCACACGGGCCTTCTCGTCTCTCTCTGGTCTGGCTTGGCCTGGAGGCTGCCCTGCAGAGCTGAGCTGGAATCACGAGCTGATAATCACTAAAGAGCTGATAGCCTCTGCAAGGGCCCTCCTTTGCCAGCAGCTGAGAGGAAGACACTGGGCCTCGGGAAGGCGATCCCTTTCGGGACCATCTCTCCGGACCGGTCACCTCTTCCTGGGTCAGAGCCACGGACCCCACCACCAGCTGTAATATCTGCAGTTTTCTGATCCAACCCTGGGGTCATGCTGAGTCACCTGAAGCCAATTCCCCAAGACCATGTGCAGGTGGCACTAATCTAGCACTCTGTCACTATGTCTGTGGCACAGTGATATTCAGAGGCAACCTCTGTGTTGATGCTTGTGCCCATTACCTCTTGTTCTGACACTGACCGCACCGAAAACCGCCTGACTCTGTCTTTACTCACTCTCTTCTATTCCTAAACTACATATATACACTGATAAGACACCCACCACTGAGGCCTTCATTTCTTCAGGGTGAACTACCCCATCTCTCTTAGCCTTTTGTTTTAGGAGAGATGCTTCAGTCCCTTCAGCAGCTTAAGGCTTTTTGTTGGACTCTCTCCACTATGTCCATGCCTACCTTATATTGAGGAGCCCAAAACTGGACACAGGATTCGTGTGGCCTCCCCAGTGATGAATAAAAGGGTAAGATCACCTTTCTTTGTCAATACTGTGAGTAATGTATACCAGAATCCCACTTACCTTCCTTATGCCAAGGGCACATTGCTGGCTTATATTCAACTTGGTGTCCATCAGCTGGCTGTCACATTTTGTAGCAAACGTTTAATCATTGATTTGCCAATGAGAGCACAGACCATCACACTGTGGTTATGAAACAAACCTTGGATGTACCACAATACTGACTGTTAATAAAGGGCCCATATATTTTAACTTTTGCAAACATGCTGAGAATACATCTAGGTTTACAATCTGCCAAAGTACATTGTAACTGTGGTATGGCTTAACTAAGAGACTAATTGATTTCATTAATAATTGCTTTTGTTGAGGAGAAATTTACTATATCTAATGTTAAAGACATACATAATTTGATAGAAGAAAAACACTTTAAATGTCTTAAAGAATCACTTTTCATGATGATTTTAGGGTTTAATTGAAATTTTTAAAAATTTTACCCATGCAAATGGTTGTCAAACATAAACTGGAAATAAATATCAGTAAGATTTTTTGAGTAAACTTTTTAGTCAGAAGCTCAAGGTTCAGTTCATGTCAGCTAACTTTGATCTTCTACACCTGTGCATGTGAATTAGCTGTGCATGCCTCTCATTGCAGGAAATGGTGGGAAAAAGGTGCTGTTAGAACACAAAATCATCCTCTGTGTTTAATATCTTTATTTTGGAATGAGACGCATCGCATTCTGAAAGTACCTGTTTCTTTCTATAGACTGTAAAATGAGCCTGCCATGACTAGTTCACATGCTTATATCACAGGTAGACATTGTAAATCCTGGCCCTGGTGCCTGACATAAATTGGCCATCATGTTGAGCCTTAAATGTTATTTCTGTTCTCATATGTATAGTGTATCATTTTCGCTCAATTCAACACTTAAAAGTCAAAAAGAGACTGAAGAAATAGATAACCTTTGAAAAGCACACAAAATCAAAATACTTGGATGCTTTCAAACGGAAAATTTCCTTTCTGACTTATAATGCAGTGACTCAAAATTCAGGCATGCTAGTGACTCTCAATTTTCAGAGCCTTCTTGCAGAAATTGCTGATCACTGATACATAGCTACAATTGCTGAGCTTCCAGGCTATTGTTGAAATACAGCTATGAGAGTTCATTGCAATTTGAAGGGATCAGGGCAATGAGGGAGTGCTTCTCTGAATGAAATTTGCACCACTTCAACAATCCAATTTCCAGGACATTTCACTGAAAAGGCCTTCATGTAGTGGAAAAGTATGAATTCATACATCTGACATCTTTCACTTCCCTCAAGCCCACTCCCCAGATACTCAGTGTCATGGCTTTGGACAGGTGGGTAACAGGCCCTATTCTCGGTCTCATTGATTAAATTGTTTGCGACATCATCTCTAAATTCCTGTTCTTTCAGTAAATATATTTTCTGAAAGATGATTAAAAATGTGGCTATCAATCCTTTTGCTCTCTCTCCAGTAACAGTAAAAAAAGTACATATATAACCTGTATTTGCCCAGTTTCACCTTTTCTAACCATGTTTACTTATAAAAGCAGATGTCAATGTAATGCATTTGGGGAAATATTGTGAAAAAGCCTCACTAAAGTCTACCTGATCATCCAGTCCTTTCATTTGTAGAACTAACCACCTAGATTTGTTACATTATTCCTGCAAGTGAGCAATCTATTGTAATCTTTTGCTGCCAAAATGGCATCACTTCAATCAGAGCCCACACAAGTCCATGACAACTCTCTCTCTTGGAAATGTCCATTTAGCACAACAAAGCACATCACTTTTTACTTACAAAAAGTTCTACCTTCTTTTTTCCTCTGACATGTCTTGCTATAGCAAGTACTGCAAATGTATACAAAATGAAATATATATATACTCTTAAAACAAACAGATATTTCAAAAAACTTGGCATCAAGAATAATTTACAGTCTCTTCTACAGGCCTCTCCTAGTGAGCATAGACACTCTTGCATACATGAAATACACACACAGATATGGAGCAAGAGATGTTAGCTATTTTTAAATAATAAATTTTATTTCTCTTCATAGAAAAAAACAAACAGTGTTGAAATACATTGTCCCTGTATGGCTTTATACTGCTACTTTAAAAGCACTTTTTTTCATTTGCATATGTAGCTTGACATCGATCACAATTTCTATTTTGAAAGAATAGATATATTCAGACTACTACTTGAATTTATATTCTTTTTCTTCATTTTAATCTTTCCACTAATATAACATGATTTAGGTGAAAATCAGGTAGTTGTACATATTTCATTCCCTTAAGATGCAGTGTCATAATTCCTACACTTTATTATTGAGAATTAAGTAGATTTTTGAAAAAGATAACAAATTGTGTTTGGTATAACAATAAATTTGTAGGACAGCCCCATTTTTTCTGTAGGAGAAAAAAAATCTGACTTTTGTCAAGCTCAACAAACAATTTTCCTTCTGCAAATCATTTATATATTTAATATTTCTGCAGTAGAGGATAAGAAACAGGTTTAAGTCTTACTTAAACTCTACTTCAGGTTTTACATCACTGAAAAAATTTTCAAATACTTGAATATTAAGTCTGACATATAGTCTCAAACATTTAGGTATTTTTAAGATGAATACTACCTTCTCTACATTTGGCATAATGTAGGGGAGTATTCCAGTGGTACACTTCCTTATAAATATTGAGTTTCTCTATGACTAGGACACAATGAAATATATTCATCTAAATTAACTCAGTAGTGAATACGACGTATTCTGGGGACATCAGTGAATAATACTTACAGCAGGTTGAGAACCAAACCCCCCTGTACTGCACATAGACATGTTCTATATTGTTTCCAATACTTTACAATTAACCACGTCACAGGGTGATGGTTATAGAGATCTTTCTTTTTAATATGAACACATGAAGTCTTCAGATTGAAATGATATTCAAATGCTATGTGGTTTTTGCTACTAATAATTTTTCATCCTTTGCATTGACTTCTCTATCAAACAAAAGCTAATTTTGTTAGCTTGAAAGAGACTTCCATGCCTATTTCCCTCCCTACTGACCATGTTTCAATCAGTACTATGAATAACCATGTCACCTCTTTTTATCTCCCACAGGATCAGACATAATTATTCCTTTTTTGAATGCATTCTGCTTCTTTTTAGGCCACCATTCAGACTTGGCAGGATCACCTATGTGCACATACAATACTTTTTCACAGATAATCCTTCAAATTTTCATAGCTGTAATGTCGACTAAAAGGACTAGTAATAGCTAGTCTGCTATTCTGCTGAAGCTACACCCTTTTAACACCACAAACATTGTCCTGTGTGTGTTTTTTTGTTTCTGTACATCTGCAGTTTCTTGTCTTATGTCAGGTTTAATTTTGTTCTGTGTTTTTTACCATATTTGACACCATTGATTCCTACACAAGGGTTCTAAATGCAATAACAATAAAAATTAATTGATGACTTTATCGATGAACCCACTGCCACCCACACCCTGCTTTAAAACTATAATTTGAATTGTGATTGATGCACTTGCAGTCTTACAGGAGGAAGAAGCACAGGTTAAAAAAAAGAGGAAACAAAAGAGGAATTTTTATCTGGAAAATGAAGGACACTACCTTTGAAGAGCTACAATGCATTTAGAAAGCTTTGGAAAGTGCAAAGAAACTGCAACATTTGAAAGGGATTTCATTCTTTCATTTTTCAAGTAAAAATTTTTTTTTGTTTACTATATAAATTTGTGCAAAAAGCTGTCTTACTTTTCTTAAATTTAACAGTATTTTTTAGAGATTAGGTCCTTGTTTTTCCTGCATTCAAGTCTATCCTTAGATGAAGAACAAATATTATTTACATACTCTGAAAAGTGTCTGGAATGCATGTAAGCAGCTCAACTCTTTGAAACAAGATGAAGCTGGTGGTAAGAGCTTTGTAAGATTCAACAAAAAATTTTTATTGCTACTAAAACAAGACTGAAATTTTTTTGAGGGATCATTTCTGCCTGAGATGCTAGCAGGCTGGAAGTGTGCTGATGGTAAAATACCATACAAAACCAAGTATGATGGTAACTAGTCTAGTCAACCTAACATCAATCCCCCCCTTTAAAAAATATGGAAAACTTAATGGACTATCTATTTAAAAGAAGGTGTGATAGAATTAATAGGAGTCTGCATCAATAGAGTAGTCTTTAAAAGAGTGATTTTTTCCTCCAAAAGATATCACAAGCATACCAACAAGTTCATTCAAAAAATGCAGAAAGATATAAGCAACCATGGCTAAATGTTCTGTCACTTATATCTGACAAAGAACAGTGAAAGAAATATTATTACCTAAAAAGATCCTCTTACACTGAAAAAGGTGCATTTAGAGTAATCATCCATTTCATGAGTACTTCATTCACCAAATAGCTCAACATTTGCTATAGTTATATATGTCTGCCATCATTAGACACATTTCTCTTACATGCTTGTTTGATCCTCTTGAGTTCTTCGCTCAGTAATTTTCTTGAGAAGTTATCACAGGTACTTCTAGTCAATGGAAAATATTCTGAAGTCTTAAAGGACACCTATGACATACCTGTAAATCTTTCTGCACATTGGAGCCATTAGTGCTCACGGCATTTAGAAGTAGCCCATGATCCTTGCCTGAAATGCACACAAGCAGTTTTAACTTGCATTACTTCAACAATATTTGAATCAGATTTCATAGCTGATCTTTTTTATTGTGATATGAGATCACCTAGGGCTTAGCATTAGTGTATCTACTCTCACTTTTAAATTTTCATTCAATTAAGGATTTCTGAGCAGGTGATAGTAGTTTCATCATCAAAAAGATTTCATCATGTTGCCTTTTATTAACTGCTCACAGAAGGGAAGGTTAGACAGAATTTCTTTTTGGTTTGTTCAGGGAGATTTTCCTCTGAAATATAACCAAAGGAGAACTCTAAATCCATCTAGACAACACTGACAAATTAGTGTGTACAGGAGTTGTGACTGTATTCCTTGCTTGTTAGATTTCAATGTACAGATTTCCTACTATGTTGCAGGGTCTAATAGGGTTGGTTTTTCTTGAAGACAAAAAGTTTTTTGCAGGCTAATGAGCTAGCTCATAATATACAGTAAGGGATAATGTAAATATCATTTACACATTATCAGGTGCATCAAGGATTTTGATTTGATCTGTGACATTGAAGATCAAGTATTAATGAGATTTACCAGGACTACTCAAAAATGAAATTCCCAAGGGTTACGTTCTACTTATGGGACTTAGTACTCCTTAACATCAATTCTTATACATATATCAACTTCAGTTAAAACTGGAATAAAATACTGTTCCTTTTTCAGAATAAATGGTTCAGTAACCACGTGATACAACACTCTGCATCATGAAATGAATGGAACTATCCTATTTGACTTAAAATACTGTGACACATTAAATGGCTTTAATGCAGTTCTTTAGACTAATGCTGATGAAGGACTCCATCATTTTGTTGCAAAAGAAGTGTCATGAGAACTTTCACATTAATAAATAATAAATATGAACTTCAGTTTCAAAATGGATCTGCAGATATTCATTCTGGTAAGTAAAAGGACAGCACTGTGTTTTGGCAAAGGATAGCTTTTAAAGGACAGATTGCCACTGTTACGATATTAACATCACCACTCGCAGCAGCCTCCCTTGTTTTTCCTCGTACCTTTTGACAATTGTGAGACCTTATCTAAAGTGGTGGAAAAAATCCAAAATAGAGCTTTGTATCATGATATCTGCGTTATAAAAATAATAAAAAGCACCTCTTTTTTCTCTAATCAGAAGCATTTCAGTTGTATCCTTTAGTCTTGGTTTCCAATGCACCAGCATCAGCTTCTCCTGCAGCAAATGAAAACATTTCCCAAGCTATTGGCATGATAAAAATGTCACAAATTTTCCATAAGACCAAAAAACTTCATCCATTTAACCCATAAATGTTACCTAATTTTCATCAAAGTTTTTAAGCTAAAAATAAAAGCTTTGAGAAAGCTTGTGAGGGGGATTTAACATTCTCTTTCTTAGAGCAAGCCATTTGTGGTTGCATATTAGAAATCTGTCATGATGGACATGGTCTACAGTCCAGTAAGGTCAAAAGAAAGAATATTATTAATTTCAGTGGACTCTGAGAAAAACATTGACACTGGAGACAGTAGCTATTATTTAGCTTTCTCTTGTCAATAAATAGCTAAGAGGCTTTCCTTGCACAGAACTATTTGCTATTTACTTTGCAAATACATCAGTGACTACTCTTTAAAGATAATTTACAAAACAATCATATATTAGCTTGGTAGGATAATTCCCTACGAAGTATTTTCACCTGTGAAACACAAGGTATTAATCTATATTACCCAGTGCACAATTTATTGGCTTCAGTCAAAAGGCTTTGTGTCTATCAATGGAACAACATGAATTTAAGAAAAAAAACAATCTTGTGCCAGTATTTTTTTCATTTTCCATGCCTGGAACAAAATGCCATATGATAGCATGTATAATCCAGTGGGTCTTTCAATTCATAACACTGGAAGATAATTTTTCAAGGAAAACACTTCAGCAAAGAGAAAAATACAGATTCAGTTTCTTAAAACACAGAGGACTTGACTCTTACTAAATGTAAATTACTGTAACTTCTTGGACATCAATGGGCACTTCCTGAACAGTATAATTTATTGGAGCTATGACAGTTTACTCCAAACAATAACCTGACCTCTCATGCCTTCAATTTCATGATGTTTTATAATGGATAAAATGTGTTAAACAAACACCATCTTCGCCCTTGAAGATGATTTGATCTGAAAAGGCAGGAGAGTAGATAATACAAATTGACAGAATCATCTACCTTGATTTTGGGTTTGTTTTACTTCAGGTTTGTTTGGTCAATGGCTTTTACATTGCTAACTTTTAAATCAGTAAGAAGTAAATTTCCATTTACTTCAGTAGCTTGTAGTCTTGCCCAAAATGCATCTACAATAAGAACAAAACCTATAATACCACTTGATTAGCAGCTCCCCAGAGTGGAATCAGACAAGGATAAATTTCCCAAACATTACACTGGCAGGTGGATAGATGGGAGCATGGGCAGGTGGATAGATGAGAGCATGGGGTAGCATGGCAGGTGCACGGCACTGCCAGTGATGAACACCTTAATCTCTGTAAACTCTGCCTGTGTGCAGAGACACCCCCTGCCTCCTGGCCTCACTGACAGCCATTCTGGGTTCAATGACCATGTGACACTATGTTAGACAATTTCCTGTTCTGTAGTTCAGAGTTTTTGGTGGCCCAGCTGCAACTGCATTGTGGCATTCAAAGCAGTGTGTTCACAGTATTTGCTCACAACACAAAGCTAACTTTAATACCATAGCTGTTCCTAGGATTAGAGCACGCCATAGTTCCTTTACCTTTGGCTTCTAAGAAACTCAGATTTCACCAACAGTCACTCATATGTAAAACTCATGATTCCAGGCTCAACAACATGTTTTCTGCTTTCTGGAAGCTCTACCCGGTCTTGTGCCTTTGTCAGTCAACTGTTTCCCTGAAATACTGCTTTCAAACCTTACATACATTTTCAAGAGGCAAAAGTGATGTGTGCAATTTTGGAGCTATTTCAAACTCTTAGAAAAGTGCTACTTATTTTCATTTTATGCCTATCTGCAACACTCTTTTAGGTCTCACTCATTTTTCTGTAGGCAGTCATTTGTCATCTCTATTGCATCATTTTGCAACTGCAGATCTCTCTCTAGGTACTAGACTGTGTTTGGTGAAAGCAATAAAGACTCCAATTACCTATATGTTTCCCTGCTGAAGGTGAACTTTTGAACTACAAAGATAGACTAAATTTTCTGCACTTTACTTTGCAGAAGCAACTGCAGGCCAATTTCATTTCTCAGACATACTGTAGCTCATTGATATCATTCCATAATAACAAAAACATAGAGGAAACGTTCAGAAATTTTTAGCATTATTATAACACACATTCAAGTACATGGCTAAAACTTTAGATGAATAGAACATATTATGGAGTAGGTATGACTGAAATTATTTTTATGCTTAAACTGTTTATAGCATGTGTAAGATTTACTGTGAAAATTTGATACTTTAAAGAAAAGCAGTATCAATTTGTCTAAAATATTATTTGACTTAATATTTTTTTCTTTAATCAGGTTATCAAAACTTCAGATAAAAATCTTGTCCTTTTCTTCATTTATCTTTTTTATACATAGATTTATAGTTGGTCCAGCTTTCAAGAAAAGTAATACATATTTTCTCAAGATGAAAGTAGAATTTACCTTATTTACAAGAAAAAATAAGTACTTAATAAAAATCTGAGAGTGAAACTCTCCGAGAGTACTTCAAGTACTTAGTAAGAATCACACAGTCCGCTGGATGAAGATGAGAAAGTTGTTGCCAATAAGAAATTATTATTCCTTTAATTAAAGTTAATCCAAAATTCAATCTTACAGTAGAGTACAGTACACGATACACATGATTTCCTAGAAAAATGAATAATATTGCTTCATGTATGAGATATGGCTTAGCTGCTGTGGGACTTCCCATATCTGAAAAAAAATAAGACACAAGGAGGAGACTAAACAATTTAATGAACGTGTAAAAACCTTATGCTCACTCCGAACAATGGAAAAAAGAAATCTTTTTATTTCTATTATTTGGAACGGTATTTCCGATTTTGTAAGGTTTCACTAAGTGAAGTTTCATATTCACCACTGGTTTGGTTTTCAATTGTCTAACAAAAAGGGAGATAACATAGACTAGGACAATACATTGTAGAATTAACTGGCAAGTACTTAACAGTCAGCATTATTTTTGTATTGTTCTTGTCAGCAAAGAAGCCTGCTGAAGTTTAACCTACACAAATGAGCCAAGCTCCCTCCGGCTGACCGTAATTCTGTGTGTTACTAAAACCAATGGGTCTGCGTTGATTTCCATTATCTGAGGCTGCTCCACAGTCTTTCTACTACAGCAAATTAGTTATTTAATAAAGCACTGCAGTTTACATGTCTGTAGATACACTCATTAACTCTAGCTCGAAGTAATTTGCTGAGACCTAGGGTTTGTGGGAAAAATGAAATTATGTGCTCCTTGTGATTATGTGCTTCTAAAGTTTGCATCATAAATATCAATAAGACCACCTTGTCTCAATTTCACTGCAAGAGTTAAACTAAATAAAAGATTTTCAGCAATAAGTTTCTCATTGTTTGTTTTTCCGATCAGAAACAGAAAATTAAATGCTGCAGATCAATTAACATCACTTTTGTTGCCCAGTCACTTCACAATTTATTTATAAATTAATACTTTTTGGATCCACATGTTCTGTTCATGAAACTCCAGTACCATTTCCTGAAACCTGGATGATTGATGCAAAGTCTGCAGCTGTCTACTGACGCCTTGAGACAGTAGTTTTAACTGATTATTGCTTATTGTATCCTAGAAAAACATTAAAATGGTTGGCTCTTTTTCCTTTTTTTTTTCCACTACTCTTCAGAAAAAAAAAAAAAAGTAGGTAAATTTTGCTCTCTTTTAGGTTAATCTTGGTTAGTACTGCTAGAACATACCAGCTAAAATAGAAGAAATAGATCAAAACTCAAAATGTAAAGTACTTATTCAAATGTGTAGAACTGAAGAAGCCTATGACAACTGAAGAACTACAAAGAGACAGTTTACCTGAATAGGCAATCTTGTTCTGCTGTATACGCTCCATGAGTGCCAGTGTTTCCTGGCACTGACCTTTAATGTTTCTTAAAGGTACTGTTTCACAGGAATAAAAATGCACGTAGCAGTATCACTGCAATCATGTGTCTTTTCATGTGTTAAAGAATGGAGCTTCTGAATGAATACTGTGCTCTTATACTTCAAACAAACAGATGCCTGTATTCCAGCTCTTAGTAACGACCACAGGGTATCTCGCAGAGAGCTGATGTTTGACTGGATGGCTGATGGCATGGAGTAGGTCAGAACTGGTACCTCGGCTTCCATCAAGCACAAATTGAACTGGCTAGGTTTTTATAACCTTCTCCAGTAGTTTAGGGCATTGACCACAGCTAAACCTTGTGTGTCTGCATAGAGATCTGTTCCCAGCATCAAGAACTATTGTTAAAAAAAAAAAGAGAATAGTGCAAGATATATGCAAATATATAGCATATTAACTAACTCTCTTTTCAGGTCTTTCAGTCCACACAGGCAATTAGTGAGCTAGGAGTTCACACACTGACTTCTTCTCATTGCCTTGCTTTTGTAGACAAGCCCTTTCTGAACTGAGCCACAGAAACACAGATGTTGTGCATTTGGATAATCTCCAAGATCAAATCATTCCAGGCACAATAGGGGAGCAGGAGTTTCTAAAGGTAAGAATATCTCTAAAGGCAAGAATATCAAAATAAAGACTATAAAAAGGATTGCATTCCACCAAATGGTTCTGCAAGATTTCTAACAGGAAACTCATGGGAACATCTAGGGGCAAAGAAGGGACATGATCCTCAGCAGTGCATCTCTGTTGTAAAATGTTCATAGGTGTTTTCTATGCAGGAGGTTTACAAAAGGTCTAAATCATGCACACCAATATATGGGGAAGTTTTATGATGCCAGGAAACCCCAGTCAGTACATCTGTTTGCTCTGTTTTACTGGGGCTTTTTCTAAGGAGTGGGATTTATTCCTTTTAAGCTTATTATGAATTTGCTAAATATTCATAGCTAAAACCTGTATGCTTCTTCTGTGAACTTCAAGAGGTTTTTTACCAGCTCTGGTTTACCTTCTGATGTGAAAACAGTGCATTTGTGTCATATGTGTCCCAAAAGACATGTTCAAAGAGAAAAGGTTTAAGCTTGGAAAGAAGCAGGATAAGCTAGTAAAGAAGAGAATGTAGGCTAAAATGGAGAATGAAGTGGAAGTAAGAATAGAAAAGAGGTTCATTTGAGGATTAGCAAATATTCCTGTCTGTGAATGGAGAATGAATTAAAGAGACAGAGAGAAGTGTACTAAAAATCTAGGTCCTACCCTGAAGCAAGCATGTTGGGTTATACAAGGCACAAGAGGGCAAGGTTCACTGCTCTGGTGCTTGGCTGGTGGGCAAGGATAAACGCACAAAAAAACTGTTCCTTTGTTCTGCCAGAATTGGGTGCACTTTCGCATTATGACTTTGCATATAGGGAAGCAGAAAGAGTAGGTAATCCATTTTCTGCTTGATGTCAGCTACAGTGTGATTGAAACTTTTCCCAGAAAACTTGTTAATGTTTTGTCTTGATGCCAGTTAAGATGTTTCTTGACATATCTTCACCTCACTTGACATATCTCCACCTCACTGAAATCCATCCTTATTGAAAGCTAAGAAAGACAGTTTTAGCTCAAATAAGGCCATTTTTGCACAGCAGAAATCATCCTTGCAAAGATTAAAGAAGCATTTTTTTCATTCAAGAGAGGGTTTCGTCAATTTCTTTGTTTCATTACCCTTTATAGCACCTGCTCAGAACTTAGTATTTAAGGAAATTCCAGTATGATCATTGTCTTTTTTTTTTTTTTTTTTTTTTTTTTTTTTTTTGTATCAAATGAATTGTTAAACTGAAAGATGTAAGTTTAAGGTTGGAGTGTTTCATTTTATAAGTAACGTATCTTAGTCACTTACTTCAGCCTGATCTGGAAAATGCCATCTTAGGAATTTTTCCCAAGTGTCTGTTAAATGTGATTTTCCCCAGTGTTCTTTGTCTGTTTTCAAGTGAGCCTTTCTTTGCAAGTAATTAAAAAAAAAAAACCAAAACAAAAACCCAACTTCACATTTGATCTGTTTTGAATTCAAGTATTTGTCTCTGACCTTTGCTAAAACTTGTAAAATCACAAGGAGATAAGCATGAAAGAAATCATGTGCTGTTCAAGTACTTAAAGTCTAGAGAAATGCACTGAAGTAGAAAGGGGATTAAGAGAGGAAGGAGGGTGAGGCCAAGCCATACTGTGTTGGTACAAGAAGGATTAGCAAGCAGACTGAACAAGGAGAGAAATTAGCTGTGCTTATTTCAGGTTAGACAGTCATAGGACGTGCAGAGATAGAACCAGATCTCAGCAGTGGAGAGGTACCAGGAAGAGAAAACAGGTACAATGCATGAAGTATAGCTTCACTTTATGTTGGAGCTGGCATTGGAGAACAGCAAGGAAACAGCAGGGAGAACAAGACACACTAGTTAAATGCAGAAAAAGCATGAACTGGGGGAGGGAAGGAGGGGTAAAAAAAAAGTTTCAGAAAACTGGTGCCTTAGGTTTTAGAATTTTGTGGTAGTGAAGTAAATGTGTCTAGCAAGCGTAAAATATGAATGAATATTTTGGAACAATTTATAAGTTAATGAGCAAATATAGGTCTACTTAGTTACTATCTTTTGTGCAGATAATGAGAAGAATATTAGTGTCTGTGATCAGAGTTGTTTGCCTTTTCAGACAGAGTATTGAAATGTAGAGTTAGAAGGAATTTTCTAGGGTGAAAGGGGTAGCCCAGAGATTTGTATCACTTGTTTTTATTTCGCTCTCTTTTTCTCTGTCTCTCCACAGGGGGAGCTAGGTGTCCCATCACAGGAAAGTCAGCGTGTGTGGACAGCCAGCTCTGGGAACAAGCCGGCTCTGCTTGACCCGCTGTCATGCGGATCCCCACGCTGCTCAGCCTTTCCCTGCTCCTGCTGCTCAGCACATTGGGTCGAGCTGGAGCTCAGTTCCCTCGGCAGTGCGCAACTGTTGAGTCCCTGAGGAGCGGCATGTGTTGCCCAGACTACTTCCCTGTGTTTGGGCCAGGTACTGACCGGTGTGGTGTGTCGACGGGAAGGGGCAGGTGCGTGCCGGTGACGGTGGACTCGCGACCCCACGGCCCACAGTACATCCACGACGGGCGGGATGACCGCGAGCAGTGGCCCATCCGCTTCTTCAACCAAACCTGCCGCTGCAACGGGAACTTCTCTGGCTACAACTGCGGCTCTTGCCGGCCTGGCTGGACTGGACCTACCTGCAGCCAGCAGATCAGTATAGGTAAGAGCATCAGAAATGTGACATGAAAGCTGCTCGTTGTCAGTGCTTGTTTCTAAATGTACCTAGTCTGTTTCTTCTCTTTAAGACACAAAATGTCCATTATATTTATTTAGCCAAGGTATGTTGTTAAAGAGGTTATTAAGGCAAGCGCTAGGTGAGCTGTTCAGCCCATGTACTTATATTTACTAGGCAGTAAAATGAAGAAAAGAAACCTGTAGTCAATGCAGGAAAGTCCATTAAAGGATAGAACGTATAAAATGAAAAAAAAAAAAAAAAAGTATTATTTGGAATTATTTAAGAGTAAAACAATATATATAGACATGTATATGTGTTTGTGAGTGTGTCTGGGAATAATATGTACCTTGACATATTTAACACCTTGTGACTATTTTGTGTGGCAGCAGTTCTTTTTATTCAAAATCCCTTATTATGATTCTAAACTATGTACCTGTTCCACTAAATATTTACTCCTTGTCGCTCTCAATATCTTTAAAAACATTAAGTCATGACCATGCACTGTTCAAATCAATCAGTCCAGGGCATGGTAAGTCTTTCTAAGAGTTCTCCAGCTTCAGTTTAGTCTAGCATACCACTAAACAGATCTTTAAATTTTTTTAAAAATGTATATTAAATCTTTGCAGGACTAGAAAAGTGTTGAATATTATAGGTAAATTAAAAAAGACAAACAGTCTTGGGGACAGATCCTTGTTCTCATCTGAAAACCATCTGAATGGACAAGATTTCAGTCTTTATTTTTAACCTTAAACACTTTTAACTTCAAAGATGTCATTGAAATCCTGTAAAATCCATAATTCCCCCCAAATGAACAATGGGTTCTGCTGATATGTGAAACAAGAGGTTTCTAGCACAAATGTACAGTGCCTCTTGCAGAAACAGAAATCAGCACGGACATTTTCACCACATAAGGAAATATTCCATGAATGTAAAAGCATGTTCCAACGAGGGTTAACAAAGCACCACTTACCAAACCAAAATTTTAACAATTCCTTAATAATAATTTATTGATGGCTATGAAAAAGATCTTTGAATTGGTTATTTTCAGCCTTTGAGCTTCAAGAACTAAACTAGAAAGCAGAAATTATTACATCTAAATTCAGTCTGCTAAGCCAGATTGCACTCTCTGGTGTTCAGGCCTATTCTATTTTATAATGATAATACCTCTGAAGAATAACCAAGAGATAAATATTAACATACACAAATTTAACAATGTAAAACTAGAGACAGGCAAACAGCAGTTTTAGCTAATTTTCTAGAATGTAGAAGAGCACTTCTTACTCTTCTCTCATTAAATCTTTTACAATACATTAAAATGCCAAGTAAATCAGATATATTATACATGATAACGAGTTTAAAAAGAGTAAATTAGTTTCTTATTATGCGTTAAGTTTCCACATTGAGCTCACCTCTTTTGCCCATTTATAGACCTGGCCCCTGCTCAGATTTTAGAAATAATTTCTGGATTGCTGTTGGCATATCCATACTAAATTGCTGTAAAATGCAGTTTGCTGTCTTCATATCTTCTCAGTTCATGACTAACTCCATTAATAGTCACAATTTTTTGTTGTGGCTCAGGCATATACTTTGAAAATGGAAATGTTAAGATGCCTATGTAAATCAAAACTAGATGGCTAATTTTACTTCTCTACTTGAAACACTACAAAAAACACCACAAACCAACCAACCAACTAACCAAACAAAAAAACAAAAACAAAAAATCCAACACTTCAGTGATGAGGGATAGCCTGTCAGTTCAGTTCTGCAAAACAGAAAAGCATGTTTCAGGATACGCAGTCCTTGGATGACATTCCTGTTTCATGAAAGCATTTCTTCAAACTTCCCAAAAGCTTAAATATCCCTCACTGAATCAGCATTTTTTAGTGAAATGTAATTCACTTTTATTCTTCATATAGATTCATGTTGAATATCTGTTGCTGCTTGTATCAACATAATCTATCCCTTGGACAATTACAGATTTTAACTGTATTTTTTATAATGACAGTAAGTAAATATTGACTAACAACTGTGAGGATTTCTATCTTCATCTTAGTCTAAACTTAGCCTGAAATCTTCTCAGACCAGGTGAAAGAAGGACTGGGGTGATCTAAACTCTGTACTTCTTGCTGAAATACTGGTATTTCAACAAGCCAGTTTTCTTCCTTGTTTCACTCTCTATATGTGGACAATGTTTTTTTTATTATTTTGAGATATACCTCTAAAAAGGATTAATATATGGCAATTGTTAATAACGTCAGGTAATGACATTAAAGAGATCTGTACTGTGTGAAATTCACAATAATTCACTGGTGAATCTGCCCTTTTTCCTACAAAGGTTCAAGAGTAAAAAAATTAATTCTTCATTAAATTGTCAAACAGACAGTTTCTGATTATGATAAATTGGTTTATAGTATTCATTTCTTGTACAGTATTACCACCGGAAACCTTAAGTATATTGGATGAAGTTCTGAAATATTTGTATGACCAAGAACTTTTCTCTGGCAGGATGGAAAGATAATCTGTAACAGTACTTCTAAAAGCACTAAAATTGCAAGGATTGGGGCTTTATTTTAATTTACCTCATCTTTTCTCAAAATAAATAACATCTTCTATTTATTCTCAGTGAGATTCCCCAATAAAAAAAAAGGGTGAATTCTTCAAGAAAAAGGGACTTACCCAGAATTATTAGGAACGCAATAAATAAGTTCTGTGAGATCAGACTTGAGTGTCTATTACTTTGGTAACTTGCTTCTTCTGTATTACCACAGTCAGAAGGAATCTTTTGGATCTAAGTGCAGAAGAAAGGAATCGCTTTGTGAATGCCTTACACCAGGCCAAGGTGACAGTCCATCCTGACATCGTTATTGCCACACGAAGACGTGAAGAAATTTTTGGACCTGATGGCAACACACCTCAGTTCGAGAATATCTCCATTTATAACTACTTTGTGTGGTCTCATTATTATTCTGTCAGGAAGACTTTCCTTGGTGCGGGGCAGCAGAGTTTTGGAGGAGTTGATTTCTCTCATGAGGGACCAGCTTTTGTCACATGGCATAGGTACCATCTATTGCAGCTTGAAAGAGACATGCAGGTGAAGTTCATGTTAATGTTGGCTGGTATTCATGCTATGTTTTGTACAGTTAAAGAACTTCTCTCCATATTACAGAGACAAAAAATGATAGCACCATTCCCTACATGTTGAAATAATTCTGCTTCAATTTCAGTAACTAATTTGGTATACTAAATTTAATAGAGTGCATTTAGGCTTCAGACTGTCACTTTTATAGAGATGTTAAAAATATTATTTTAATTAGAGCAATAGAAAATGTAAAATTTCCATAAAAATCTCTTGGAAAAAATATACATATTCTAGATATAAGGCATTTTATTGGACCAACAATATTATTTCTAGGGTGTTTTTAATCTCAAGGCCATGATTCTTGAACGACATTAATCAAAGCAGAAGAAATTCTGAAGTGATAACAGGGATGGCTTAGGAATTCCGAATCACATTTTATTTGTGTAACTGGTTAGAGAAATCAGTGTTTTGTTATATGCTGCTCCATAAATTAGTGCTTCTCTTTTTTCCCTTCTCTTATGCCGACCTATTCATAAAAAGGGTACAGTATTTTATGGACAATCACCCTTCTTAAAAAAGCAAGAATTAAGTTTTCAAGGTCAGGACTAAATAGTGTCTGAAATCACTTCAGTGTTTTCACTAGCTTTAATTGTTTTACATCAAGCTGAGGCACAAAGTCCTTTCCAAGACACACATTTGTCATCAGTGGCACTTCTCCATGTGGAAGCCTTGAGAAGTTCTATCTCTCTGTGATTTAATATATATTCCTATTTATGTCAGTTGACTTGATCATTAGTCAAAGTAATTTTGCCTCACTAATTCCAGAACTGTTCAACTCCAACCCATACCTGAACCAAACAATTGCAATTGGAAAAGCTGGTATCCCTATTCTTTACATTTCCTTCAGTTGTTCCACAGTCCACCTATTTACTATGTGCACTACAAACACTGCAAACACTGCTCTTGCTGACAGGCTGTTAAAAATATTTGGAAAATGGGGGTTCAGTGTTAATTTATGTTTCTTACAACTCACAGTATGGTTTCATGGAAGAGGTACTGTCTTATTAGTGAAAGAGACCATGACTCAGTTCAGTAGTCCAGCTCTCTGTTCTGAACAAAAGTATCAATGTGAAAAACTACCAAAAGCTTCCACATGAATTTTCCATAGAGTTCTTCTCCTCTATGAGGCAGGATTCTGACTTTTACTAAGATGTATTTAGCTGGTTTTTAGCATTTTTCTAGCAGTAAATATTATAGCTGTCTGTGTCACACACATAGTAACACCATATTTATATGGTTTAGAACATGCTGCAGGACCCCACTTTTGGACTGCCCTACTGGAACTTTGCAACAGGACAAAATACATGTGATATCTGCTCAGATGACTTGATGGGAGCTAGAAGCAATTTTGATGTCTCTCTTATAAGCCAGAACTCAATCTTCTCTCAGTGGCGAGTGCTATGTGAAAATGTAGAAGATTATGAAACTTTGGGAACCATCTGTAACAGTAAGTATGAATGATGGAAGATATCAGGAGAGAAAATTCTCTTAATAATAAATAAATATAATACTTTACATTGCAGAGGTTTTTCCCAGACAAAAAGTCTTAAAGTGGTTTTTGAACATTCTTGATCCATGTTTCATCAGTCTGTTAAAATAATACATACTATCGGGAGCTTGTAGCACAAGAAAATGTAAATGCTTTACCTTCCCTTCTTATGCAGTACCTACTAATCTCCTGCACCATAAATCATTAAGTTTGGCAGTGTTATTTCTTAACTGAAGCTTAAGTTTTCTTCTGACTACTCCACTTATCACCTTCATGCCGTTCTGCTCCTAAAATGAGAACATCTAACAACTCCCTATATTATGTGGACCATGATTTGAATGTGAGTAATACCAGATTCTAACACACCCAACCAAATTACAGGAGTTTGAAAAATTCCAGTACATTTCTTATATAATCATATAAGCATTGTCATGGAAATAGGGGAAAAAATAGGAACCCCCCAATATTGGGTTAGTCATTTACATAATCTTTTCCTCAGCTACTCTATCAGGACATCCTCATAAATCTTGGCCTAGGTCTCATCAGGAAATCACACTGAAAATCTGTAGAAAATTTTCCTAAATCACTTAGAGAACAACAAACCTCAGTGAGAAGCTTGTAGATGATTTGTTACATCCTGGAGCAGAGAATCCAGAACACAGGACCCCATGACGATTTTTTGCCTGACATAAGGAACTGACTGGTTCATTCAGTTATGTGTCACTTGTGAGGGACTTTTTTCTCCATGGTTCAGTCATGAGAAGTATTCATTCTGTGGCCTGCTGTTCTGCACCTTGTTTTCTCTCTTCTCTCCATTTCCAGGCACTGAGGGTGGTCCCATACGACGAAATCCTGCTGGAAATGTAGCACGACCTATGGTACAGCGTCTCCCAGAGCCTGAGGATGTTGCCCAGTGTTTGGAAGTTGGTGTATTTGACACTCCTCCTTTCTATTCCAATTCAACAGACAGTTTCCGTAACACAGTAGAAGGTAAACATGGCAAATAAATAGACCTGGAACAACTCCAAATAGGTCAAGGAGCAGACTTGCCATTTTTCCTGTTGGAAGTACGAGTTTGGAGACAGGCTGTTGGACAATAAGAACACATTGTTCTCAGCATTAAGTATTAGCTCAGTATTAAGTGGAAATAAGGTCTGGATAAACTACATTATAGCTATAGCTTATGTCTCCTAAAATGCACAAAAGTCTCAAGATTCTGTTGCTGGTATACTAAGTAGAAACCAATTTAGGTTCCTGAAACATAGTTAATAAATTGGTTTTGTTGAAAACAGACAGTCCTTGCTTTTGGATTGATGCCACTGCATCCCTAAATGCAGCAAACAAGTGCATCTAGCAGTTATTCTTGTATCTGAATTAAAACAAACAAAAGAAAGCAAAATAAATTGAAAGCTTTGGTAGTACTTAGTGCAATCGTATTTGAAATAGTAATTGAGGTCTGGGTACAGGATTTACTGCTAAACATGCTAGCCCTACTCTCTGGGTCATAAAACTGTTCTTCTATAAGCTCTGTGCATTTAAAATTAAACTCTCTTTCACTGGCACCAGAACACACACTCCCCCCCAACAGAGAAAACAGCCTAAAGATTTGATTTGTACTGTTCAGACAGAATCCTGACAACTTCTTCTATACCTTAATAATCCAGACCTTTTAACAGGAAAAGGTAACAAAGTGACAGTTCAGATCCCTGCCTACCAATACCTAGGTGTCTAAACATGGCTTTAGATAATTAATTGTATGCATCCCTCTCTGGAACAATTGGCCAAAGCTTGAACAGAGGAGGAATTTTCATGATGCTTCAGATCCTAACATCTGACATGAGGGCTGTGGAGTTTTGGGCACTAGCTGTCTTCTCTGGAAAAATAAACAAAGTCTGTCTTCTCTGAAAAAATACACAATATCAGAACATGTGAATTTTTCTGATACGTGTTCCTAGTATGCATGGAAACAATGTATGGAAACATGACAGCTAGCTCATCAGAATAAATGGCAAATACACCTGCTTTAGCAACCAGTTACAAAACTCATGCAACTATTTTAGTATGGTGAAAGATATGTAGGGTCTAAATATACACCACTATTTTCATGCTAGGATGTTATTTATTTTGGCCATTTTTGCTGTAGAACCCAGCATTGAAGTCCACATTCTCAGCATTCTTTTATAAAGGCTATTTTAATCAGAAAATTATGCATTCCAGGAACATTTCTCAAATGTCAGTAGGTAGAGAGTTAGCTACCCATTTGTTTTAAGCAAAGCAACACAACAGCATGAAAGCCTTTCAGAGAAAAAAAAAAAAAAAAGTATTCATCTTGAACTGCAGCTTCCAAACAAAATCTTCACTAGAATTCTTGTGTTCTTCTTTGTTTGCATATTCAGGGTACAGCGATCCTTCAGGAAAATATGACCCAGCAGTTCGAAGTCTTCACAACTTGGCTCATCTATTTTTGAACGGGACAGGAGGGCAAACTCATTTATCACCCAATGATCCCATTTTTGTCCTCCTGCACACATTTACAGATGCTCTTTTTGACGAGTGGCTGAGACGGCATTCTGCAGGTAAGATGTTCTCATGGACAGAGGCAGGATGGGTGGCTGTCTGTCTCTGTAGTCAGAGGAGCTCAACTCCTTCTTGTGGGACAGCAAGATGCCCCTAACTTGAGGAGAGAGGACTGGAATTTTAACAGTTAGTAGAGTTAACAACAACAAAGTTAAAATGAGCAAGCAGTCTTCCTCACCCCATTGACATCCATTTGCAGATCACCCTGTGAAGGGACCTGGTCAGAGAGACCAGGCACAATTCAAGAAAACATTATGTGGAACTATATTGTCTCCATAGAGCAAAGACAATGTAACCCTGGAAGTTGTGTGGACTAAATAACTATTTTCTTCTTGTCAAAGGAGAACAGATGTCCTACACATTCATTTTTACCACCTTTGTAATATACTACCAGCATTCAGTAACCATCTCCATATACTTCTAAAGGATGGTTACTGTTCCTGCCCTTGCTTTTTTAACTCCAAAAAGAACAGAGAAAGTGAAAAACGGGGAGAAAGGAAGAATAGAAGGAAGGATTTGAAAGGAATGAAGGAAAAAAAAATAAAGAGGGAAGGAGACTGACATCAGTGAACTAGGGGGAGAATTCTGTCTAACCCTTATGTCTATGTATCATGCAGCAAATATAATCCTCTGCACAATGCAACAACTGTATTCCTCTTAGGATAATCCATACGCCTCTTCCTTCTTCTACAGAAGACAAGTGTTGCTGCACAAATGAGACTTCTTTGTGCAGCTTCCACAACCTGTCTCAATTTTCCCACATCAGCTTTCAGAGAGCAATTGTATCTCCTTGTGGTTCTTACATGATCTATCACATGGTTTGGCATCATGTAACCAAGAAGGACTTTCTTTTTCTTATGTTCTGAGCTTTGTTGTTGCTGTTGTTGATTGTTTGATTTTGTTTGGTTTGGGGTTTTTCTGTTTTAATTCAGCTGACTTCCTTCTGATTTAACACAGTGTTGCCAAAACTTCCACTGGAATTTACATCAACTGTCCTCCTGATGGGAGAGCTGTTCATCACTGTTACAATTAGGCAAAGCTAGAATGTAGAAAAAAGTCTTTGCCATATTTCTCCTTTTCCAAGTAAGAAGAAATGAAAAGTCCAACACAGGCAGAATTTTAAAAAATTTATTGGTGGTTTCTATTCAAAAACAAAGATAACACTAGTGGCCTTGGTTTTGGACAGCACAGAGCGTCTGTTTTGTATCTGTCACACTAGAAAACCAATCCTTCTGGAACAACTGAAAAAGAATACTGGGGTACTCAAAATCCTGAGTTTGAAAAAAAAAATTAAGTAGTGCAAGTTATTTTGAACTTATTTACAGAAATGTGATTTGACTTTCAAATTTAGATATCTCAACATACCCACTGGAGAATGCCCCTATTGGACATAACCGACAGTACAACATGGTGCCTTTCTGGCCTCCAGTAACCAATAATGAAATGTTTGTTACTGCACCAGAAAACCTGGGATACACCTATGAAGTCGAGTGGCCAGGTAAACTGTGCAACCTAGATACTTCCTCTCCTTTTTTTTTTTTTTTTTTTTTTTTTTTTTATAGTATCTTTGTCACTTGACATTTATTCAAATTTCACCAACAATATTTGCTGTCTTTGTAAAGGCCTTTTTCTCCTTTCCTGCCCTACTTTCTGATGTTCGTTTGGGATGTGGTATAGATACTGGTCAGAGATTGTTCCAGCACGAGGTTCTCAATTTTAGGAGAAGTTCATATTTGGATCTTAACCTTGCAGAACATCCTTATTCCTATGTCAAATAGCTTCATTAACTCAATAGAGAGAATGCAAGTCCTCACAAACCAGGTGGCAGGAGAAAGGTTGAGGACAGATTTTAGAGTGGAGCAAGATAGACTAAATCTTCTCACTAAATCTTATAATTTCTGAACAAAAATTATCAAACAAGATTTGAATTAGTTCTACTCCCCAGCTCAGTGAATAATGACAGATGCTGAGTTTCAGTCTGAACCTCTGATATTTATCCATATACTTGACATTTGCTTTTAATATCTTTGCCTTTTGTTTTCCTTCTTGTAGGTCGGGCTCTCCATGTCACAGAGATGATAACTATTGCAATAGTGACTGCACTGGTTCTTGTTGCAATTATCTTTGCTGCTGCTGCATGTATCGTACGTGTAAAGAAAAATAAGGATGAGTTGCATCAGCCTCTTCTTACTGACCAGTATCAGCACTACTCAGATGATTATGATGGCATACCAACACCAAGCCAGTCTGTTGTTTGAAGAGATGGCACTTTTTTGCATCTGACTGAAACTGGGGATCTTTTTGCTTTATTTCATAAATGGTGGTCATCCACCTGCTTTAAAATAAAGAGCATAAACTGTCAGGCGTCTCAATATGTTTGCTTCAGATTTCACTTCCACTTTCATCACACCTAGGCATCAATAAGTCATATTTGAAATGCTAATTCTATGTTGATTACAACAGAATCTCTCAAGGGTCACCTGCAAGCCTTTTCCATGCATATTTCTGAAAAATCTGGCAAACAGTAGTTAACTTGCCAATAGCCAACGACATCTGACTTCATCTAACCTTTATACCCAGAATTCTTTTATGAAGTACCTTTGTGAAAAGGTCAAGTCTAGAACATGACAGAAGGAGAATATGAAATACAAGTAAACACCTTGGCTAGATGAGTAGAATGTCTTTCAAAACAGCCAGTATGCCACACAGGGGGTGACAACAGAATTCTGAGGAGAAGAGTGCATTTGAAATCCAACTTTATTCACAAACTATAGTTATGAACTATATTGCTGCATTTAAGTGGATCTATGAAAGAGATTCATTGTCCATGCCACTCCAGTATTTGGACACTTAAAACTGGTGTTCAAACACAGCTGCCTGAAAGGGCATCCAGTTCAAAGGACAGCTGGCAGCAGCCTTTGCTTAATTTTTATTTCTATTTTTGACTCTCTCTCTCCCTTCCTCTCTCACACTATCTCCAAGGCAGGGCATTTCCCCCAGCAATGAGAGACTTTGCTTCAGTTGTCTCATGCTGGAATTTAAACCCACTCTTGTACTTTGAGAGAAGGCCCTAGGCATTAAGCGGTAGAACAGACTCAGAAAAATAGCCTTAAGCAGCGGCTCTTGGATAAATTCAACAAAGCCAACAGGAGAGCAACAAACTGAGACCTGCCTTTACAGCCTGAGGTAGGCTTGAGGAATCTGGCTTGAAGCCTCACCTCCTCTCTCTCATCCTGAGTACCAATAAATCATCAGATTGTCCTCCTATAATGTGTTATTGAATTTAATTTAGCAGTCATTATCTGACAACAGAGATGTTCCTGGTTTCAGGCCATCAAATCCCACACGATGCACTGAGTTTTAACTGATCATAACATCAAAATGTCCTTTGTCTCTCTTTCTGTCTGAGCCCAACTTCACAGAAATGGCAAATGACTTGGACTGAGCTCCTTCAGACTGAGGCAGCCCTCCTAGAGACCAAGTTACTAGGTAGAAGTAAAGGTCACATGCCTTGCTAACCTCAGGGGTTGCAGTGAGGACCAGGTGTGCTCAGGGCACACGTACTCAGTTGCAAGAAGATACATTGAGAATGATGCAAACAGGAAGCCAAGTACTCTTGGCTAGGCAAATGGAAGATGAGTTATCATCTCAACCCATTTTACAAAGCATGAGCTCTGGAGAGCAACAAAAATGTACACACATAACTGATACTGAGAAAGAAAAAATTCATCTATAGCACCCATAGCAAAATTACCTAGAAATTTTTGTTGTGCTCTTGTTTAAACTTACAGGCTAGCCAACAACTATTTCACATATACAAGCAGCAGCTTGTGCTCCAACTTAAATGCCTTTTCCTGTCATTCTTGCGTGTACCAACTAGCAACTTAACAAGTCATCCACTTTACTGATTTCAATGCATTAAAGTAGGGTGGTCCAACATACGTTGGAGTCAAGAGACCTGGATTTTATTCTCAGCTGTTACTGACCTGATGAATGTTCTTAGCTAGCACATTTTTACCTCTGTGACTCATGTGGCTTATTTATAAACTGAAAAACCTTTATAAAGTGTATTTACTTCAATGGATGAAAAAAAACCATACAGAAGCTTGACAGGAAAAGGAAAATGTCAAGGCAAAATCAGATATTAAGAGGATGTTAATCATTAAAGCTGTTCAATCCTTAAAGTAAAAGCATACACTTGTGTTCCAAGGAGGGCACAAGTCTTGAGCGTCGGAGATTGAAGACAAATGCCTGCTAGTTACAGCTGCCACACATAAATGAAGGAAGCAAAGCAGGTTTTCACAACGGAGGTAAAATAAAAGTGACAGCAAACACAGGAATTAGAGACAGAAGGAAAGTGGAGAACCATGTGCTTGACCCATTCTTGATAATAGTCTCACAAGTCCTTCTTCCTTTGGTCACTATTTGCAGTAGTTGAACTATGTCTGGGTGTGGAGAAGTTCCTGCCATTCATTGGAGCTGCCTGGTGCTTGTTCCTGAGCTAATACGATGGGGGGGTAACTAACTTGGATTTGAAATCTGAGATGGCCAGCATATGAAAAAATTGAAAAAAAAAACCAAAAAAAGAAAATTGATTGTATCATAATTAAAGTCTTTAACTTTTTACATGGAGGCAAAAACAGGTAGGAAAGGTCCCAAGAAGAGAGGAAGGGAAACTGTGGGAAAAAAAAGGATTGACTAAGAAGTCCTAGGTGCAGCAATTATGAAGCACAAGGTGTCATTTTCCCCCATGTCTTTTCCTCCCTGTTCTTCTCCTGAAGGTTTATTCATATAAGAGTTTTACATGAATAAAAGCAACTATAAAGTATATGTGGAAATTGTATACCTGGAAATGATGGTAAAATAGAGCTAAGTTCATGGTGAACTGGTGATCATGCCAAAAAGAACTGTGACATAAATAGCCAAAAGTTGGCACCATTAAGGAAAAACTGAAAGGAGTCTCAGATTCAGATACATGTAGAGTTCCTCAAAGATCTGTCAGGCAGGAACTCTCACACAAATTAGAATTGTGAAATTTATGTAACATTTGGAGATTACCATATAGTATTGATAATGATGCTAAGGGGAACAAAACCCAGGAATTTAATTGCTGATAGATCATCTTTCCCCAAATAATTATAGGCCTAATTATATACCATATCATTATTCTTTTGACTTATATTGCAGTGACTGTATCACAAAACAAAACCACAAAAAACAACCAAACACACAAACAATTTAGGCCTCTTAGGCCTAAATTAGGCACCCTATAAAACTGGGGATATTAATGAGTTGCCTTCTTAGCTCCCTAAGTTTGGTTTTTGAAATTTATTTCTCTTATAGAAAACCAAATTAGTAGACAGAAACTAGTGAACTCAAACAGTGAAACAGTAATTCAGGTTGTCTCCAGACAGCATTAAATTAATAGAGATTTTGAGAATATTCAAGAGAGAAGAGGAACTAAAGTAATTAACTTTAGAAACAAACAGAAGCTTGCCAAAGCAGCATTTGACTTTGGAAAAGAAATATTGAAAAAGTTCTTTAACCATGTAAATGAAAATGCAGAGTCAAGATTAGCATGATACAGATAAATTTTCCTATGTGAATGATACTCGACCTCTGTTTTCATTAAGACGAACTACGTTTCTTGTACAGAAAGAGGTAAAACCTAATGGAATGATAGACAGTAACCACCTAACAGGAACTAAACAATACATCTGCACCAAGACATCGGGTAATTTTCATCAGAGAGCCTAAAAATTACTTAAGAAACTGTAAGTCTGTCTATAAGGTGACTGAATAATTTCACCAGGTCACCTGGGATATTGTGCAATTGGGAGTAGAAATATTTTGTGAGGGAGGGAAAGTAAAAATTTTCTCTGCAACTACAAACTTATTAATTTAGACTCAGTAGCATGCCAGTCTTCAAAACAAACCATGGAAATACAATTTGGATTAAATAAGACAGATTTATCAAAGTTAGACCATGCTAGTTAGCTTAATATCTTTCTTTGATAAGATAGACCAAAGATTTTATTTAGGAATTCTATTGATTCTGAGGGCTTCATAAAATGGCATGTGCTTAAGCCTGAAAGTTAAGAATTGAAAGAGGAAGTGTGTGGACTGGGAAGAGCATTAGCGAGAGGTAGCGATGCCTTACTGAAAGATGTAGCAGGGGTACAGGGCTGGTTCCTGTAGCAGAATAATGAAGATTGAATCAGCCTTATTTAGTTCTTTCAAGAGAGATTTGATACACAAAAATGCACTAAGTGGATGGTCACCCCCTTAGGACAGTAATGGAAGAGAACATACAGAGGCACAATGATAACCTGCAAAATGATAACCTGCCTTGTGAACCTGAAATTTGAAGAAAGGTTGAGAGGGAGCAAAACAGCACAGCAATGATATCTCCTCCCTTTCCCTAGATTCCAGTAAGAGGAATTTCTATTCCCACATCCAAACTTTTCCAGTAAGGAAAAAAAGTATTGCAAAGTTTGCAACAGCAAACCTTATGCCACCAAAGTGATACTCGAGTGAAAATAGCAAAGGCAGTTGGCCCTAAGACACAGCATAGTTCATTCAATAAATATACTGTATACCCTGGAAGTTTTAAAGATTCTGTGAGTTGGCTGCCCACAATAAAGGCAGCATCTGGGGAAAACATTTCCTTACACATTGATATTTCTACATTAAAGAAAAGTTTTTCAAAGGCACATTAAAGAATTTAGTGGAAGCTGCTAGGTGATTAGGCTGTCCAGTTAACTTCCTCTTAATGATGGGTAGTAAAATCATAACTCTTGTAAGCATTTGCTTTGGGCACAACGCTGAACAATTTTCTAACTCCAGAAGTCTCACTTCATCTATGTGCGGGAGGGTTTAACAACGCTTATTACTAAAAGCTTTATGTTGACAGTGAATTAGAATGGCCCCCAAAACAAGATTTATTGCCAAAGCATATTCTGATTGCCACCTTAAATTTTTAGTGTTCAAAACATGCCTACCAGCTAAATATTTGACTATCAAAAAAATAATTCAGCAAGGGAGCATGAATAAAACTGAGATGTTTAGATTCAAAATGTTAATTTGAAGCAAAATGTATTGATCTCCTCTATAACAACTAAATTTTAACTCGATATCTCATTTAACCTCCAGTTCAGAATTAAATTGCTGGCTTTAGCAGATGCAATGGTACTTTCCCAAGCTATTATGTTGTCCTGGTACCGTGCAAACTGCTGCCTGCCCCAAGCAAGGACAGATGGAGTCCGATCGTGGCGCACAGGGGAACGGGCGAATCTCCGGCTTGGGTTCACCCCACTCCCGATGGCTGGCATGCAAAGGAGGTAGGATAAAGCAGAGGGCCTCTCGTGGGGGAAATCAGTTTATTTCAGGGTGAAGAACCCACGAGGAGAGACCAAGCCATGTGCCTGGCAGGTTGGTTTTGTACCCTGACAAAGAGGCGTGGAAAACACACCGTAACCAATGATACATCAGCCAGGGGGTGTTACTGGGGCGGGGAGAAGGGGTTTCAGCCAATGCAGGAAGGCGTAGGTGGGGAGGAGTAACATAGACCAATTAGCTGCCAAATAACCTACAGCTGGCCCTGGGTCACTCTGGGAAAGCGGCTGGATATGGAGAAGGGAGATATGCAGCTACGAGGTAAGGCACGGATTTATGTATTTTTCCCAGCCTTATGAATGCTCAGGGCTTTTGGGGCTGGCCCTGGGGTTGGTCATGGTTCACTGCAACAAGCAGATGCTCTGTCCAGGTAAAGTGAAAGGGAAATCACATTCATAATACTTGCTACTTGGTGTTCACTGGAGAGAATTAGCACAATTTCAACAAAAATAAACCTTGGATTGATTTCTGTGTAGATTTTTAAACATAGAGCATAGTGTGCATTGCTTTGTGTCATCCTCCAAATCCCCCCCTCCCCTCCACCCCCCCAATACCCAGAGTATGCTTAGGTAAGACATTTCCAATTCCAATTACGTGCACCTCTGTTCCCTCTTCACCACTCAACTGCTGGGGGCAAAGGACAGGATCTAAACAGTAATTTTACAGTATGTTAAGTTTTCATGCATAGAAACTGACTTCAAGACCTTTGGCAATCAGCCAAGAATGGATTTAGATTTTATAATTCATAACAGCTCTTCAAGGAATAAGGCTAGTATCTTGCTAAGTCCATGCCCCTGTTCAGTACAGGAGGGACCCATGGTTCTTGCTTGAAGCTAAAAATTCTGCACAGGAAGACAGAAGCAATGCTGTAGAATCTACCAGCCTTAATTTGAGGCTGAACTGGGGATAGGATGACTGCCTAAGAGGATTTTTAAGTTGACCATTCAACCTGTCTGTTTACCACTGGTGTTAAGTTTTATTTTGCTTCAGTTCAGAAAGTTTCAGAGAAAACTAATGGTATAGATAAAAGGCCTTATGTTGAAGAGAATTTCTCCAAATAAAAAAAATCTCAAGGGAGAAGAGAGAAGACTGATAAAGTGTCTGATAGAAACTGAAAGTTGTATTGTAGCTGAAATGGACTCAGGCTATTGAGCATGAAGTTTTGCAGGAAGAACAATATTTCTCTCTAGACTGACAGATCATATACTACCAAAAAAAACCCCAAAAACCCCAAACCAAAAAAACCCCTCCAAACAATATCATTGCATCTAAGGCCTCCAAGTGCAATTTTATCTACTTGTAACACATACGAATCAATATATAGGAACACTTCTCAGTATGAGCAACAGAGTTACAAAGAATGAAATAAAATTAAATAGCATTGACTGATTGAACGGTTATGTCTGGCATTAATCAAAAACAAAAATGCTGGTTTCAGCTGGACTTTGAATGACAGGGATCATCCGTACTTCTTATTTTTCAATTTATGTGGCGGAAAAACATCACCCTTGCTAACAGATACTAAGATATTGCATTTAGTATGACCATAAAGCATTAGTCTTGTTTAAAATAAGGTGAACTACACCATGGCTCCAACTGTGCAGGCAGTGTAACCCCGCCCGGCTGCTGCCGGCCCCAGTGGGCAGTGCACAGTTCAGGGTGCGCTGCTGGATACATGGGAGTGCTCCGCCCAACAAGCTGGGTCGTCCTCTACCAAAGAATAGAAAACCACTGAACTAAAAAGGCACTTCAAGTTCTAAACACAGTTTTTGGAAGAAGTCGTTTAATTTGTGCCCTTCATCTTCCTATTCCAAGAGAAGTCTGACTTCTTTCTCGTTGGGACACTATTTAAATTGTTGCAGAGTCACTATTTTACAAACATATGCTTAACGAATCAACTCATGCCTAAATGTCTCGAATCTGTTACTGGTGCACAACAGCAACTAAATGTTGCCCACTCAGGAAGGCAATTATTGTTGTTGTTATTATTAACAATAAATTGGTTTTTGACAGAGGCAGAGACGTGATGATCAAAATGTCTTTTTTTTACCCCTGGACCTCAAGTGATAAGAAAACGATGGCCTACCAAATACTGACATAATTTGATATTGGCAATTTATTATCTTAACTTGTTATTTTTGTATTTCTAGTGGTTTTTTTCTGGAAGTCTTGGAAGACAAATCAGCAGCTGAAGCAGAGGGCCCTCAAAAAGAGCATCACTTCTTCAAGTGAATAAGAAGAGTCCCCATTTGAGTAACTTTTTCAGATGTTCTGTCATCAGTCTCAGGCTTATTATAATTATCCTTAGTGATTCTTTAAAATGTCTCTTCTAGCAGTGAAGATTTGGGGTCAGAGAGAAGAGTACTTCATACTTCAGCTTCCCACACACAGAAAATGTGTATTCTGTTCAAAATTACCCCAAAACTATTTCTGACTCAGAGGAAAATAGTCATAAATGTTAATTATGGCTCTTACCCTTCAGGTGTTAGTGAAGTGGCGGGAAAAATAAGTCTATTCTCTTAGCTATGGAAGATAAGATAAGATAAGGAAAAATGACAGATAATGAAGGATAATGACATCAACTAATAGTAGATACCTGGAAGGAATTCTGTGAATCTTAACATCTCAGGGTCATGTCTTATATCATCCTCAGGGGTTGCATTTTCTATGATTCTATAATTTTACACCCCATGGAGAAGGAGCCTTAGCTTTGACATTTGCTTGAGCCATGTAAGGCTAGAGGTGCTTCCTAGGCCTGACTGTTTTGTGACCAGTGATTCACCTGGTTTGTTTGTTTGTTTTGGTACTGCTTTACTGCTTTTACAGAAAAACCCCTCTTGTTCTGCCTCATCTCTCCACCTTTATTCAGGTTCAGCTCAGCAGCACTGAGGCTAATGGGTCAGACCACAGAACAGAGAGGGTTTGCTTTTCAAACCTGTCACCAGCCTGCAGGTTGGAAATCTGCAAAATGTTACTGGTCATGTCAGTAGCAGAGAGATGGACAGGTGAGGAGAACTCCATAAACAGAGGAGAGAGGAAGACAGTAATTACTTCTGCGGGAAAATTTATCTTTGTGCATGATGTCTGTTCACGCTCTGTATCTTCAAAGGACTTTGGACAGCTGGCTATCCAAAGTCCTTTGGATAGTTACTGAAAGCAGGCCCTCTGCATGTGGATGAATTTCACCTATTTGAGAGGAAACTCTGTCTTCTGAAAAAACATTTTCATCCAGACTTTTGACTTGAAAATTTCCATCCAAAATACGATATTAAATGTTTTGCCGACCAATGAAAAAAATATGGAAAATGAAAAAAAGATGAAAAAAGGGAAAAAAAGAAAAGACTATTAAGAAAACTTGAAGGATGGGAAGCCAGAAAGAGAAATGAGCACATAAATGAGTATTGCTTGTTTCAATCAAGTTTTCCGATTATGTTTAAAAAAGGAGGAATAAGTCTTCCATTGTGGAAATACTTGCCTGTATTTAAACAGCTGTAGTTTTTTTCCCTCTTGCAAGGTCCTTTCTGTTTAAGTGGCCCTTGCAGTATCATTCTAGCACAGCCCTCTTTCCAGGATAGCAAACAATCCTGTTTAGTGTTTCATATCCATGTGTTTTATGCAAAAATAATGTGCTTTGCCTTCCACTAAATTTCTCAAAAGACCCAAATCCAAACTGACAACAGCCTCTTCTTATCACCCCTTTCTGCAGGCACAGAAACTCCTACAACCCCAGGAGAAGGCAGACATGCAGCACAGCACTGGATGTTCATGGGTCCTCCCCAGGCACTGGAGGTAGCAGCCTGCACAGCTGTTTTGTCCAAGGATGCTTTCAGGGACACAGCCTGGGACTCTCTAGGCCCTCTGAATCCTGTTGTACGGCCTACCACTAAAAAGCAGATCAACTTCAGCCCCTGTGGTCAGGCACTTCCAGGCACAGTTTCTGGTTTCTCAGTCAGCTTGTGTTGCTTTTCCAGATAGAGAAGAAAATGGAGCCCAGTAATTCTCAAACAACATTGTGTTGATGTACTAGGTATGCAGAGTCTGGAAGGGAAGAGGGAAATTTTTATCATCTATAACCAGATATTGGTGACATTGGAATTTCACTTGTAACTACCAGTGGGATGCACTGGTGATAGTCCCTGAGAGATGAGCACACGATAGGTGGTATGGGTAGGCATGGCTGCTCCATCATCTGGGGAAGCGAGACCAAGGTACCAGTGTGGGATCATGACTGCAGCTTAGCTTCTTCCATAGGAACAAGGGTCTGGAAGGACATCTGTGACACCGTAAAAGTAGTCAATGAGGTTATCACATTTCATTCTGGATTTGCACTTAATTCGGTGAGAAAGGTCTATAGACCAAAGACTGTATTTTAGAAATAAAACAGAATGTCAGAGTAACACTTAGGGGCCTCAAAAGCCAAATGCTTTCTTGGCTATTTGCTTGACATCACCAAGTATTAAGTGAAAGATACTTCCCTAAAGATTTAGTTTTTAAAAATTGCTTTATCATTGTATAAGGAATATGCCATAGGCTTTTTGTTGGCATCAACCATGTGCCTGGACCTCTCTTCAGGAAGCACTGAGGGCAACTTCCATAAAAAGGAGAAAAGCAATTTAAATTCCTAGCAGGTTAGAATTTGGGCTGACACATTCTTCACCTATGGCTAAGCATGGTGTCCTTCCATCTAAAATTAGTACCCTCAGACACCATCTTCCGAGATACAGGTTATCAGAGAAACAAACATACGATGGAGAAGATCAGATGTGGGAAAGGATGGTGTCAGGAGATCCTTCAATAACTGCATTTAGGGCTATCTCAAGGACAACAAAAGTAGGCTTGAAATATTTCACTTTATTTAAGACCCTGAGCCACCTGGAACAAATTATATCTGTTGTGGTATCATCTGGCTGCAATTTACCTGAGCCTGAATTCAAACCTGATCTTTAGGCTTAGTCACCTTCTGAGGCTGCAATTTTCTTCTTCTCCTGAGGCAGGTAAAGTTTAGTTAGGATCAGGAAATATCAGGATAGGTGATTCAGGCTACAGTCTCTGTGAGATAACTGCTATCATCAGATGCTGTTAACATTTTTACTTGCTTAACTAAAGCAAGCTATTGTTGCAGTACAATAAGTGGCAGTGGCCACTTCAACAGAACAATCGGAGGATTGGTGGACAGGCCTCCAGGACACAGAGGTTTAATTCTTACCTCACAGTTACAGCGAGTTCCCATGGTCCCAGTGGGAATTAGTTTGCATATTTCAATGTTACTGGTTTAGGAGTTCTCCACCCAGTTTTATATAAGTTCATGTTTAGGCATTTTCCCTAATCGCTTATGTATTAGTTCTAGAAAGTTCTCTTTTCTTCGATGCCCCATTGGTTGGTTCATGTAACGTCCTCCCCTAAGTTATCCCCATTGGTTATTCCCCTGTTGTCTCCCCCCTCCTCAGTCAATCCCTATTAGTTGTTTCCCTTTCTTCCACCCCCACATAAAATACTGTGTTCTCCCTTATCCCTGGTCTTTGTCCCTGGACCCTCCACCTGTAATAAACCAGCTAGAACCTATACAAAGACCCCTCTCTCATCCTTTGCCTCCACTGACGCCTTGCCAACACCTTTGTTTGGGGCTTGCTCCTTGTGAAGGAGCCAGCCTTCTCTGTGTGCTGCCGCTAAAGCCAAGGACATCTGTACTTGGACACTGTGCGGCCTCGGGCAGCCCCCCTGGCATCAAGCTATGGATTAACCATGTCAATACAGTAGAACAGTATCAATGGGAGTTAGAAAGTTGGGCTTTGTAGGGGCTGCCTAGGAATTTAATGCTCACAGTGCCTTCCGTTAACTACATAATTTTAGGTCTAGGCCATGTAAGCACCACCAGCTAAGGCAAAGCAGTGGGCATGATATCACGGTGCCTGATCTCATTGCAGATTACTGCTGATGGTCTAAGTCTAGCTGGATCTAAATCTAGCTATATCTGCTCAGAGTGGACACTGGTAGGAGACTCTACTTGCTTGAGCTGTACTAGAGACTTAAGGCAGACTTCAGTAACTGTGCATAGTATTATAACTGGTTTGGAAGTCTTCATCCATGTTTTACCTCATGTTATAGAAACTCATTGGGTTAATTTAATTATAGCATTGGGATTAATACTTGTTCTGACAAGCAGCAATAATTACCTTTTTTAAGAGAGAAGTTTTCAAGACTACATGTGTGCTTTGTAGAGAGGTATGTGCTAGGGTATAGATTATGTGAGGAGCTGATTTGCTAATCTGGATTAAGGTTGATTGTCCAAAGAGAAAATATTAAATCAATATGAAAATAAATAAATCAAACTATAAAAGCCAGCATTTACTATGCAATTAGGTTTCAAACCATCAAGGACTGATCTGCTGTTTTGGCAGTCAGAATCTTGTTCAGCACCTGAAAACATCCCAGATGCTAAATTTACATTTTGTGTGTCTTTGTCTTCAGAGTAAATTAAACTGCTAGACCTATATACTAAATGAGATATAGAATGGCTGAGAGTGGTTTATGGCTGCCCATTGGGACTAGGGATCAGTCAAGGACCAAGGTTCAGATGAACATGCAAAACTGGGGGCTACTGGAACAGATCCACAGACTATCCTGATTGAACTTACTGGTTGGATGGAGCACAGAGCCACTGGGAGGGATGCAGCTGATGAGGCTGGGGGTGTGCTGCATGCTTACTTGTACCTGGAATAGATCTCCACTACCTGCAAAACCAAAGAGCATCACTGACAGAGAATGCAAAAGCTTGACTTTAATGGACACTGGTGATTGCCATTCATTTGTTTATGCTTAATAAGGGAAAACTGAAAATATTCAGATGGAAATTGTATGTAACCAAGTTGGGAATGGGCTAGATTTTTGGTGTGCTTTACCAATCTAGGCAGGAATTAAATCAGCCTAGGAATTTTAGGGTTTTTTACCCCTTGTTCCCTACCCATAAGTTTTAGTGAAGTTATTGTTAAAAGCTCACAACAAAGAGACTATTGGTGTCACTGTGTTTATTCCATGTTAAATGTTGTCTCAGCAGAACTGGGAGGGATGGAAAGCAATTCAAGACACTTAAAATAATGAGCTATTTCCTCTCCTTACAGCACTTAAAATAATTGTCTTAGGGAGGGTGAAGAGTCATTCCTGGCAATAATTTAATGTGTTCTCTTCATATTATTCCTTTCAGCGATATCAAGGTTGTCTGTAATAAATGACTCTTCTACAGCTGACAGCTTTGATAACACTGTTCACTTCCCATAATAAATAAGATCAGCCTTCAGTGCCACTTTCACTGACATTTATCTTGTGACTCTACAGGTTTTTTAATCAGTGCAAGGCCAAACACAGACCTTACTGTGTTTGTGACAGGTCCTGGGCCTGATTGTATAGCTGCTATTGTAGTGAATAAACATCTGCCCCCTTTACCTAATAAGCAAAGACTAGCTGACATCAGGTGGTGTGCAAATGAAAAAGATGGGAGAGGTTGCATGAGCAACGCCTTTAAGATGTCAAAAGTGAATCTTTCAACAGCAAGATAAAAAGTAGGACAGCAATCATGACCTGCTTTGCATGCACTTCCTGACCTCCCATGGTTTTTCACTGCCTGCCTGGGGACAACGAGAAGGTCCGTGCTTTGAATAATGAGTGTGGTATCTTGCTAGGAGAACCCAGAAGATTCATGCCAGGTCTGATTTGAGTCACTGTCATTTCCATTGGAGACACTATTTGCAAAACTAGAACTGGTTGATGAGCCATTAATAAGCTACAAACAAGAGGACTGCTGTTTAGAAGACAGAACCCTTCTGCTGCTTGAAGAAACAGGTTTTTGAATAAGGTTTCTCTTAGCAGCAAGCCAATATACTTAAGTTAATACACTGTATGAAATCCAGAAACCCAAGCAATTATTTTAGCTTACATACAGAAAGAAATCTACTTCAAGGCCAAGTTGGATGGGGGTTTGAGCAACCTGTTCTAGTGGAAAGCGTCCCTGCCTATGCAAGGGGATTGGAACTAGAGGTTCTTTCAGGTCATTTGCAATCCTAACCATTCTAGGAGTCTATGAATTCATGATGTAAACATAAAAAGACTAGAATCCAGATTAAATGACAAATAAAAGAATACAATATCTTGTCTCAAAAATTAACCTGCTTCATTCACTTACAATTTTAACGTAAAAATTAAGGTCCATTATACTTGAATTAAAAATAACTTTTATTCAACAGAAATTTTTTGAGACTGGAAAGTCACTACTTCCTTAGAAGCTGTACAAATTGACTGGTGGTCTCAAAAGCCTTTTGACCCCTTTGAGTCTTCCTTCCACCACCTATTCCTCAACCCTCCCACAGGAATACTTTAGTTGGAAACGAAACTGTTTGGACAAATTTGGAGGAAGAGATATCATCTGATAGAAGGCGGGTTACAACCAGCCCTCCCCCACCAGGTGCGGGGAAAAAAGAAATTTTACTCAGAGGAAAGTGGAGATAAAAACTATTTAACAAACACACAGGAAAAGCATAATAATGCTAAATAATAAAACCTCTCACTGTGGAGAGAAACCTGGAAAAATTGCAGAGTCCCTCTGTAGGTGTAATCTCTCTCCTCCTCCTTGGAGCTCGGTCATGGGCCCACCTCCAGGGCCTTGGTTGAAAATTCTCCTGATGTGTTCTGATGTTGAAACAGTCCAAAAGAGAAGGGAAAAAATGAAGTCCCAGGAAAACAAAGTTCAACTCTCCGTCTTCCTCCAGAGAAAAGGAGCCAAAAGCTGGCTAGAAAGCAAGCAGGGTACTTCCTCTGCTCTTGCTACTGCAGCAGCAGAGGAGTTTGTATCTGTGTCCTTGAACATCTGCTTTGAAAAGTTCCCTCAGTTTTTCCCTCTCCCCCCTCTCAGGCTCAGTTTAAAGGCACAGAAAGGCACAAAGTTAATTCCTGGGCACAGAGCAGCGATAGGGGATACACATCATAAAGTCACCCCAAGACAACAGCTAACCTGATTTTTTTTATATTGAAGTCTAGAAAGAAGCAGAATGCTGATGATAAAAATACAATTAAGAACAATCCTGTCTTCCACTCCTTAACATGACAGATGTGTAGAACACCTTACATCAATGCTGCTGGAACAACAAAAATAGGAATGAGCGGTTTGTTCCCTTACATTTTGCTGAAAATTAAAATAGGCACCTTCACATTACTTAGTTTCACGTGATAGAAAAATTTCAGGGTCCTGAATGTCTTCACACTCCAGAGATTAGTAATGTATTACAACTGGCTTACAAAGCCAGAAAGTTTAAACTGGCCATCCAATCTGAACAAAAAGAAATTTGAATGGCTTTGCAAGTCATGTGTTCTTTATGAATCAATCTAATAAAAAGGATCTTATACTACTCTTTGTTTATTGGTTAGAATGTCACAATTGTATGTGCTATTATTGTAGCTCTCCTTCACATTAATTGTGTCACCTCATAGGCTTTCCTCTTATAATTTCTAGGATTTAATTTTATTTAATTGCTGCTATTTTACAAACCAACAGACTTAATTTCATTTCAATATAATATGAAAAGATGCTTCCACTGTAAATGCTCAAGGGGAAGGCAGGGTGTGGTATCTGTAGCTTACTCAGTAAACTGGACATAACTGGCCTCTGCTTGAACCAAGTGCTATTTAGATGCTTTGGCATTTCTCACGCTTGTAGAATGGCTATGTTCCCAGGAGTAGTAACTGAGCATGTGAGTTCCTTTTAGCAATTCTCCAAGCCCTGAATAGAGTCACATTTTCTGCAGTCCAATTCTATGCAGCAGTGATAGCCCTTTCTTAAAATACAGCCTTCCTTCCCCTTAGTCCATCTTGGACAAATATCTGAAAATTAATATGCAAGCTTACAAACTTACATAGGGTAAAAATGGCTAATTCTTAGGAAAATTAGTTTTTTAAACTTCTCAGCAACCTACTATATCCCAGAGGTCTAACTTCAGCCATTTAATCGTCATTCTCTCCAGGGTTAAACCATGAATCCTGAAGCCACAAAATTGTTTTTATTTCTATAAATCTATTAGAAACTCTAAACTGTGAAACAGTGAGAGCACCAGATGTCTTTCCATTTCCATTAGCAAGACTGAAACCTCAAACAATACTGGCATCACTAAAGGAGGAAGCTAGATACAAGGGGTATCTGCGGTGGCACAGGGGAATCAGTCATGGCATTGACATAATTTTGGCCTATTGAGCACAGTTCACCTGCAGCAACCTTGGGCAAATGTATGCAGCCTGACATGTAGTAAAATAGTATATTTTCATGGCAACTACTGAAATAAGGGAAGTTTTAATGGTTTGGGGTTTTTTCCTCTCTTTTTTTTACAGAGATGTAGAAGAGATGTGGAAAATCAGAGAAACATTTTTTTACCATGAAGTGAAAATGGGGGAGATACTAGCAAAAAACACTACTAACAAACTACAAATCCTTTTTTTAAATTTTATTTGGATATATCCAATAATTTTTTTAATAAAGTGTTGCTTCTCTTCTAGCATCCCTTGGCTTTCCAAGTAAAATATGTGTGTCATGGGTTAGCAAGCATAGTCCTGGAAGTGATGTTCTTGCAAAGGGGTGCTTACAGCTCCTCTATGACCTGACAGAACTTATCAACAGGCTAGTTTGAATATGGACAATTTTTTAAGCCACTTAGAATTTTGACCGCCTCTGTGGTCCACATTTAAGAATGGACAAACAAAAGAATGGGAAAGCTCTCTCTTGCTTCTGGCCAGGGGACTGGTAACTGGGCTGGACCCGTGCGGGGCCCAGTGGCCCTGCCAGGCCCTGCTGGGACCTGCTCAGGTCAGGCCAGCCCAGGCCACAGCCATCCTGGAGCCGTGCAGCCCTGTTCCACCTGTGACCCCCCCACATCCCTGTTACGTGCAGATGGAGCAGCCCGGTTTCTCCCCCCCCTCCAGTGCGGCCGAAGATTCAGCTGAAGCTGCCCCGCTGCCCGGCAAATATCATGTGACCAAAATCGATAAGCAAAATTCCAACTGCAAGGCCTAGGTGAGATTAACCCTTTTAGTGCTGTGAAGAGCTGAAAACTTGAGGGAGGAGAAAGAGGAGATGCTTAGAAGCTGAAATTCTGTTGTAAAGCTATGGTGGTGATGGACTGTGATATATCAGAGTACTGTTGTAATTTCATGAAAGCATGGAGGGTGGAGCATTCAACTTGTATTTGTGAGCAAAAGTACCTATGCTGAAACAAGCAAATGCTGAAGCAGCTGTAATTTGATGAGAAGTTTGAACAGGGAGAGATGGAAGTGATGACGACTCTTGCTCCAATTGGAAGAAGAAGACCTGTTCCTAGAGATGCTCCCAGAGATAGTCCTGGAGATGAAGATGATGAGGACCCTTTTCCTCCCAGGGAAGGGGAGGGCCTCTATTCTTAGAGATGAAATGCTCCCAGAGATGGGTGAAGAGAACTTTTGTTTCTGAATGGCTCAACCTTAAAATGGTACCCCAGTAGGTCAAGATTGGACCCTCGAAAGCAGTTGTGGGAAAAGCTGTAATTCATGGGAGGGGACTCTCACATGCAAGCAGAGAACCATCCTGGCCAGCTGTCTCGTGATACTGAAGTGAGCAGAGAACCAACCTGGGTGGCTGTCTCATTGTGATAATGTCTCCAGAGTATGAGCAAGAGAGACTCCTCTTCCTAAATGGACTGAACAAGGTTATTATGAAAGTGGTAAACAGACTGAACATCTCAAGGGTTGTCTTTTACATTGTCAATGGGAGAAGGGAGAAAGGTGGGGGGAGAAGAGTTCTGAAGGTGTGGTATGATTTTTTTTCCCCCTTCTTTTTAGGTCTATTAATAAACTTCTTTATATTCTTTCAAGTTTTGTGCCTGCTTTGCTCTTCTCCTAATTCTTATCTCACAGAAAGTAAATAGTAATGAGTATTTTGAACCAAACCACCACATTAAATTGGTGTTTCTGCCCAGTTAAAACTGAACCCGCTACAATGTGTAATATACCTAAAAAGCTTACAGATATGGTTGTTGTTGAAAATACTACCTTACCTGTGCTCAACTGTCTTTCTCCACCCTGAACTCCTAAACCCCCAATGTCTTCTATTCCCTCGTGCAACATGCTCCTTCAATGATCAGAGAGTCTTTGTTATATCCCCTTACAACCAAGTGCAGTGAAAAGGTACCTGTACCTATTAATTCTGTCACTAACTGCTAGGACAGACCCTGATGTCTGCTTTTGACAAGTTCAAATGTGGAATCAGGTGCCAGAACCAAGAGCCGAAAACTACTCTCTTCTTCATTTTTCCTGAGCCCTCCAAGCAAAACAAAACAACAACAGACAATAAGAAAGCACCACTCCAGTCACCCCTGCCTCCCCTCAAAAAACCCAAACCAAATAGAACACAAAACAAAACCCTAGAAGTCAGGTGTAGATGAAGAAGACTGGAAATGACTGAGTGGAAGGGAAACAGGCAGACAGAAGAGGAGTGGAAAAAGTGTTATCAGATGAAAAGTGAAGGACATTCTGAAGAACTCAGCTGGTAAAGAGTGAGCTAGAAAGGCTCTACCTTCAAGCAAAGAGAGATGGAAAATTAATGGCTTCTTGGTCTTACATGATGGTTCTTAATGGCTTGGAGCAATAATGAGGAATTTAACAGCTGACTGGGCTGTAAGTGAAAGAGGTGAAAGAAGAAGAAATGAATTCTTAAATTTTTTTGGCAACCTATTCAGTGGAACCTATTCAGAGGAAGGCATCCCTTCCCACGACAGGAGGAGTGAACTAGGTGTTTTTTAAGGTCTCTTCCAAACCAAACCATTCTGTGAGTCTGACATTATTGGACTTCGACTGGCAGTTCACTGACAGAATGGAAATTAGACAGTCATTAGTAAGCTCAGGACTAACAGAGTAAGAAAAGTAAGACTGAAACAACAAAGCTTAAAAGAGGGCAGGAACTGAAAGACATAGGTGAGAGAAATTATGTTGAGTCAGGAAGCAATTGAATGGGAGAAAGAAAGCAACTGAATGTGAGAAAGATGTGGTTGAAACTAAAGCCTGTGATCACACAATTAAATGTAATACTGAAAATATGGAGCAAGACAGTTTGTGCTACAAAGAGTTGCATTCCTTCTTGCACTGTCCAAACTTCTGAGTGCTTAATTTCTGGGTCTGGTATTGGAGTGGATACACACCATTTGCAGGAAAAGGTAATTTTGCTAACAAGGAAAGAGGTAGCAGGCCTAAATCTTAACTGAATACTCCTGCTGCCTTGTGTCTGCCCCTTAATTGCAGTTATTATAGCAGGAAATGCACATTTTCTCCAAAGACTTGAACCAAGGTTCAAAGCCACTAGCTATAAGCCATGGTTATAAGCCATGTGGTTAAGAATGCTACAAGGGTTTAGCATTTTGTCATTTATGTTAGTCTTGGAAATGGTAAGAAAAATTTGAAGGATTTGCAAAAGTATGTTTATCCAATGACTTACCTTCCCAAGTCTTTTTACAGAGGAATACTGCTTATATTTCTTCATAGTAGGAAGAAATATAAGACAACCATGATAACTTAGATAATCAGTAATTTTAAAAGAAAAGTTCGATAAAAGGAACTGTTTTTCACAGGACAAAATTGTAGAATCGTTGACTCTTTTAGGTTGGAAAAGACCTTCAGGATCATCAAGTCCAACAACTCAGAGCAGGGACAAAAAGATGCTGAATGGTTGAGCCAGGTGCAAGGAATCTGTTCAACCAAAATCATAAAATCATTGTAGAATAGCTGTTTTCCCCCACCAGTGCTATCCACATGGGGTGCACTGATGCTGGCAGAGACCCTACTGAGAAAGCAAGATAGGGCTGTACAAGTGATCAGCATCCTCAGGCTGTACCAGGTAAAGCTGAAGATACAACAAGCACAGATGTACTTTGGCAAATTACCAGGAAGTTTAAAGCACATAACAGAACACATTAAAAACATAAGACTCTCTAGAAATCTCTGTCCTTGGCACCCACAAAGCTTCATCGCGTTCCTGAGCCAATACGAATTGCTACAGCATTTTTTACCCAACCATGACCCATTCACTAAACTGAGCCAGGACATAGCACAGGACTGCTCATGGCCAAGACTCAACTGAGTAAGGCTGCATTTGAGTATGTAATGTTGCTGACACACTCTGAAAAGAAAAGGAACTGTACAAAGACACATAAGGTGTAAGTTTAGCATGTTCCTATGTGCTCAGGGCAAGTTCTGCAAAATAATTTGTTTTGTGAATGGAACAGTATATGGTTTCTGAGACCACCCTCCTGTAGCGACAGCCCATTCAGTTGTTCCTTTTCTTTACAAGTTGCTAAGGAAAGAGACACATGCTTATTTTACTGTTTGAGTTTATATTGCCAGAAGGACTGAAGGTTGTACTCATAAAAACTAAACAAAAACTGTTGCTGCGCCAAATAATATTTTTGGTACTTGGGTGCCATACTTTTGATCCTTTCATGAGGATACGAGGCTTATGTGAAGAAAGACCCTGGTGTTACAGATCACAAAGGTGGTTGTTCTTCCAGTAGCAAGGAAAATCCTTCCCTGTGAACAGATGTAAACAAATTATATTTTGGAAGCAAAGTACCAGAAACTGAAGTAGTGATAACCTCTGATAATAACAAAATACTTCATAATTCTACATTCAGATAAGCAAAAATAAGGTTTGAAAAGTTTCTAACTGAGAGACCAAGCTGAATTCACTCTACAGATAGAATATGATACAGAAGGGCCTGAAGAGATTTTTCTGAGAGCCTCAGAATACCTGGAAAGAGAACTAAGGTCTTTCGAACACAAATTCAGTATTGACTGTGTTATGCTGATGCATCCTTTTTCCCCTGAGGTTTCTCCCCCTCTTCAGGACAAGAAACTATCCTTACATTTCTACATCAACATGTCACAGACTAAAAATTGTCCCCACAAATTTTCTCTAACTAATGTGTAAAATATCTTTGACCTAATCTTTCCACTATGGGTGCTATTTTCTCACTCAGGCTGAGACTTTTAACAGACTAAAACTACCAGTGCTTGTGTGTAGTGCAGCTCTGTCAGCAGTAAATATGAAAACACCTCCAGCAAAGTAGTGACATCTGGAAGTGATGTCACAATAAAATAATATTCAATTTCACAGCAAAACCCATTCCCATAGTCAAGCTTTATGTTATGATATATCTGTGATATACGAAGGGCAGACAGTCAAAAGATTTAGAAATATGACTAGGCAACTCTCGCACTTCCTCCTTGTTGGGGATGATGAAAGTTTGGTAAGAAAGTTTCACAGGTATGTAGGCTTGGCAGAAAGATCTCTGAATGTAGAAACTGGGGATGAGGTAGAAATGGAAGCAAGTTTTGATACAGAGTAAAAGATGTTTTGCTGAAACGCTGATCACTGAATAACTGAGAAGGCAAAGGTTGGAGATGAGTTGGAAGGAGATTTTTATGAATAGGACAAAGGTATGTGACTACAAACAAAGACATGTTTTTCACCAAGTAAATAAGTCTCAAGAAGAGCATAAGTAAATAGAAAACATGTCTTTACCAAAAAGAGAGATATTGCAGGCAAACAAGAAATGTCGATGTAGGAAGAAAAAGAGAGGTCTGAGAATTTTCCACTGTAAGCTTAAATTATAACTTACTTACTCTTGTGATTGGATAATAATGACTATAATATGGTGATGGTAGTAGTTATGATAGGCTATAGGTAAATGTAAAGGTATTGTGTATGGTGCTTATTGGTTGTTACATATTAAGATACTCTGCAAAGAAAAGTATATAATGCTTTGTAACTTGAACAGGAGGCAGCTTCAGGGATGCCTACAGCTGGAGCTGGCAGCTGTAGGGCTGGCTCTGGATACCCACTCCCTGAAATGCTGTAACTTCGCCTATGCAATAAACAGCTTTCAAGAGAGCCGCCTGAAGTCCAGACATCCTTTGTGAACCTTTCTCCTATACCTCCTGTAATGTGTCATAACTGTATGATTCACAGGATGTTGTTACTCTTCTCCTTCCTTATGTGTCAGACCTAACTGATTCCAGAAGTTTAATTTGGATTTTTTGATGTAAATGTGATGTAGCCCAATGCTTGGGCCTGATGTGAGGGTTTTGGTCCAAAAACACTGGATGGTTGGAAATTTTTTATCCCAAGAAAAAAATCTTTTAAATTTAGATTGTTGCATTGACTAGCATTCTCTTGTTCACTTCATCTATGAAACTGACATGCATTATTAATTTCACAATAAATAAAGGACACTCTTCTGTTTGTGCATTGGGGGCACAGCTCAATGAAACTTTTTCAATCAGTGGCTCGAAATCCTTGGGAGATCTGTGGCCTGTTTCTCAGGCTTCCTTTACCAACTGGTCTTCCTTTACCAACTGGTCTGAAATCTACTGTCAGTACATTTCAAACTATTGTGCAGTGAGGGATATGTCTGCAGGAAAATATGATGAAGTTCACAATTGGGAAAAAAGATTAAACCACTGCACTTGGAAGTTGTTGAGGTGGATGCATGCTCTTGAGTGTTGCACAGAATTCTACACACAGTCTCCAGTGTTGCTTACAGTCTTACAAAAATCAATACCACTCTGAGATGAATGCCTTCCACAGCCTTTAAGGTCCTTATACTAAGCTTGACCCATAGCTGCAGTACATTGTTCCATGTATTTTTAAAGTCTGGATTGCATAAATGTTATTTACAATCTCTGCTCAGTGGCAGTAATGGCTAAGGAAATCATGTATGTACATGGGTAAAGTAACAGGGAAAGAATAATAGTGCTTTAGATACACTTCTGTCTCTGTGTGCAATGATTAATGCCGCTGGAGTCAGCACATAAGCACCAGTTGCTCTGAGCACATTGAAAAAGTGAACATGTCTTCAGTTCTGATTCATCAGGGTTCTTGTACAAGCCTGTGAAACAGCAAGTGCAGCAGTCTCATCTCCTCCCTTTAAACAAGGCCAAGAAAATAATAATCAGTGTTTCTGAATGTTGTTCCTGCATTCCTTTTTCTACTCTCTTCTCCCACATCATGGAGAGGAGTTCCAGAATGGCTTTAATAGCTTTTAGGTGTCATTAAGACAGTGTATAAAAACTGATGGAAGTAAAATGTCCTGCTACTTTCTCACCACCAAGTTCATGTTCTACTGCTCACTGGATTTTGGACACAGGACAACGCATGGCAGTGGTATTCCTCCTGAGGCTGCTGGGGAGGTAACAGTCTGTCAGTGCAACATACCTTTGATAGCTCTTTCAGACTTTCACAGTTCTTTTTCTTACAGCTGCATACAGTCTTAAATTTGGGGAAAGCCTACTTTGGGGTGAATTGCCTACACACTGCCCCACCTGGAGGTTCTGACTTTGATTGTTAAGAACCAAACTTCTCCAAGTCTATAAACATGCACCAGGCTTCATCTTGTTAGTGGATTTGAGGAATAGTCACTTTGATGATGGTTATTAATACCTCCTGTTAGTCTACCTGACTGCACTCACTTGCAGTGCTTCTTTAGTTCTAGAGTATCTTCCTTCCTCCTAAGGGAACTACTTAAGAAGCTCAGCTTTACTCTCCCCAAGTAGGAGTCATGCAATGTGACGCCAGAGCATGACCAATGAACATCCCTCTCAAAACACCTCACCCTCCCCTGGGTGTTGGTTTGAATAAACAAATAATGATTGCTTCCTAGAAGCGTCTGACAAAGAATATTGGCACTGTGAGGTAACTGGTTGAAAGCAGGAAAGGCAGGACTCCTGTCTACCACACCCTATGCTGTCATGTACCTGGAACTCTCTTAATGCTCATGCAGCCTTTGAAGACAAGTCGAAGATCCCATTTCTGTAGCCCAAACTCCACGGGTAGGTTATTATGAGAAGTACATTATCACAAAGTGAGAAATAACTCCCAAAAAACTGTCCTCCAAGAAATTAATTTTTTTTAATCCTTAAATATTCACAGTGTGGTATGACATAACTCCTGGTTAATTATCAATCAAACTTATTGCTGTACTATTGGAATCTGCCTGACATTGTGAACAGATTAAGGAAGTAGAAAATTTCTACAGGTCCAAGGTACCTGCTGTCTGCCTTTCAACATATTCTACCAGCATTATTTTTATAAAGGGGAGCTAGAAATGACAATATCTGAGCATTCAGCTCAGTATGGTGAAGTATCTTATGTTGGCCAAAAGTTGAGGTCTGTGTGATTGCCCAATCAGTCAACTGCAAACCTTATGTAATCTCTGGACTGAGCTAATATTTCAAACATCGAGTCAAATTCATCTTGGATGAATTCTAGCTGAGAGAGGGCCTGACTATAGGTGCCTACCTTTGTATCTGGGTCCAGGAAAATTCCAACACTGCAGAATCCTATTACAACTTTTTTGGTCCTCTAAAGTATCCTAAGGACTGTATTTAATAAATTTTAAAGAAATGTCTATAAAGAGATACATTATTATTAAATTCAATTATATAAATAATCTGAGCTGCTCTGCCTCATCCCTTAAATATAACATTGCTGTAAATACATTTGCATTTGTTTTGTTGTTTCTTTCCATTTTGAAGTCTAGCACTCCTCAATAAGCATCATCTTTTATGGAAAGCAAAAAAAAAGGAATAAACTGAGAACAAGTCTCTAAGCCCCTTCCTTCTCAAGCTGTTTCATGACTTGTTCCCTAATTTCCCATGTGATTAGCTTCAGCAATCATTCAAGAGCTAAATCTGTGAAGAACTACCATTAAAATAAAGATCTCACCTTACAGGCTTCACAGTAGTTGCCTGATTAAACTGCATGTCTGAAGTTCATAAAATCAAGTTGACAATGTGATCTTTGGTAATACAGGTGTGTTGCATGATGGCACTATAGGGTATTTTCACTTTCCTGGACAGACAGTATTGTGTTCCAGACCTCATATGTTTAAGGCATCAAAAAAAACCAAAATGGTGGAATGATTTCAGTTTACTTTCAAAATGTTTATCATAACATCCACTCTCCAATTTCTTATGTAAAATAATTGTTTCACCTAAGGCAAGTCTACGGCTGTGCTCAGTAGAGTAACAGGAAGAAGCTTTTATTCCTTTGCTCTTACAACTTGTGGGAGATGCAGATTGTGTGACAGTAGAGAGCCTATCCAACAGGAGGCTGAACAGTTTGGTCTCTGTTCTATACACACAAGCATTCACACTTTGTTGGACTAAAATATCAAGACTTTCGGCTACAGAAATAATTAAATAGTTGGTAGGAGTATTTAACAAGGCATTAAAGCCAGTGAATATGCCTATCTGGACTTAAACAAACAAACTACCTAGCAAACACTGATCTAAATGACCTTATTTAGAGATTCAAAGTAAGAGATTCAAAAAGCTCTGAATCTCACACAAATAGTGGGCATCTCAGAGCTGAAGAATATAGAGTAATGAAGGAAGGCTACAGAGATGCTATTCACCACTATAGGGAATAAATTTGTATTGCCAAAGCTCAGCTAAAGTCCAAACTAAGCAGCACTTTGAAGGACAATAAAAGGCCTTCTTTTTAAAATATGTTAACTGCAAAAGAAGTGCCAGAGATAATATTGGTCCATTACTGGATTAGGTCAGCCACCTCAAAATCAGGATGCAGACAAAGCGGAGGCATTTTTGCCTTTTTGCCTCTGTCTTTAACATCAGTGAGTCCTGAGCTCTCTGTGATTATGGAAATTATAAACTCCCAGTTAACTCTGAGCTTGAGACTTGCTGCTTCAGCTGGATGCATATAAATGTATGCAGCCTAATGGGACCTGTGCCAGTGTACTGAAAAACCTGGCTTACATCCTTGCAGAATCTCTCCCCATTATTTTTTCCACAGTGTTTGGAGTCTGGAGAGGTCCTAGTCAACTGGAAGCATAGCAAATGTTCTCCCATTTTTCAAGAAGTGTAGGAAGGAAGACTCTGGTAATTACAGGCCTGTAAGTCTTACTTCAGTGACTGGTAAAATTATGGATAAATTTATTCTGGGAGTTAGTGAAAAGTACCTGAGACACAGTACAGTCATTGGTCATAACCAGCACTGGTTCATAAGGGGCAAGTCCTGCTCCACTAAATGAATTTCCTTTTATGACAAGGAAATTCAGTAGTTGTCCAAGGAAAGGCAGTAGATATGGGTTCTTTGATATTAAAAAAGCTTTTGATACTGTCTCTCACATCATCCTTCTGGATGAAATGTCCAGCACTCAGCTATTCAAGTTCATTGTATGTTGGGTGAGCAATTGGCTCACTCAAAGAATTAAAGTAAATGGGGTCATATCAGGCTGGCAGCCAAACACCAGTGGGGTTCCCCAGGGCTCAGTATTAGGCCAGTGCTCTTTAGTGTTTTTATAAATTATCCGGATGTGGGAATTAAATGAATATTAAGGAAGTTTTCCAGTTATACTAAAATAGGAGGAACTGTTAACTCCCTCAAGGGTAGAGAGAACTTACAGAGATGTGGATAAACTAGAGAGGTGGCAATCACCAACTGCATGAAATTTAACAAGACCAAGTGCCAGATTCTCAACCTGGGACAGAGTAATCCTCCTTATATATAATTGGTGGATGAGAGACTGAAGAGAAGCACCAAAAAGAAAGAGATCTGATGGTTTAGGTAGATGGCAAGTTGGATATGAGTCAACTTCATGCCCTGGCGGCCAAAAGAGCCAAATGTGTCCTGGGATGCATTAAGCACAGCACCCAGGAAGGTGCCTCGGTACAAGGATATCAAACTATTAAGAGTGTGTCCAGAGAAGGGTGACCAAGGTGGTGAAAGACCCTGAGGATAAGGCATTCAAGAGCAGCCAAGATCACTTTGTTCACCTTGGAGAAGGGACGGTTGAGGATTGTCCTTTTCAGAGACTACAGCTTCCTCACAGCAGGCAGTGGAAGAGGGTCTCTCCTCTCTGGTGACCAGCAACAGGACATGAGGAAATGGAATGAAGATTCATCAGGGGAAATTCATACTGGACATTAGGAAAGTGTTCTTTATCAAGATGGTCACTGGAACAGGTTTCCCAGGGAACTGGTCACAGCACCAAGCCTGTCAGAGTCCAATGAGTGTCTGGATGATGCTCTTCATCATCTGGTTTAGGTTTAGGTAGTCCTGCAAGGAGCAGGGCATTGGATTAGATGATCCTTATGGACCCCTTACACCTTAAGACACTTGATGTGTCTAAAAGGAAGACAAAGGATCTGTCCCACGAGATGAAAATGGAATTTACATACTGTTTACTGGTTTTGTTTACTTAAAGAGAAACCTGTTTCCTTGAAACAAGTATTAGTTTAGCAAATCTTGTAATCCTGAAGATTTAACAAGGTGACTGTAACATAGGTGTATCTTTTAATCTTTGTAACTCAAAAGTGTAGCCATTGACTTGCTGGCTGCTACACTAATGCAAGGCCAGTGGGAGGTAAGAATCAGGCCACCAGATGGTAAAGCATAAATTCATGAATGCATTATGCAGTTTGCTTTCTGAATGTTGCTTATCCAGAAAGAAAGAAACAACTTATTTTCATTCTTTTTAGATTATTTAGAGTAGGATTTGGGGAATTTTTTAATCACTAAACCACCTTTTTTCAAACTAGCATAAATTGTTTCATTTCTTCTTAAATTTTTATTTTTAAAAGCTTGACAATTCAGGTCATCAAAAATATTTAAATAAAAAATAACATTTCAGAATTTTCTTTAGTTTCTTCAGATATAAGGTCTGAATACAGACCTTTTTTATAGGATGTTGCTTGTAGAACAAAGTATTTTTATAGTTCAATGGTGTAACAACAGTCATGTAAATTTAAACTTTTACTTAACAAGGTGTTCATAGCTCACAGAGGAAGAATTTCAGTGTGATCCCTACTAATTTACAGAATGGCGTAAATCAATATTAACATGAGATTATACAGCAACTAGTCTGTAAATATCAATATACTAAAATAGAACTTCAGAAAATATTTAGGGGTGGTAGCAGTAAGAAGGAAGATTCTTATTTGGTGTGAGTTGCTGGTTTTACCTTTCTTTTCTGAGAAGAATATCGATAGAGTTTTTGTCATATGAACTAAACGTTTATGACAAATATGAGATAAATAAATGTCTTTTCACATGTCTTACACACAGGATTTCCAGATAGTTACAGTGGTAAAATAAGGGTCCTGGTCTAAAATCAACGCACTTTTAAGATATCAGATACATCTGCAGATTTTCTGTTTGACTGTACTAAACCCTTGCAAAGGTCTCTGATAATAAATCTTAGATTTTAAGGTACTGATAAAATTATTCCCTAGAAAACATCCGGTTTGCTGTAAAAACATTTTGTTTCCCTGAGTTCACCATACCACACTTTGTGATTCTAGTTGTTATAGAGGACCTGACACTCAGAGTGGTTAGCCTCACTTTCTCAACCCCCTTGACACGTGTCAGCTGTGGCTCCACAGATGCGGCTGTTCATACTTTTGTGCCTAAAATGTTTTTCGGTGCAGTGGGACCAGGTGCATCGTGGGACAACGAGCAACAGGACACATCCAGCACTGCTATCTGCACAGCCAATGTGTGCCTTGCTATCACTTAGCGCAACTGACTCAGCTTGCAAGCTTTGCTTCTTAAAGAGGAGGGGGATAAAAAAACCCAGAAATATTAAGGGGGGGGGGGGGGGGGGGGGGGGGAGGAATGCACTTGCCTGCAATAAAACCTGTCAGATGAGTGGGAATACCATTCACACTGTACTTATGCTCCTATTCGTTAGAAGGAGTGACTTTTTCTCTTTTCTTTTTTCACCTTCTTCCCTTTCTCTTTTCCTATTTATTTTCCTAGTCCTTCCTTTCATTCTTTTTCTTTTCCCTTGTCCTTTTTCCCCCCCCTTTTTTTTTCCCCCTCTTTTTTCGCCTCTCCTCTGGCCCTCCCCCCCCACGTTCCCGAGGGACACGGTGTTCCCAGGCCCCTGCTGGTCGGGTGGCGCAGTCCCCGCCGTGCGGGGGCGCCCCGCGGCCGCGGGCATGCCGCGCCTCTCCCGCACAGGCACCGCGGTGGGAGGGCCGCGCCGCGCCTCTTCCACCTGCCCGCGGCTTTAAAGTTGCGGCCGGGCGGGACACGCGATGACTCGGGTTGCGCTGTGCCGGCCGCAGCTGCCGGGGTGCGTCGCGGTCTCGCACACGAAGCGGGGCCGGTTTTTTTCCATCGGCCCTGCTGGCCTGCTGCTGTCTTTCCCGGGCGGTCGGGGAGGGGGCGGTCGGGGCTGCTGCCCCCGGGAGATGCCCATGCCCGTTGCGGGTGCCCCGCGCGGCGCGTCCGCCGTCCCCGGCGCTGCCGCGATTCTCCGCGCCTCTGCGCCCCGGCAGCGGCCGGGCGGGCGCGGCTAGTGCCGCCGTCGGCCCCTGCGGGGCGAGCTATGGAGCCCGGCGCTCCGCCGGACCTCCGCGACGTCGAGCAGAAGCTGGGGCGCAAAGTGCCCGAGAGCCTGGCGCGGCCCCTGCGCGGGGAGGAGCTCCCGGCCCGCCCCGCCGCGGCGGCCCTCGGTCCCCGCCGCCGCCGCGCTGCCGCCCTGGCCCGTCTGGAGACGAAACTTCAGCTCCTGAGGCAGGAGATGGTGAGTAGCCGGGCTCCGGCCGCAGCCCTTCCGCACCGCCGCCTCCCGCTCGGCAGCACCGGCCCCTCCGCGGCAGCGCTCCCGGCGGCGGCGGCCCGAGCCGGGACCGCGCTCCCTGCGCCTGCCGGCCGGCCCGCCCGCCTCAGGAAGGAGGTGCTGCCTGCCTCCGGGAGCAGCAGGCGCCGCGCATCCATCCCCGGTGGGGCCGGGCGGCAGCGAGGGCTCTGCTGCCGGCCGGGAGAGCAAGAGGCCGCTCGTCGGTGCGGCGTAAGAGCGAGGGACTTGGCGGCTCTTTTCCTCGCAGCGGGGCAGTTCGCCGCGGACTCGCTGTTGGCTTCTGTTCCTCTGTCAGCTCATTAGAAGTACTGAAGGCTGGAGTACCAATAAACGAAATAATGCACTACTCTCCCGGTGTTGTAACTGCATTTTCTGCATTGCACCTGTTTCCTGCTCTTGAGTAATACCTAAAGACACACAGGATATTTTCGGGCTGAAAATTTGGTCTGGAATTCAGGGACTTGATTGCTGGACTTTAGTCTTCAGAGACTTAATTAGTTCCAAACAGGCTGCAGATGATGCAGAGCAATTCTTGAAAAAACAGCTATTTATAGTTTGGTTGAATGGTATATTTTCTTTTGCCAGTGGCCTGTGATGGGCCTATGCTGTATGTAGTTCAGATCTTCTAACTTGTTTACTGTCTTAGTGCAGGTGTTTGTCCTACTTTGTATGTCACCATCTCAATAAATTTATTTTACCATAAAATGATGCCATAAAACTGGCTTAATTTTTTCGAAGACAAACCAAAAGGAAACTCTTTGCAAGCAAGTGACCGAATGATTAGTGAACACTCACAGCAGATATGATCTTGACAATGCAGGGTACCTCAGATACGTGAGCATAGATATCTTCCATTTTTATTAGGGTGTAATTGTTATGTGAGGTCCCAAAAGACACTTTTAATAGCAATCCTTTCCATAGCTCCTGCCACAAAGCTTATTTGAAAATGGAATGAAATTTTAGCAGTTTGGGATGGGGATTTTTCTGGCAATGTGTTGAGATAACTTTATGCAACAATCTTGGAACTCAGCCATTTACAGCAAATAAATCAATATCATTCTATGTGAATGAGTGCAGTGCCATACCACAAGTCCCTCTACAGTGCAACATATAGGTACATATATATTTAAGTAAAAGGTGTATGGGTTTGTAATGTTTTTTTAAAGAACGAGTGGGCTGGGCAAAAAGGGAAAGAGAATGGATATTTTGAGAATTAATAGCCAAGATGGTAATGTTAATCTTCAGGTGTAACTTATAAATTACACTTGCTGTTGTATGGCTTCATATGATGTAAGAGATCTTCACAAATCAAACTATCAGTGTACTCTGTGGAGATCCTTTAGCTCCCTTTCAGTACCTAAACCGAGCCAAACAAGAAGCTGGAGAGAGGGACTTTTGACAACAGCATGGAGGGACAGGATGAGGGGGAGCAGCTTTAAACTGGAAGAGGGTAGAGTCAGAGATGTTAGGAAGGAGTTGTTTACTCAGAGGGTAGTGGGGCACTGGAACAGGTTGCCCAGAAAAATTCTGAGTACCTTTGAACTTGTCTTTTGGAAGATGTCCCTGCCTATGGCAGGGAGGTTGGGACTAGATGATCTTTAATGTCCCTTCCAACCAAAGCCATTCTGTGATTCTATGATTTTAGGGTAATGATCATGGGGAATTTCAGTTTTAATATTAAGTAACACACTGTCAGCATATCTCATGCATTTTTTTTTAATTTTAAGCTTGCACAGTGGTTGTAGAATGACCTGCAGGTGGCTTATAATGTATGGGATGTCAGACTGCAGAGGAAGCAAATAAGGCAGCCAGAGTTCTTGGCGTGACTGTTTAGACATGTCCAGATAACTATGCCTAGTAAGGGAGGGGGACCCAAGTGAATTTCCCCTATCACCTTTTCCTTTCAAGTTGGTCTCAGACCTTCACCTGCTTCACACTCACAAATTTCATGTCACGCTCTTCTTCTGCCTCTTCTTCCTCCTGCCATTCAGTTTCTCTTTTCCCTCCCTGCCCTGAGCACAAACAGTCTTGATGTCTCCTGTTTGTCACTTCAATGACTGACTGACTTTTCATATCTGAACTAATTTTTCATGCTAAGTAAGAGGAGCTAAGTTACAATCCTCTTCCCATTTGACTTCTGGTCTGTATGTGCCCATTAAACCACTGATACAATGACTAATTGTGGAGTATTGGTACCCTGTCTATACTTTTTTCATGCTCTCATCTGTCTTCTGTAATGCAGAACGTGAAAATGAAATACCTTCCTGAGGTTTTTCTCTAGTCTCTAACGCCTTCAGGATTTTCCTCAACCCTAAGGGTTTCTTCAGCTTCTTAACTTGTCACTTTCCCTCTGCAGTGTTCTTTGTGAGACTGGACATATTTTATAAATTTAAGAACAATATCAGGTAAAACTTGTGGCTCTTTTCTCTGCTTTTTTCTTCTTTTTTACTGAATATAATTTCTAAAATGGAGCCAAAACCTCTATTTTCTTATTTCACACCTCTTTCTAGTGCATTATTCTTTGGCTTTGCTGCAAGGCGTAGAAGGTCTTGGACATGTAGAAAAGTAGTCTATAGCTACTGCAGTGCTAAACATGCAAAAAATGGAAAATACTAGAAGCTTGGAAAACCAAATGTTATCCATTAAACTTTTTTTTTCTGGTTGTAGTATGGTGGAAACTTCTACAACCCGCTCAACTGAATTTTGGCTAGACCTATCTATGCTTTTTTTGCTTGCTTGTTTCAGATTTGAGACAAACTTTTTGTAGACATATAAAAAACAAGGTTATTCAGGCCCTTCTTTTCTAGTCATGTATAAAAGAGGACAGTATTTGACTTGGAAATGCTGCGTTTGACTGTGAGTTGCAGTACCTGACAGATGGTGGGGTGTATGTGGTGACTGTCCATCTGCTCTGTAGAGGACCTGAGGCTTGCCCTTGCTCCTTCAGATCCTTTCACTGTTCGCAGTGGTTCTTTTTACCTCAAGCCTGATTTTGCTAATGGTCACTGGACTCACACACACAGAGTATCATTCTTGAAATATGGACCTGCTTGGCCAGATCTACTTCACTTTTCTTATCTTGCATTTTCCCCTGAAGGCCATGGTGGAGACTGCATTGGATCCTGAAAACCTTTGAGTTACAAGGCCATAAAGTAAGAGGAGAAGCAAGATGTACTTTTCAGTGTGGGTCAAAACACTGTGCTCTGGTCAAACTCGGGTGGAATGAATATCTCCCACTATCTGATCCTTGATTCAGTATGAAATTTGTCAGTGTTATTGTTAAGATCTTTCTTCCCATGGTCTTTTGGGTGGAATATTCCATTGGAGAGTTGATAATAATCTGGCAGCCTTTTCTCTAGTATAGCATGCTCCTGAGGTCACCATTCAACACATACACCTTCACTGCAGTAAATAATCTCTGAGGCTCATTCTGCAGCCTGAAATGATACTGCTTCTAAAGCCTCATTTCTCCTTCACAAGGTCTGAGCTTACTCTAAAGGAGATTTTCTTTAACACCTGAAGGAAGAGAGTGGGTGTTGTTTTCCTTTTAACTAAAAATTTTTACAAAATCAACTCTTTGATGCCTATTTGCAGGCTAGAAATTTAGACACAGTATAGTCTGCATTACATACAGTAATTAAAAAAAAATATTTTGCTTAAAAATATTTAAGGCAGAAAAGATAAACTGTGTTTTGGAAGTGAGGGGTGGATGGCAGTGGTGGGACTTTTAATGAGATTCCTTCCAGTGAACGCTGTTGTTAGTGAATACCCAACTGGGTATACCGAGTGCAGCAGTTTTTAGAGTGAAAGATAAAGTAATTGAAACAATCCTATTTCCAAGTAGCTGAGCATGTCAGATTTAGGCTATAGCTATTTGAGATAGAGGCATATTCCTATGCTAACTCAGTAGATTAGTTTTCCTCTCCTTTGTTCTCCTAGTTCTCTTTTAGTATAACTATTTTTTAAATGCAATTAGCATTGATCCCTGACAAAATGAAGCTGGAATTAAAGCAAATGTCATCATTACCATGGCAGTCCTTCTTGGTGTTTTTGATGGTTTGTTCTATTTTCTTTATGCTTTTTTTATTGGTTTTAGGTTGTTTGTTTTTTAACCATCCCTAGCACATTAATGAAGGTGCAGGTTGGAGAGCAGAGCTGTTGTAACCCTATTCTACCAGCTCTTAAGAGTCTGACCAACTTCATATTTGCTTACATTTATTAGATTCATGGTTGTGGGGGGTCTACATTTATTAGTTTCTTTGAAGGACTGATTTTAAAATGTCTACAACTGTGACTTGAAATATCTCTTTAACACATGCTGTAGGTGCAGGCTGCTACATTCACTATTTTGTATGATAACATCAGTTGTCTTAACTGAAGCCAAGATTTGGTTAGTGTGCCTAGTCAGCAATGCAAAGCTGTGTATCAGATGCTGGTTTTCTATTAGATTAATTGTAATTTTTGCTTAAAAGCTTGACTGAAGATAAAATCTTAAATATAAAATTACTAGTGGCTAAGCCTCAAGCCTATGCAGGAGAGTTTGATTAACCTTTGTTTCTTCATGAGCCGTTATTCAGTGACTCCCTGAAGTGAGACTCGTAGAAGTACAAAGAAGGCATACAGAAATAGAAATCAACTTGTTTCCCAAAGTCCTCCTGAAGTTCACTGAAAAAGGTGTTAATCCTGGATCTTGCTAGCGAGTTGCCTCCATACACTCCAATTTGCATGATGGAGTAGAGGAGTTTGTACTTTTTGCATATAATGCAGATTGGGCAGTGATAATAGGATACTCACGTTAAAAGGGAATTTTAGATTGATCCTTAGGGAAAATAATCAAATTTAATAAGGAAAAATTGCAACCTAATTATAGTACCAGCACTTTGCCAAGTTTTCCATCTTTTAAGATCATCTCTGGAAGGATGAGATGACCAAGGTTATTTAAATTAATGCATATTTAAACATATGTTTTGACTGGCAAATCTCACTCAGTGCCTGGCGGAAGGATTTGAATTGTGGAACGTCTCCATGTTGTACTTGAGCAGTGCTTATGTCTGTTCTTATTCATCCATAGCAGCTGCTGAAGGGTTTAAGTCCCCAGGAAGTACAGATGAATATGTGCTTACATTATTAGCTGCTGCATGGCCAAGAGCCCATGAAGCATTGCTGATACCTTACCGAGAAGCATCAGTGTGAGATACTTCAGTACACATGCATCTGTCTCGTGTGAGTCATCACAGTGGCGTCAGGGATACTACAGTCAAGACTTCCAGTTAGACTGCCCACGTACTGTGAGACTTTTGCCAGCCTTTATTTCAGAGAATATGTATTATAATTTCATGATTCCTTCCTGTTTACTTTTTCAAGAGTAGAAGAATCATTGAGGCTGCTTTTTGAAATCTGATTCCCTACAATTTGTAATGAAAAGGCGTGAATACTAAACCACTTCTGCACAGAGTTGTGCAGTTTATGATAAGCTTTAGCAAATAGATTATAACCTTTCTGATGAAATCAGCATGGCTTTCATAGAATAGCCTGGGGTGGAAGGGCTGTTCCGTTAAAGGGACCTCAGAAGACCATCTGGTTTCACCTTTCAGGGGAAAAGGAGTCTGGGTGAGATTATCAAGCACCCTGTCCAATTGCGTCTTGAAACTGCCATCAATTGCATCAGCCATGTAACTGGGGAGGTTGTTGTTATGATTGTCTTCACTGAAAAAAATTTAACTTGTATTAAGATGAAATGTCTCCTGGTCATGTTTGTATCAGCCCAAATTATTGGAATGGTGTGTTGAGATACCCCTATCCCCAAGACTTCTCTAGGGAGAAAAGACCTAACTCCTTCAGTCTTTCCTCATATGGCAGATTTTCCAGCCCTTTGATCATTATAATTTTGTGTGGATGCTTTCTTTTTTAAGGTTACTTATGAGAACAATAATATGAAAGCAACTTTTGTGTATGAGCAGGAAAAACTTAAAATGCACAATACCACATACATTCATTAAGTAGAGGTGATGGCAAGCAAGTGCATTTCTACTCTTCAATACTTTATTTCTCCTAATAGTAAATGGTTAAAGAAAAAGATTGCATTTTCAATTCATCTTTTAAAGGTTACAAGATTATTTGTCTGTTCTCTACCCTCAAGGTCAAAACGTATCAAACTTTCCACAGTGGACATGTTTATTTTCTATGTGTTTCATTTCTGTCCGTGCCCTGGAAGAGAGGCTGGTTATTGGAATCTGAAGCAAATGAGGATGAAGTTACAGGAGTAGAAAGACAGAGGATCTGAGCTGTTGAAAAGTAATTGGAATTCAATTGAATAAAGTGCAACTTCTCTCATGGATTTAACTTGCATTTATGAGCATGGAAGTTATATTTCCTATATGTAAGCAATTCCAGGAGGTGGTGCTCAGTTTACTGTTTGTAATGATGAGGAACTCTGGTCATAAAATTATGGACAGCCTCATAATAGAAGGGAAACTTTTTTGTTGTGAAGACAGGCTCATAGCGTTTGTTATCCAGTCCTTACTCTCATAAATGTGGCTTCTAATTATAAGCTTTTTCCCATGGTGGAAGTTTGTGATAAGCAACTGGAAGCAACACTAATCTGGAGGGTGCCCAAGACAAGTGACCAAAATACATCTAGAAGGTCTGTAAGCCATCTTGTATTAAATCTTTGAAAGGTATAAACAACATAGTTCCATCTTTCAAGCTTTTTCAAATCTAGAAGGATTATGGGATGGTCATTTATATCCGAAGTCACTTGTTCTGTATTCAAGTGCTGCGTCCCTCTGGTGCCTGCCTGCACATCAGTGTATGGAATATAATGTGCCTGAGGATCCCCCTCTTTGAAGTAGCTCTTAATGAGGTTTCTCTCTTTCCATAGAAGAAGATAAGGAAGGACACTAGAGAGTATATAGATGTCAGGTAAGTAAATGTATAAAGTCAGCTACTCTGTTTTGTCAGGATATGCAATCTGGCCTAGAGCTTCCATAAACATGAAGAATAGCATACTGGCACACCAATGCAACCCTGACCTCAGCAATCCAAACCTTTTGTTTCCCCACCAACCTAGCCTTTCATACTTAGGTTTGTCAAGAGAATGGTATGGCTCATTTCTTAATTAACAGTAAACACAAACTAGCTAAGCTGCCAGAGAAGTTATCCAAATGTGTCGTTTGCTGTGCTGTACAATAAACTCCTCTCAGTGCTGTATGGCTCTGCTGGGTGCAGTGCCAGATGAAGTGAAAGCATTCGTGACTTGAAAGCAATGGCTAATTGCTATTTAACTACTGGGGGTCTCAGATTTTATAAACACTTTACTGGCATAATTTGTGATTTTGTTCGCTGTTGTTAGGTATCAGCTGCATTCATGACTAAAGTGCTTCCAGAAGGAGAGCGATTTTACTGCATTCTGCTTTGGATATGAAACCTACCTCCCTCTAGATACAGAAGGAAACACATCCAAGAACTATAATGCAACAAATGCATTGAGTGTTTCCAAGCTCCACAAGGTAGAAACAAAAATAGAACAGCTTGGTTGCTTTATATTTTTCTTTTTTTTTTTGTCTTCCTACAGAAGTTCCATTGGTTCAAAGAAGTGTTATATTTGAGATACTTGCACTGCTTTTGTTAACTCAGACGTTTATGAGATATAGCAAACATTGGATTTCTTAATATTGAATGTTTGCTGAAAAGATTTTTTTAACTTAAAAACTTCAGACTCAGACCTTGATCCTTCCAATAATTATAAATGACTAGAAAAAACCAGTCCTGACACCAAGGAGGAAACTATGAAGCATTTCTGTGTAGAGAGGAGTAGGATCTGTATTGTTTAGCCACCTCTTTAGAAAACTAGTGAAAATTACTTGCACACTCTGCCTCTACTGAGCCCTGGTATGGCCATATCTGGAGTGCTGTTTGGGGATCCATTTTGGGCTTTCCAGTTTAAGACAAGGAACTGCTGGAGAGTTGGTCCAGCGGAGGGCTGTAAAGATGATTAGGGGTCTGGAGCATCATCTATCTTATGAGGAAAGGCTGAGGAAACTGGGCCAGTTTAGCCTGCAGAAGAGATGACAGCTGAACAGGGATCTTATCAATGTGTACAGCTGTCTTAAGGACAGTGTCAAGAAGATGGGACCAGACTGTATTCAGTGGTGCCCAGTGACAGGACAAGGGACAAAGGACAAACTGAAATACAGGAAGTTCCATCCAAATATAAGGAAAAGCTTTTTCACATTGAGGTAACTGAGCGCTGGAACAGGCTGCCCAGAGAGGTTGTGGAGTCTACGTTTTTGCAAATTTTTAAAACCTGCCTAGACTCCATCCTGTTCAACTTGCCATAGCAGTGGTGGGGGGATTAGATGATCTTCAGAGGTCCTTTCCAACCTCAGCTGTTTTGTGATTCTCTGATTCTGAGTATCTAGTGTTCTTCCTGGAGTGAGATTAATATGTACCTTTTTAAGAGTGCCTGGAGAAGGCCTGTTCCAGCCACATTGAAAGGGTGGAGTTGTTCTTTAATTTGGCTGCTAATACATACCATTTTCTTTGGTAGACAAAGGCAAATGGTGCATGTTTAGAACAAAGTACTTAATAATAAAACAGTGTCAGTGTGGGGGGGTTATGTTGCTTTTGGTGTTGAAGAATCCTTTCCATGGGCAGGCAGGTTTTCTGACTAATGGGATTTAGATGGGTCTGCACAAAAACATGACAACTTGGAGAAGTCATTCAAGGAGTCATTGCAAACTTCAGACTATTTTTCTAGTTTTCTCAAAACTATACAGCTATGAGAGGAGCAAACATGAAGCCTGAATGATAATTTTTACAGGACATTTCCTGTTCTGTGACTTCAAGTGCATTTTGCCTTCACAGGGCTATTTCAACCACTGTGACTGTTAATGGCTTGTCCACATGTCTTGGCAGAATTGTGCAGTACTCTGAAATATTTTTGTTTCAAGTGGTGTTCTGTGGCAGGGTTCTAGTGTTACAGGGTCTGTAGGAGAAAACTGTAAATCCTGTCACAGCAGAGGAGAAAGCCTCCTTCCAAGGGAAGAGCATAACTACTAGCATGCCAAAGCAAGAGTGATTTTCTTCAAATGCCTGTGGAATTTACATCCTCCTTTGTTAGCATCTACCACTGATTGCTGTGTCTGGGGCAGGGCAGTGAAGGCATGATTGCTGTTTTCCCCATAGCCAGATGAGGTAGCCATCTGTGACAATAACTTCATAAAGTTACTTATGCATTGACCAGCACAGAGCATCAGTCCACCCGTTTCAGACAAGAAACAAAACTCAACCAAACCTATGATCTTTAATCTTCTGTAATTTCTGTCCTTCATTTTTATTAATTTGTACTCTGGTGAAGTTTAATAACAAAATTACTTAAGAAGAGCTGTAACCAGCCCTTTTCAAATACAACCAAACTCTAGTCCAAATCTGCTGTGTTTTCCTTGACTAGTCTCTCATTTCCCAATAATAACCCTTGGTTATTCACAAAGGCCATATTTATCTTTTCCTAGCCATGTTTTGCAAGTCTTATACCTTATTTCTGCTCCCCAGCTAGCTTAGTAGCTTGTACTTCCTCAGTAGAAGAAGAAATGGGAAATGTAAGCAATGACCTTGATTCCTTCCCAAGTTACTTATACCTCTGATAACTGCCTTGATAGCTATGATTAATATTCTTTGCTGAACTACAATCATGCCAGAGTGCCCCAGTACTCTTCTATGTAGAAATCTTCGCTAAGAACAGGTTTAAGTATAAAAAGAGCAATATGACATGAGCTAGAGTAGGAGAAGCTGAGGACTGGACTATATGGTGTGGATAATAGTTATTGCTCAGAGAAGGGATCAAATAATATGGAAAGAAAATATTACCTGGAGTGCCTGGTTTTGTCTTGAAGTTTATAGTTCATTACTGACTACTCTTGCTACCTTCTCTCATCCATTGCCTAGAAATAGGATGTGTCTTTGTTTAATTGTTAGTATACATTGATAATCATGCCTTGTGACCACCAGAATGAATTGCTGTTGTGTGTTCTGTAGGAAACAAAGGGCTTCATGGATTTTTGAGCCAAAAGGGCTCAAAAGCCATAGATGGTGTAGTTCTTAACAGCGTGCTTGGCTTGTTGTGCTGGCCAGTTTCAGTATTTCAGCTTGCTAGAAATGGTTGTAGCCTCTTGTTTCCTTCTAGATTTTTAATCTATAGTTCCCAGATTCAGGTTAGCTGCTAGCTGTTTGATACCTTCTTACTGGATGAGAAAGAATTGAATTACTGAATTACTTAATTTTTAAACTTTTTATAGATACCTGGAAGTTTGAAAGGCTGTTTTAGTTCAAAAGACTCAAAATAGTCTGAAAGACCTCAAACTGGCTAGTACTTTCAGAGAGATGTAAAGACTGTGTAGGGACCATAATTTAGGAGAATGATGATTACACCACTGAGGAGATTTGGATGAAGTTTTGCATTAAAAAGAAAAATTAAGCTGAATTTGAAAGACATGGAACTTCAAATAGGTCACAAAGTAAGCATAAAGATAACAAAACAAAATCCCCTTATTTTTTAAGATACTGGCTCATTTTTATTCAAAAATTTCCAAAATGTTTAGCCTGGAAACATAATGCTCATAATGTTTTAACAGGGAAAAATCCCAATGATCAGCAAATCACTTTCTAGCACTATTAAAGCATTTTTAAGCGGACATATGATCACATGTAATAACAAAGCTGTCTTGAAGTTCTTTTTTATTCATATCCAGGTAAACCTTCAGGAAATAGGATGGCAGGTTGTCTTTACTAAAGATTTGGTTGTTAGATTAAAAATACACTTTCTGTAGGATATATCCCATCTCCGGGAACACAGAATTGTTTCAAACAGAATTCCATTTTGAATTCTAGGGAGATTTGGACAAAGATATAAATTTTTTGTAATCTTATGTGTCTTTCCAGTGGTATTGTGAAAGCAGACTTGAATTTCAAGAGAGTTCAGATCTCTCGCCAGTGTTAGTACTGTTGTATCTCATTTCTGATTTAATGAAATAAGTTGGGTGGTTTGATGAGGTTTTTAATAGGGTTTGGGGTTTTTTTTATATTTTATAATGTTTTCAAACTTTGGTGTTATCTCCATAAAAGCAGTGTTTTCAAACTTTGGATACACCTGTAAGCAAACCCTATTATCTTCTCTTATTTTAGTTTTATGCTTTTGTGTATACTTACACAGTGCCAGTATTAAAAGTAATTAATTTAAAAGGGATGAGTGCTATTATATTTTTTCTTTTTTTTTTGCATAGTGTTTCTAAGACTATGTTTTGGTCAAGACAAACATATATAAGGCAGAGAGTGAAATCCAGTGAAAGAAAAGAAATCAGTTATGTTCTTGAGCTGCAGTGCTGTCTCATGTTGGTCAGAAGACACACGCAGTCCTGCATTGTGTCTGGTGTCCAGAACACTTCACGATGATGCTGTGGTCATCCATCTGCTGTAACACTTTTTGACACCCACAGCCGAATGTTACGGCTTCATATTGACCTGAATGTTTGCAGTGGAGTTAACTTGTCTGTCAACAAATGTGAGTCCATATTATGGATTGTTCTGGACATGTTCACCTTTGTCATAGTAGATACATTTCTAAGGTCGGATGATGCTTTTATGACAGCAGTGTGAGATATTTGGAAACATTCAGTAAAACCTTCAGCAGCATTAGTTGTTTTTCCTCTTCTCAAATCCCTACATTTTCTCACTTCTCCCTTTCATGTTAATTAAACTAAACTTTTAAAGAGTCAGGATTTTCCTTTTATAGTTTTTCATCCTTCTGAGACTAGATGTTTCTCTCTCCTAATTCTGTGGTACTTCTATATTTAAAGAGCTTATCTAATATTTGTTTTATTTGGACAGGAGGTGAGGAAATAAGAACTAAACTAATTAACTTTTTTTCCCCCTTCTACTTGCTCTCAGTTGTACATCATGTTTCTTTTTAATGATCATTGTCAAAAAGACCATACTTGGCAGATATTTAAATAGTCTCTTTTTCACCATAAAATAAAAAGATGGCCAAAAAACTTAAACAAACAAATAGAAGTATACTTTTCCCCCTGGGAACTTTTTACTACATTTCAGCATACAAGATACCTCAAACAGTATGATGTTAAAAGAAAAAAATGTACTCTACTAAGCAAAGGATTCATCCTAATCACTGATGTTTTATTATCAAAGGTGTTAATGCACTTGGCAGGCTGCCTACACACACTCCCCAGAAAAGGACCATGCATGTTTTAAGGAAGTGAAAAAAGGCCTTGAGACTCACCTCTTTTTTTTTTTTTTTTAAAAGGGATAATATGACTAAATAATTGCACAACTTGGTGGTATGTATTTTCCTGTCAAGTATAAGGGAAATCAATTAGTATGCATAAAATTAAAATATTAAAATAGGGTGTTGTAAGAGAAATGTAAATCACCAATACTGTAATTTCCTGTATCAGATGATAATCATATTAGCATAATATTTTGTTCATATATTTGCAAGAAATATCCTTGGGACCTGCTCATTGAGTTACTTACTCTCATTGCCTACTGAACTAACTTGCTGTGTCATGAAGTTGCTCTGCCTCCTAATTATTCTGGTGTATTCTCCTACATTATTCTGGTGGTGGCTCAGACCTGACCTGCCTGCTTCCTTGCTTTAGGTAATGGGTTGGTAAGCTCTCCTTACAGGAGAATAGTTTTATCCTTTTATGGCTGATGTGGAATCACAAGATCTCTCTTTCTCCTTCCTAGTTAAATGTTACTGTGCTCAAACCTGTGTTACATAACTGCCAAATTTTACAGATGGACCTGTGGAAATACTTATTCTATGGACTTGGTGAAGGATTGCGGTGGAAATGCAGCAGCTTGAAACAGGACAATGAGACTGGGCTGGAGCCCCTTTTTAAAGCAGCAAAGGGTGCAGACAGAAATTGAAAACTTAATGACTATGCACTTTATGAGCTGCTGGGAGTTCAGTGATTGTAATGAATGCTACGTGAAATGTGATATGAAGGTTTTAACAATTTTGGAGTCTTCAAGAGTATAAGAAACCTCTTGCAAAAGAAGTCAAAAATTAAGTGATTACAACTTCTGTAGTCTGCCACAATATTCAGGTCAGTGTAACTTGCTCACTTTGCAGAAAGAAAGTAGATCAGAAAACTGTAACTACAAAGCAACAATGGATCACATAAATTTAGCTTTTATATATATATATGTTGCTTTTGTATGTGCTCCCTCTTCTCTGAAGTTTACTACAAGCCTAAAAACCAGGAGAGAACAAATGGGAAAATGATACAGCAATATGCTATAACACAAGTCCATGCTGAAAGGAAACCAGATACAGAAAAAGCTGTCAATCTACATTTATCACTGTTAAATGAAATATAACTTAGCTAAATCAGTGTGAGGTAAATCACAGTCAGAGGCACAAGACATAATGATGAACATTGCAGCACCTACCTTGACTCTGACAGTCTCATCCTCTGCCAGGCTTTGGTCCACATCTCCATTATTTTGAGAGAGCTCATGTACAGTTTCAGTCAGGTTGGTTGCATTAGTTTGATTATTGTGGTGTCTGAATTGACCAAAGTTAGTTGGCTTTGCTGTGGAGTGCATGTGGCACATTCCCACAAGCAGTTACTCTTCCACGGGTGCATAGATGATCCCTTCCAGTTAATGACAGTACACTTGTGTTCTTACTCTGTCACATAAAACTCCCTGCATTTTTAACAGGAGATGCTGAAGATTATGTTTAAATTCAGAAGTCAGCCTAGGCATTCTAATTTTTTCATCTTGATCCTGAAATACCATTGCCTAAAGCAGCATAATTATCTGAAGAAACCAATGCAAACACCTTGAATCAGTGGGACAATTTAGAAGCAGACAAGAAGTTTAAAGACATGCACATGCATATGTTTTAATTTAAGTAGGATGTAGCTCCTGCACAACCTACTGTGTGTTAAAGTAGGTGTCATCATGCTGTGTGTTAAAGGAGCAGACATTATCTGTTATTTGTGGTTTTATTTTATTTTAGAAATGTTAAATGGAAAAAAAGAGAGCATCTCTTTTACTCACTAGTGTTGAGAAGCTGTTGTAATATCACTTTGAGCTTGCTCACCTTCAAATGGCATGCTTCATGCTTTGTGATGGTGGCTTAATAAACAAATCCTGTGCATGTCACCAGACTTACCCTGTTGTAACATGTTAGCTTGATGACTCCAGTTAAATAATGCTTGAATTCCCATATTCTGAATTTTGGATTTTGAACTTTGATAAGTTGCTTATAGTATTTTTAGCTTGTTATGTATATGGTCTCCCAGAATTAGTCAATGAGGTTTTATTGACCAGTTTTTATCCTTACATATCCTCTTACTATATTTGTATCTTGATAATACTTGAGTAATTCAATATTGCCAACCAGTGTTTTATTTTATTTTCATCACTTTCATATTTTGCCTCGTAAATTAATTTCTGTAGTTCCTTTAAAAGTTGTTATTCAGTGTTTGTATTAGCAAAGGTAACACCAGGAGAAAGTGGAATAAGGTTAGCTTTTTTGAAGAAAGAGACATCTCAGAATGCAAAACAAATTATTATTTAGACATTGATTTTTAGATTTTTTTTTTAATTGCATCTCAAATTAATTGATGGACTGTACTGTTCTATGGAAAGCTGAGGTAATCTCCCTTTTAAAAACAAAAGGGGAGGTAGGCATAGCTGGCAAGCTCTTTATCCTGTATGATATGGGAAATAGAAGACATTGAATAGGAAAGCAGAAAGCTGGCTCTGACACATCCTAAATGGAAACAACAGTTGCATTAATACTTCTGAACCATAGTGGTCATGCACACCTGTTTGGTATGGAAAAGTTCTCCTGGTTTGAAATTCTGTTTGTAAAAAGTGTGATAGAGATGGGTGTGGTAGTGTTTAGCAGTAGGTGGAATTGGCTGTAGTTAGTTTCATCTAACTTCTCCACGTTTGCTATCTTCTGCAAGACTTCCCAGGCCTGAGCCTCTGAGGGGCTTTCCCAGGACTATTGTACTTTGCTACCGTTTCCTTCCACTTATTGTGGAATTTGTATCCAAACTCAAGATGTTTTAGACCCCAGATTCCAGAGCAGCCAACCCTAGATGTATCTTGAGATCCTGAGCAGAGCTTCTGATCTGAGTGACTTAAATAGCTCCCTGAATCCATTAAGTTGTAAGTATAAGATTTTGTCTCTTGTAAGTACTTACTTCACCTCCTGAAAGAAATACCTTATTTAGATTCATTCACTTTTTTTCCTTTTACTAGTGGACTCTTTACAGCACAGAGCATAAAAGTGCTGAGAAAAAAATGAAACTGAAATCATTTGAATAAACTTAGGGATATCTTTTCCTCAGATCACTTTTTATGGTTGCCATTAATATCCCTGCAGAATTCCTGTAGTTAGAAGAAGCAGCATGTGAATCTAGGAATTTAAAAGAAAGTAATCCACAGGAGGAAGCTAGAGTTTCAAACAGCTTTCATAGATTAGTAGGGTATATTTAACAGAAATTTTAGCTTTGCCATTTCTGAAGGGGAAGGTGACCCACTGTGTTTGAAACTGATTGGAAGCTATGTCTGCAGAGCATGCAGCAGGAAAACACAAGGCTGTTTTGCCCAGTTGTGAGTACATGTGTGACTTTGATCCAAAAGCTAAGTGACCAGGCTAGGGACAGCTAATGCACTACTTTGGGTGACTGCCAGGAAGCGATAATTGTCTTTGTTAGCAGTCCTGGCCACTAAGTTTTATTCTAAAAGCAATAACCTAGTCAAGTCCTTTCTCAAGAACACTGAATTATATATAAAAATAGCATGCTATCTCTTTGCATATATATATATACACAAAAGCCCTTATGTTTGTATATACATAAATTCCCTTGAAGAAATTATGACAGTATTGTACATATTATTACAGAAGACCAAAAGAAAGGAAGAAATACCTTGTTAGAACAACAAGTTTGAGAGGGAGGCACAGGCAGGTGTTCAGTCTAGTTATTCCTTCCAGATTGAAGATCTGGTTCTGTCTGAATGCTAATCTGTGCACTTATGCTACCAGACCATGTTACTTGAAAGATGCTGTCACTTTAATTTCATTATTTTCTCTTCCTGTGACTAGCTCTTAATGTTAAACATTTAGTATTCTTCCTGTGATCATCACTATTACAAATATACAAAGCAAAACTAAGCAAAAATACGTAAAAGTTAACCTGTAACAAGAAATTAGTTTTTTCTCTCTTGTCACAAATCATTTCCTTTATACACCGTAAGTTTTTGTGAGGGCTGATCCATAATAACACACACCTTCCTTATGGTGGCCCTGTGCTCTAGCTTTAACTCAAAGGCAGCTATAAAAACTGTTCTGAAATACCTCTATTAGCTGTAATACACTATATAGATTGTGCCTGAAATGCACCTGTTACTGTGCATAGCAAATGGAGCTGTCAAGCATGGTGAGATTTTATTGTATTTAGTCCTGTTAGCTGAACCATCTTGGACTGAGTTGTTTACTCCAACGACACTCCAATTTGTTTACTCCAAAAACTTCCAGGGTAAATGAGTTGCAGCTACATAAGTGAGTAAAAGCTAATGTCTTTGTTTGTGCTAATGCAGATAAGGGGCAGAAAATGTCATTTTGACATTTTTGTGTTATCAAGCAGATGATGAAGTAAACCATATTAAAGAAAGATGACATTTGTTAAACTACTATTTAATATTTGCTTTAGGAAAAGCACACTCTTGATATGGGAGACTTGGAATGACATGGTAGCTAGGAGTAGGATGACTCTGGGACTCAGGAATGCAGAGAATTGATTCCAGTAAGGCTATTCCACAAAAATGCTGAAGCTAGTGGTGTATTCCGAGAATAAATTTATTTCCTGTGAACTGAGTATGAATATATGAGATGTCTACTTTATCTAAAAGGGACTGCTTTGTTTCGGTCATATTGGTGCTAGTTCTGTTAAACATTTCCTTAATCAGTCTTTTGGGAAACTTGTCTCCAAGCATGTTTATATTCAGCAAGTTGCTGAAGTCTGTAGTTGCAGTTGAGAAGTTGGGTAATTTACTGCTTTCATGACAGCCTAGTTGCCGAGCAAATGGTTTATAGTGATTTATTGGTAAGAGTAGAGAAATTGGCTTGAGCAGGAGAACTACAAAATGGTCAATCTGTTTTCATAACCTCACTCCTGAAACAATGATAGATGGGCAGTGTTAAAATTGTGAAGTGTAGGTAGAGCTATTTTGCACAGTGCAATGTTAGCTGTGTTAAATCTTGTGATATTGGATTGAGAATAATTCAGAAGTCATTCTGGGGACTGGGGAAGGAAGCTGGGAATACACATGACAAATACACAGGCATTCTGTTACTGGCAAAGCTTGAAATGTCTTTGCATTGGGTTGTCCCTGACCAGTAAGTGAGCACCCACCAGCTGCTCACTCACTCCCCTCTTCTCTTCCAGTGAGGTCAGGGGAGAGAATTAAAAGAAAAAAAGTTGGAAAAACTTGGATTTTAATAAAGACAGTTTAAAAAATGAAGGAAATAAATTAACAAGTGATGCAAAGTCAGTAACACACCGTCTCCCACCAGTAGGCCAAGCCAGCCCCCAAGCAACAGCTTTATAGGAAAGATCAAAACCACAGATTTTATTCCTGGGCACAGCATTGTATGGCAAGAAATAGCCCTTTGGTGAATGCTGGTCAACTGTCCCATCTCTGTCCACTCCAAACATCTTTCTCAGTCCCAGTCTACTTGCTGAGGGTGCAGAGTGAAAAAGAGAAAAGGCCTTGATTGCACTCACTGCTCAGCAAGAGCTGAAACACTGGAGTGCTACCAACATGGTTTAGTCACAGATAAGAGGACAACACCGCACTGGCTGCTAGGAAGCATCCCAGCTGGATCCACTAGCAATCTTCTGCAGTATCTAAGAGAATAAAAATACATTGAAATAACTTCTGAACAACTGTACGAGGTCAGTGTAATCTGGGATCCTGAGAAGATGACATTTGAGTATGGAAAGAATCATGTTCAGATTATATTCTTAGAAAAACAAGATACAGTCTCTGCTTCCTGAGAATACTGATTCTGTTCCAGTCCATTGTGTATGAACAATACAGGTGCTATTTTTCTGTACAACAATTGTAGACTTGGACAACTGCATAAAATATCTATTGTCCAATGCAATAGATCTTACTTGTTTCTTTCTTTATTTCTCAGTTGACTGAAGACTTTCAAATTCTCCATATGGCACAAAAAACAGTGGCACAGATTTTTTTTTTCCAATACTTAAAATGTTTCAGATGAGGAGAAGGAAGCAATAAATATAAACCTTAGGTCTCAGCTTTATTTGTCAGCTGAAGTGACTTAAAAACTGGCTTGTATAGTTTGCCTGTTAAGGAAAACATGATGTTTAACTCAAATATATCTGTGAAATCCAACACTGTAGTATTCCTCTGTCCATTACAATTAACGTGTATGTGTCAACCATCACACCTGAGAAAGTAGGAGTTTGTTCTTAATGTCCACTTTTATTTAGTTAGTTACAGCAAATGCTTGCTCCATATCTGTAATAAGTGGTTGACTCTGAACTTCATCACCTTCATCTAATATGGGTTTAAAGAACTGATATTTACAATTTCAGTAAGTTCCGTATTTTAACTCTCAGAAATTTACATGGCAGATTTTAATGTGCACTTAGGAGTAGTGTGAGTAAAAGTTGAATATCCACAAGCTTTTTTCCAAATTGTGCACATTTGAAAATTTTAGCCTGCCCAAGTAGGCATAATAAGGATAACTTGGGGTGAACGCCTAGCTGTCTGTAACTGTAAGTAGCTTAATTGTAAATAGAAATGGCTTTGTGTCTTGTTTCTTTGATTAGTGAAAAGCTATCCCCTAGGAGTTGTCATAGCAGCTGTGTTTCTCATCTAAACAGCATTTACCAGTGTGTGTACAAGTCTTGTCACTGACTAGCATTCCTGTTAATGGACTGCTTAAGTGGGCTGATCAGGTTCCCACCTGACCTTCACTGAAAGTGTAGCTATACTTTGGGGTTTTTTTGTTTGTTTGCTTGTGGGCTTTTTTTGCTAGTTATTGAAATAAATTTGTCCCAGATATGAAAGCTGGATTTCTTTTGTGTTTTCTTTTAACCCATTCATTGCCTCCATCATGCTCTTTGGCTTGATTATGAAAAGACTAATTTTTTTAATTACTTCTGCCTTGTAGGTTAATCTTCGAGCCACTGATGTGAAGCTTATGCGCCAGCTCCTCCTCATCAATGAAAGTATTGAATCAATCAAGTGGATGATAGAAGAGAAAGCCATTGCCAGCCGAGGCAGCAGTTTGAGTGGAAGCCTGTGCAGCTTGCTGGAAAGTCAGGAGACATCTCTCCATGGCAGCTGTAACAGTTTACAGGACTGTAGTGATGGACTGGATGGAATATCAGTGGGGAGTTATTTGGACACCTTAGTGGATGATGTCCCCGGTCACCAAACCCCTTCAGATATGGACAAGTTCAGTGATTCTTCTGTCATGGAGGACTCACAGTCTCTGCATAAGCATCCCAAAATTGATTCTGATGAGTACTACTGTTTTGGTTAATAAGAACAAGTTCCAGTGGGACACAAATGCACTTGTACTTATCCTTTTTCTTTGCTGCTATTTTATTTCATGTGCAAAACCCCCAAAGTTCTCTTGGAAGGAGAACATGATACTTCAATTCTATTGCATAACTTTTCTATTGCTTCTAATGCATTTTCTCATTGATGGGTTGGGCTTTTCTCCTCCTCCTCCCATTTTTTTTTCTTAATTTATTGTCACCTTTTTTTTTTTTTTTTTTTTTTTTTTGGTTTTGGTTTTTTACAATGCTATATTTACAAGTCTGTAAGAGCGGTGAAGGAAAAGCTGTATCTTTAAAATTAAACATCAGGGAATGAGAGCAACAGTTTTGTATTTGTTGTCAATAAAATATCTTCTGATAAATATATGTTGTCATAAATTTTCTTCACTACAATGTTTGGCCTTTCCAAAGACACTGTTCTTATTGAGCCTTAAATCTGAATCTTGAAAATACCTCTACAAAATAATTTTCCTTTTGTAAGAAATTAAATTTGATTCTGTTAAGCTGTCTTCATTTGAAATACAAAGTATCCTAAACTTTTCTGTGTGGAGTTTCTTTTCTTTTGCAATGTTCTCATGTCTCTTGCCTAATTTTGATGTTAAATTCCGATTCTAAATTGTTTTTTTTAAATTCAGCAGTGTTGCCCTGCTGTCTTTTTCTTTCCTGTTTTACAAGAGTTTGCCTTAACCTTTTTGTGCCTACTGGTGCAGTTGAGAGCTGCAGCTAATCAGTTGTATTGGAAGCGGCTGAGAAGTAAAGCAGTAACTGTTGTATTTAGAGTCTCTGGCTTTGAGGCTGCCCCGGTCCATGCTTTTGTGCAGAAGATTAGGAGGTAGATTTTTCTTTTAAGTATTTCAGAGTCATAAGAAACTCCCCAAGATTTTATCCTTTCTACAGTAAGAAAAAAATTACAATAAAAGAACTAAAATTGACCTAGACACTCCAACAGATGATGAGTATTTTGAGCATACAGACAGTGAAAGAGGTGTTGATACTTAAACATCATCTAAAACTGTTTTGTTTTGCCAAGTCTGACAGTATTCCTATTGCCAGTGAAGGCGTGAAATTCTCTCACTAAAGCAATGTTTACTAAATAGAAGTCAAGCTCCCATTTAAAAACTATTTTACATTTTCTGAAGGGATACGAGTACATGCAGCAGTTGATGTATGTGGGCTTGGTTCATTCTGAGATAGTCCTGTAAGTTTCTGCTCATCCAAGCCACGTTTCCATTGATCCATCTTGTCCAGTCTTGAGCAATATCAAGTGTGAAGAAAAGGTAAAAAATCAAGAAATTGATTTGTGCTTTGTGACTAGTTCCATCGCTTCTCAATATAGAATATTTCTGTGTCTCTCAGAATTAAAATCCAAGATGTATAATTTGCTTTGGTCATCATGATTTATCAGATAGAGAGATGTGTGGTTATTAAAAATGATCCTTTTCAGTTTTGCTTCTGAGATCAACCTGGGTAATACAGGTAGCTGGAAGAAAAATGAGGCAAGCCCTCAAATAGCAATGCCATGCTGGTTTAACTTTTCTAGGGTTTTTTTAATTCCTTCTCCGGCTTATGACTACTTCTTAAAAAAAAAAAAAAAGCTTGAAGAAAAAATCTTGGCAAAAATTTCTTCTCAGGGTGACGTTAAGTAGGATATTGACTGGAGATTCAAAACAGGTTTTATTATTTTCAGTTATTTTAATCTAGGGAACAGAACTAACTCCCTGATATAAAACTGTGACTCTCTTGAATGTTTTTTTTACCTTTATTGCTTGGCGTGGAAGTTAAACACTAGGATGTATACTCTCTCTGAATCTAATGTGAATGTGCAATATGCAGTCTTTCCTTCTCCAACTAAGGTTTTGGGAAGTAGGCCAACAATTACATGAAATTTTTTCGCTATGAAGAAAATTAAAGAATATTCTTAACATACCTTCTCAAATATCCCCTCACGTTATGCTGAAATTACTTCAAGGAAAATACAGGCTGTAGCTGTCACCCACTCACAACTGTAACTGGATAAAGAGTAATTTAATCAGGGATATATTTATCACATTATGATTTAAAATTCCATTTAAATAGGAATCAAAGCTGGGGGGAAAAAAGCCTTCTACTAGAAGTGGTAAAGTAAGAGCTGTATGTGGTTAGAAGCTTTTATTCCTCTGTATCTCTTGACTGTTAAGTGGAGAAAAAGTACAAGTGCCAAAACAAAGATTTCAGGAGACTGCTAGAAGGAAACAAGTGTTTCCAAGTGTTGTGTTTCTGATAGCCAAGAACATGAACACCTTGGTTTTTATTTTTGAAACGTAAAAGCTTCAAAGATTTAGGTGTGACTTGGATTCCTTAATTGGAATTAACAGGATTTCATAGTCAGAAGATAATTATTTACTCTGACTTGCCACTTAAAGACAGACCATGAAATTTGATCTTATCCTAAAATTAATCAAATAACTTAAAACTGAACTACAAATTGACTGTTTAGACAATGGAAAATTCAATGCTCATTTAAAAAGTATTCCAGTTGGCTCTTTAACTTTGCTTTTAAACAGTTTGCATATTTTTTTCTAGCTTCCTCTTTACCTGGTTGACCTTGGTCTTGCAAAATCTTTGTGTGGCATAAAGGAATCTGCATGCCCTCATGGACTTCCTTGTAACCTTTTATCTGATTTACAGAACTGAAAAAAAAAAAAAAAAAAGCCATTCAGTATTGTAGAGCAAAGTATCTGAAAGCACTTTACAAAGCTATACCTGTTTCAAATGGATAAAAGCAACAGAATTTTTTTTAAAAAATGGATAAATAGTAAATATAGTTAATTTATTCTCTGTCATTTTGTATCACCTTAGCTCTTTTGAGACTTAGTTTGCTTTCAGGAAGGACAAACAATTTCAAAACACTTGGTAAAATCACAGGTGATGAGCAACACCCAGGCCATTCCTGTTTCTATACCACTGAAGTTTTGTTTTTGAAAGACATTCCACTGTGTAAGGTATGTAGTTCAGAGACAATAAGGGACACCAAAAATAAGGTAAATGCAGTACATTTTCTGGTTTAGGATGATTGTCTCCTGCTAGTGGGAACCACCTAGTAAATGGATGTGGCTCTGGTTCACAAAAAAACTATTAAAGGAGGGGGAAAAATAAGGCTAACATTTTCACATCTGAAAACTGGGACTTTATTCTGCCAAGACAGTCCAGTTATGACATTTTGAAGCCAGAAAAACTGCTTTCAAAAGAGCAGTTAACATTCTTTGAAGTCTCCCTGCCAGCTGCCAGGTCTAGTATTGATCTCAAGGTTGCATTGACTCATGAAGAACCAAGAAGGAGCTCTTGAATCATCCGTCAGGAGGCCAGAAACATTGCACTGGGAGAGCAAAGACAGACCAGCATCTCTGCCTTTGGAAGGTGAGCTACCAATACCCTATAAACAAGGTGATTAGAAAAGACAGAAATCTGGTGTATCTTCTTAAAAGTGAACCCTCACTTTTGAAGGGAGTGGTAAAATACTGGAAGTGCTGTAGAATCGTGTGAAGTTAAAAAAATCTTTCTCTGCATTTCTCTTTGTAAAAGAGAACTGGTTAGTCAAGATGGGTGAAGTTCAGTCCGAAATAATGTCTGGTAGCTGCATCTCATATAACGCTATATAATCAACTGAGAGACTGGAGATTTGTTTAATAATCTTAAGCAGTTACTAAGCTGTCAAAAAAGCTTGTGCTAGTATTTTTCATCTTGCCAACACTCCTGAACCAAGTCTAAAAGATGTGTCTTTGATATAAAGAATTAGCATATACCAAATAAACGTGAGATCAGTAGAAAGCATCAATCACCTTACAGCAAATGAGGCTTTGTTTCGCTTTAAATGTGCTCTCTTACAGCAAGTTTGTCTTTCTCAGAATACCTATGAATTTACTATAGAAACAGTTTAAGAGCATCCTGCCCTGAAACAAACAGAGCATTTTCCCTTACATAAATTAAAAAGAGATTAATGCTGCCTACACTTGACCTTCCCATTGGCCAGAGACTAAATTTCCCTACTAAGTATGTCTAGAGTGAAAATAAAACTATTTCTTTCCCTCCACCACAGAATTTTCTATGCTTTAACATATCACCAATTGGGTAAGCAATCTTTATGAAGTCCTTTTAAAAGCCTGCTTTTCCAGCAAACATGTCTGGTCTTCAGAACTGACATTTTCTTATAATTTTGCTTGGTTTTGTTGGCTTGGTCTCAAAAGAAGGATGTTTGATATGTCTTTTAGTTGCTGGTAGGGGACTACATGATACAAATACCTGATAAATAAATAAATACCAGTAACAGAATTTCTGTTTAGGCTAGAGAGGGAAGTGTTGTTCTTGGTTTGTTGTTGGGATCTTTTCTTGTTCAATTTTTTTTTTCTTTTTTTTTCATTTTCAAAAGCTGGCTGCAAAAACCAAGTGAGTATTCCTGAGCAGTTTTGAAATTTTTTTCTCCCATTTTTGTCTGAAATTCATATGGAGAGAAAGCAGCCCAAAAGTCTGAAATCATGCTTTTACCTGTAAACACTTATCCTCAGTGCAAATTTGTCAGCATTGCTGGGTCCAAAATTTTACAGCTGCCAGATGTAACATTATGATACTTTTAAATCCTTTTACACAATGACTGCATTGCTCACTTTCTGGAAACCTGTGAGACCACGGAAACCTTTAAAATTTAGAAAGGATACTGCTTTGATTTTGTGAAGGAAGATGTTATTGTTAGAATGCAGTAAATTTTGGCTTATGAATTATGAACTCGAAGAACAAAATACCCAACAAAATTAAAAATGTTTTTGTGTTAGGTCTGTCTTTTAGAACAGTGTTTCTCTTCAGTGTGGTTGGAGACAGTTTATCTTCAATGGATGTTATATCCCTATGAAATAGAAGACAGTTTACTTTTTCAGATGGCATTATGTGAGGCTTTTTTAGGACCATTTAAAGTTGTAAAAGCATTAAACAGTGCATGAAATACTGAATTAAAAATAGGTTTTAAGATTTAGAAACTATAATTTTAACTATTGTTGGTAATATGGCTATTGCTACTAGTTTCATTTTGAAGAAAGAAAATCTCTTTTTGACTCTAAAATACTATTTTATTTGTATTCCAAGTAAATTTTCAAGAGCCAGTACTACAGAGAGAGAACAATAAATGCTATCTGTGAGATAAGTTGTAGAAAATCGCTTGGTTAATTCTTTGTCCACGTTTTACTATCAGAAGTGTTGCCATCATCTTACCGGATGAATGTCTAAACAATAGCATGTGTCTTATCAGGCAAATCAGAATTAAGCAATAGAGCATAAAGCAGTATTTGTAATAAAGTGATTGTGCTGCCTTTTTAGGGAAAAAAAAATACAAAGCAAACTGCCAAAAAAAGAGCAAACCAAAGACGTTTCTTTAGGAAAGGAAGGAAGAGAGACAATAACAGAGTGGTTATCAATGCCCCCCAGTCCTGAGTGCATCAAAATGATAGGAGATCTCAGTATGTTACAGTCAGATCTGACCCTATGGCCAGGCTTGCAGGAGGCAGCCTAAATGTTTTATACATAGAAAACAAATCTGAATACTTCCTCTGCATTTTCAATTTACTGAATTCTACCTAAAAGCATTTGTTATACCAAGGAAAAGAAATTATGAACCTGGCATTTGGTAGTCTGGCTTTCTAGATTGCTTATTCTATCCTTAAGTTATACTGATTTCCAGGGAACTGTTCAAATGTTTGAAGAAAAGTGCTACAGTTATATTAAAGCAGTACATGAATACAGAAGGCGATTAACAGTAGTTCATATTTGCTTTCCTCCTACTCATTTTCTGAGAATCATTTTCTAAACGGCAGGCTTTTCCAGTGAACATGAGAGGAATTTCACAATATGTATATATTTTACAATCCAATTATTTAGGCAAAGTTATTAACTGCGCAGTTGATAACAGAAGTGATCAAATTGGGGAGAACTTTTTCACATTTTGTGCATCTCAGAGAATTTTGATTACTCAGACCATTTCTTTCTCTCAGAAATACAGTGTCCTTTGTTCCTGACAACTGGCTATCACACAGTTTGCACAGTCAAGTAATCCTAAAAATATTTTGATGAGGGGGGAGGAGAAGGGTAATTAAAATGCTCCTCGCTTTTTGCACAGAGAAGCTGTGTTTGGAACAGTGACATAACTCTTAGGACAAATATGGCTTTCATTGTGCCACCCCACCTCCCTGTTGTCTGAATAAATGTAAATATTTGCTTCAGTCCATGAAGCTACCCAGAGTCACTGCTGGGTCACTTTCTTTCTGGTATTCAACCTGCTGATATCAGCACAGAGATTTTCAGAATGAGTCACAGGGCTGTATGGGAAGCTACCAACTTGTTTAATCTTCACATAGAACTGATTGCTCCTCAAACACTATCATCAGGAAAGGTAGAACTGTGAAAGGCTTTCATATAAAAATGATGTTTTAAAAAAAAATTAATTTAAACCTAGGGTTTTCAGTCTTATCATTCCACTTGTCATACTGTAGGTTAAATTACTCTGGCCACTGATGAAAGCTGAAGGGTTAGTTTCAGTTTTTAAGAGGAAGACTGCTTTATTGATGACTCTTTACACCAAGGCATGTGTAAAAGAGAAAGATATCATCAAAAATATTATGAAATATTATCATGATACTTTTTGCTCTGAAATGAATTAAAATTCAGAATGTTCCCCTGGATTTGCTGAAGGAATTTTTTTTTTCTTTTTATCTCAGAGAGAGAATACAAGCTATCCAGGGAGTGTAGTTTCTTGGTGAACACACAGATGAGGGAGTGACTGAGTATAGGTACAGTATTTGAATGAACAGAATATGCTGTTGGTCCCAGTGAAGCATGCAGTAGCAGTGGTCCTGGAAGGCAGTTACAGTCTGATTGGTTTCCAGAGGTGAATCTCACAAACAGCAGGGAATTTGATACAGTATTTGTGGAGGCTTCCTTATGGGCAGAGGTTTGGTGGCTGAGGATTTTGGGGTTTCGGTTGCGGGGTGGGGTTTGGTTGGTTGGGTCCTTTTTTCCACCCTATACAATGGTGAGGTAATGTCTTATATTTGTACTAATCTATGGTTTCAAATACCTTCCCTTTTTCTATCTGTGCTTTCAAGTGTTTGGCAATTAGAACCACCAAGACATTCACTGAATAATGGTAACACCATGCCTGGAATTGGACTTTCTGTTAAAATGCTAGCATTTCTATACCTTTAAATAAGCATGCATGAAATATTTTTGCACGCATGTGGATTTCCGTGGTAGAAAATCATCTTGAAGCAGTTAACTAAGAGAATCATTCCTGGACCAAGGTTTCCCTATGTTTCTGCACAATATGAATTCTTTGATTTTTGCAGTTCTCTTTTCCATTATGTAATAAATCTGGGATACAGTAAATTATTGGGGGGGGAGGGGATTTCTCTTACCTTTTGCACTTGGGCCAACAAAATTCTAGCAAGGGTTTTAAGAATTTGTTGTTATTTCTCAAAGATGTTAGAATCATTTAGAAAGACAGATTTACTATATGTTTTTTCAAAGGGCTAAAAAGTAGTTTAGGACTTAACAAGGCACCATCCATGATTTCAGGGCCTTTACCATGGCAATAAAACAAACGAGTTTGGTTTACTCCACATTTCTAAGTGGATGTTAATCTTGACATTATGACATGAATATTGAAAGCCTGAATTGCCAGTTTTGCCACGATATCAAGCTGATAAACCACTGACAAGGTAAACATGATAGATTGACATGTTTTAAGACTAGGTGTCATATGATCTAGCCTGGGAAATGCTTTCAGTGAGGCATCCTTGGAATGGCTGATTTGTGCTACAAATCCCAGATTGAGTCGTATGCTTTTATACTGATGAATATTAATCAGTAGGACCTGAGATGGTATCTGGAATGTACAGTACACAGAAGACTGTACCATTAGAGACTGTCATGAACAATGTACAATTCATTCAATTTATTAATGCTCTGTTTCCCCTTCAGGCAAATCATTTCACCACTGTGTGATAATAAAGGACTTCAGTCAGACAATTTTGACAAACTTGACATGTTATTGAACAGATGCCATGTTCTCAGATAAAAAGCCACAGCTTGCTTTGCTGGGTTTTCTCACAACCAGGCCTGGAAAAGGAACACATATTTCCATCAGCGCCAGGTTATTTTACACAAAACTTAAACGTTGGCATTTGTATGATATTGAAGAGGACTGTTTAGTGAGAAAGATTAGGAGCTGGAGAGAGAGGAGAGAAGGAATTATAACGCAGCTGATGTCAAAAGATGCTGGTGTCATATAGGTTCCAGATGCTGGTTAGGAACCAAAATCACAAAGCAGGATCAGTCATGAAAGACAGGAACTGGAAAAACAATTGCTTCTCATCTCTCAACTCCATTTCCACTGCAGATCTCATGGATATGTACACTCAAAAGACATCATTCCTTTTCACAGGCTGTTTCTAGACATGTAGGGGATAATTTCATGAACCCCTTAAAATGCTACACCTTGCTTGTCTCTTCTACCTATTGTCCCAAGCTACTTTCCTTTTTCACCTTGGAAAGAGCCTGGAAAAAAAGCCTAATCTCTACCTTTTATCACTCAGGCAAGGAATCCCGGCAGAGAAAGAACTGGCCACTACTCAACCTACCTCGTCCTCCCAGAACTGCACTCCAGGCTTTACTAGCTTCTGATCTGTGTTAATCTGTGTTAACCAGTACAGTGAATAGAACTTTATTATCCAAAAAGTGGTGGGGAAGGACACAGTTTAAAGGTTTATAATTCCTTAATTCAGCAACAGTCTGTATTCTGCTTTTGTTTCAGCAGCTTGTATACAAAATAGGGCTTTATTGCATCAAAATATCAAAAGAGCAGGTCAGAAGGTCTAGCCTTTTCCACAAATAATAAAAAAAAAATAAAATAAAATAAAATAAAATAAAATAAAATAAAATAAAATAAAATAAAATAAAATAAAATAAAATAAAATAAATAAAATAAAATAAAATAAAATAAAGAAAAAAATAATTCCCTGTACCTTCTATATGGAGAAATAAGGTACAAAGATTTGTCACGTTTCCTTGATAGTGAGGGAAGTTCAAAGTACAATTTGGAATACAGCCCAGCGTACCTAAGTCACATAAGTTTATCAAGGACTACCTTTTTATTTTGACAAAATACTGTTCTCTGCTATGGGTATCTCATGTTCAAACATGGCCTTTGGCTTTCAGCCTGTAAGGAAAAAAATTTATACTCCATATCTTCATGGTTTTTCTATGTATTTTATGCTTTATACGTAGAATTCTTGGACAGTTAGCCTCATTTTAGAAATTAGGAGGACTTTTGTTCTGTATACAGGTTCATTTTTTAGTGATATTAAGCAGTTACTGTTTACATTTTTTAATTGTTTAAAATTAGTTTAAATGAATGATTCATCTAATTTTTTGAGTTTCTAATTTTCATAACCCTAAAGCATGGACAATGGTTTCTCCCTTTCATTGAACTAATTGAATTTAGATAAGACTAACAGTATAATCTTCCCCTTTAGCTTCAATTTCTTTTCAGCTGAGAACACTCATTTTTCACAGTGATAGGAGATCTCCTTTCAAACTTTTGGAACAATGCTGTTGGGGTATTTGTGACTTTTTGAAAAAAAACAACACATGAATAATATTTTGCAAATCTTGCAAATCAATCAGCTCTTTAATTTTGTTTTAGAAGTGCTTCCCAGAGGAGCATTTGCTACAGTAATAAGCTCACTCATTAAGATACAAATATGAGAAAATCTAGTCTGGCAAACAGTTGGCTTTCTTGACACACTAGGCAAAGTGGGAAGAGCTGACTATATGCCCCAGCATAATCTTCTTTAAAAAGAAGGCAAAGGACTATTTTATCTGTTTTACCTACTTGCCCCTAGCTATCCTGGCAGTTCAGTGGGGTAGAAAAATGTACTTATTCATGGGAAAGTTCTGACAGACTTTCCAAACAAACATTACAAAGCTGATTTGTAGCCAGTCTCTGGCAAACCAGTCTCCTACAACCCTTCTGCAAGTGTAGGCATTCATTAGGCATTCACTTCAGAAAGATACTTAAGTATGTGGTTAACTTCAAGTGAGTGAGTAATCTCATTGATTTCAATAGGACTATTCATGTCCTTAAATGCCTGGCTGAATCAGGAACTAAATCCTCCTGGTTATCCTTTCAGCCTGCTCAGAGACAACTCTGTGCAGACACTGAATCTCTCCAGATGAAAGTTTGCCAAACGGTCTTCACTTAGTATCCAGAGTCCGTTGTTTTCACTGCCTCTAAAATGCCTCTGTTATCACCACATTACTGGAAGACAATTCAACTTTCAGTTGTTTTCTTCTTAATCTTTACAGAGATCATCATGTAGCAATATTCTCTGATAATGGTATAATTGAAACTGTGATCATATTAGGGTTCAGTCAAAGTGTAGGGAGTTTATTAATCAGAATATGAGTTTGTTTTCTTTTTTTTTAATGTTGGTACTTGTTTTAAGGCGTTTTGTAATCTAAGCCAATTTGTCAGTCAGTCTTTCAAAAGGAAGGGAAAATATGCATTGTGACAGCAGTAGAGAAAAATATTAATCATTCAGTCATAGTTCATTCAGTACTACTGTATGTCATGGCACCTGCTTAAGGTGTTTAAAATTTCTGATTTCTTTGTCAACTTGCCAGGTATCTTCAAATTATGCTCTGGTGGGGTGGGTGGGGGGGTACAACAACAACAAAAGACAACCTACAAATGGCTTTCTTTTTCCTTTTTTTGTTAAGGATTAGGGAAGCTGTTTCATCCTACCTGGTAAAGACAGCACTTCTCAGTTCTTTCCCTGAGGATCAGTCCTGCACATTGCTAGCATGTACTTCCACAAGCTGTGTGCTAACATACTGTAGTGCTCTCCCTGAAGACAAAAAATGTGTTATTCAGATATGGAGGAGTGAGTTCAGGAGAACAAAGGGTAAATCTATGTGTAATTCCCTATCTGTTCTGTATGAATATTCTTCCTAAGTCCCAATAGCATCTTTACGCATTTCATGAATTGTGAGCCAGTAGTGACTAAGCTCAGACTATGGACAAAGGTTGCATTTTCTTTTTGCTAATGCTTCTCTCATGTTGGAGTTACACTGTTGCCTGTCAATAAAGAACAAGCAACAAAAGCCTCTTCTTTTTTATTATCTCTTAGGGAACCATTAGACTATCACAGAAAAAGGGAGGTAATTCACCAGAAAGTATCCTTCTAATTGGGGATATATAAGTGTACGTAGTATCACTGTGGAGTACAGGATGTGTCTTCTGATCAAGACATAGTACTGGACTTTTCACACAGTGTCTCTGGAGTTGGGTATGGATTAACTTAAAGAGATTCCTTTTATTCTCTTAAAATTAGTAGAAAAAGTTAAATGTGGCCTGACTATCTTCATGCTTTCTCACAGACCCCATAAGCAGAAAATACATAGACTTTGTAGTTCTTGGGATGAGAAAGTGGAAATGTATAGAAATAGCTCACATTCAAAATGAAAATGTGTCAATAAGATCTTAGCATGAACAGAGTCCATTAAAAATACTTGAAGACTAATCCTCTTTCTGTCAAGAGCTGCATCCTTGCTCAGGTTTATTTATCCAAATTTTGCCAGGAATTGCTTGCGTGACAATAAAGGGCACACGGTATGCTAAATATTAGTGCCATACAGTGTGACCAGTGTAATTTACTGTTTTCTATCTATTATACTGCCTTCTCCTCACATGTGTGTACTGTGACCTCTAAATAACCTAGACCTGGTAGGGAGAATCAAACTCTAGTGTGAGACCACGAATAGCATAAATCCAGAAGGTTGGTAGGCTTGGAACAAGCAGTCTTGTAAAATAGGAGACCCAAACCCTCATTTTACAGATCGAATCCATTTCTGTTGTACTGTGATGAGGGTTTTTCTTATTTTAAATGCAAAATTGTCTTGCAAGAAAATTTCCAGCTATTTATTCCTTATTTCTTTGATATAATTCACACTTTAATTATAGTAGTTCATGCTTGCCAGAATCTGCACCTACTTTTTTTTGTTGGAAATTCAGGATTGTTTAGGAAATGATAATTTGATTCACTGTGAAGCTCAAGGACATTCAGACAAATGGTTGGCTGGATCACATTTAATGGATTATACCAAATAAAATGCAAGAACCAATAAATCTGTATAATAGGCTGTGGAATTAAGTAAGTATTGACCAGTGCAGAAGGAATCAATGGCTGTTGAAAAAAGAATGATTACAGTATATTGCATCCTCAGGGTATAAGCATATAAATACATGCAAGTGTTTGAACTTTGAAAGCTTTGTTCTGTTTAGGCAATGGAAAAAACCCTTGGAACCATTACCTAGTCTAATTGTTACTTTCACTTAGAGGGAGAAGCAGTACAGGGATGGTTATTCTTGTCAAAATATGATAATATTCTTGTGGGAAAAAATACAGTGGAATAAATACTTTCAGAATTGTCTAAATGTTTAGAAGGGCCCGATCTAGTCTGACAAGAGCTGGAATGTCTGTAATTGCATTAGGAGAAAACCATCAATTTATACTCTCTTCACTCTCTAAAGCTATGTAGTAAAATAGCTGCAGGGCGTTCCATGCTGATTGCATGGGAAAAGCTTCCAGCTTGTGAAAGAACAAAAATATTTTGGGCCAGCATCTCACAGAAGTGTTAAACTGAATCATGAACAGCATTAGTGTACATAGACAAAACACAGTTTTCTTGCCCAAAAAGGTGAAAACAGAAATATCAAACCCTGAAAAAAAGTCTGGCCTAGAAGTGTCCTTGAAATTTTTGTGTTGCTTTTTGGAGATACTGCCATGTGTGAGGCTCATATTTATGTTTTCCCTACAGAAGTATGTAGCCTGGTGCTTTCAAAAGATCATGTAGCTACAGTCAGTTATTTTTCAATGTCAATCTCTTATATGGTGGGTTGACTTCCTCTGTCAACAGAAACAGATTAATATTGATGTTCTTGCCAATATTATAATACAGCTTAACTACTTTTAGCAGTAACTACTTTTGAATTCAGTGAGAGTATGATAGTTTGACTTGAATAAGTTGTTCTGAAATAAAAGTCAACAGCTTAAAAGTGTATTGTCTGAAACTCAGCAAATAGATCCATATTTAGGTGAACATGGATTTGGTCCAGCATCCCAAAGTAGTGAGCAGCACCATGAAACTACATGTTCATCACATTTATGCTTTCTGCTTGGCAGAAGGTACTGACAACATCTTAGTGGAAAGATATTGACATCTTAAATTCTATATTTGTGTCTTAAATTGTGTCTGGAGGTGTGTAATAAGTGCACAAATGAGATGCACATCACAAAGCCCTTGAATTCAAGAGAGCAGGCCAAAATCCTTGCTCTTCCCAGTAAGCTTGAAGATTTTGGCTCAATTGTGTTCAGTAGGAGTCCTACCAATATGACTCTGGCTATTGATTTAATTTTGGCTTTTTGCTTGACTCATACCCAGATCGAACACCTTTCCACTAAGAAAGAGTAATTTTACCACCTCCAAATCCCCTGTGGTGAAGCTAAGTTCAGAATGCCCATTAACTTCATATTAATCAATTAAATGTGCACGAGTGAACACTTCCATTAATTATTTAACTCCATCAAATTCAAAATTGACTTAGACTTTATGAGCATCAGTTAAGCTGTGGATATCAGTTGGATAAACAGATCCGCACAGGAAGTATTTACAGCCTAAATGAGTTCTAACGTAGAGAGCTATTTTTGTTTCATGTTTCTTTTAATAGCTGTCTTGGCTTGAAAATGCCAGCTTTGCCACATTAAAACTATGTATAAATCCAGCCCTTATTCAGTTAGTGGTATAAGTTGAGCTGAAAGGAGAATTATTTTTGAGATAGCAAGAAAGTTCATTTCGACTTTTTTGTGAACGTACTATTTCAAGTTTCCCCTCCAGCCTTAGAAAGGGGAACAAACCCCCTCTCCCAAATAATTTAAAAGGAATTTCTTTTTCTTCTCAAAGCCTATTATTCAGCCTACCATTAAGATAGGAAAATCCTGATTCAGATCCATTCTACCCCTAATTTCCATTTCTTTCCCTCTAGACACTTCCCTGTTGAGTCATATGGTTTATAGTTTAAACCAATCCCCTAGGAACTGACACATCTGAGTTTCAGTCCTGCTGTCAATAAGGTTTTATATGTATTTTGTACAAAATAGGACCACATCATCAGGAAAATTTGAAGGGCTCATCTTCTATGAAAGAGCTAACCTTTGTCCTAATGTCTTCTATAAACCAAGCTAAAAGGGATGTAAAATTAAAACAATATTTTAAGTTTGATAAACTTTTTAATTTGATATAAACCAATTTTTTTTCAGTTTGACCTCCATACTGTAGCATACATTTTTGAGAGAAATTTGATGTAAGAAGAAAGAGTTCATCTGGAAGACAGAAGATGTTTTCAAGCATATGAATATTTTGAAAGTAGATGTAGAGCCAGATCTTCTATGCATCCTATTTGTCTTCTTCCTTGATGATAACAGTCCTGAAGTGTTTGAAGAATGTAATCATATTCCTTCCTAGTAACTATTTAGCCAGATCAAGGTATTTATTTCACTTGGGCTTTTCTCATAAAATAATCCCTACAACCAACCGCATGTTTGTTTCTGTTTCTTTCTCTGAACTCCCTCCAGCATGCTGAAATTCCTTGGCACAGAGGTGCTCGTTCCCATAAGCTGTATCTGTGGTGTGGTCTCTTTCATGCTACACTGACTAGAGCACTCTTCTCCCTGGGCCACAGCATTGTGCCTCTACACGTACAGCCTAAATTTACACTGGCATTTTGTTGTTACTGTGTTCCTTTGCAAGATTCCTTATAATTGGTATCTGGAATCACCCAGGGGAACTTTGGCTGAATCCCTCTTCTGATAAATATATTTGTTTCAGGTTATTCTTCCCCTAGAGTAGCCTGCATTTTTTCCAAATTAGATACAATTTTCTTCTTCTCTGACCAATTTCTAACTTTTCTCTTTTCTTGTCTAGTCTTTTTTTTACCAGATTAAACCTTATATAACATGTAAGCATCACTCACATTCTGTTTCTTATTGCTTTGTCAATGAGCAAAATACATGAGGTAAAAGTTAAGGTGGTTTTCTTTGGCATCCACTGCTTTCTGTTACCAATTATTTTGTCACTTAAAGCATTATTTTTTAATAATATTTTTACTATAACTCCTACTGAAACCGGTATATGTGCTATCTGATATCTTTCTCTTGCCCAATTTCATTCCTGGAGTAGTTGGTAAAACAAGAGTTCAGATTAGTAAATTTACTTTGGAATTTAAGAGGCATACCCATGCCAATGACTTTGCCTTAGGAATTTATATGTACTTATTATTCTCATATATAAAAGCCTCAGAATTTCAAATGTAATTAACTTGCCATTATTACTGTTCTAATGTCGGACTGTAGTACAAAAGACTGAAGTTATGACTAACAGGATATTTAGGTTTTTTATGCCTAAGCATTACATCATATTAAGTCCTGGTCCTAAGTAACCCTTGCAGAAATTTAAAGTATTGGAAATAAAGGAAAATATTATTTCATAAAAACTAAATAATGAAGCAATTAAAAAAGATGTTCTATAAAATACAAGAATGAAGCTTGCACTCAATTATAGAGAATTGTTCCAGTGATGTAAAATCTGTGTGTTCAAATGCAGAACGAAAAGTAGTGTTAGATTTAATTTGCCCATAGGAAGACTAATTCCAAGGCTGTTTCAAAGTATTTGCTCTTTAATCACAATGTTGTTGAAAAAGGAGGCTGGGGCAATGCAAAATTACCACTTTCTGAGTTGTTCTGAGCAAGTATCCAAAGATATTTAGTAACAGTGCTTGGAAAGAGTTTGTAGATTAATAATAACCTTGAAAAGACTTGTTTCTTAAGTAATGAGAAAATGTATAAGACAGCTTTATATGGAAAGTAGGAAGGCATCAGTTTTATCAAGCACAGGTCTGGATTTCACTTTCTTGTTAATGAAGGACCACTGATGACATGGTGCTTATGAGCTGAAGAGGAAATAATGTTTTACTTGACACTGTATTACAAATAGGATGTAGAAATATTCCCCAAAAGGTTTTAGATGCTTAGAACATACTAAATGGTTTTCATAACAAAAGAAAAAATAGGGAGATGCTTTAAAGTTTCAAAGTTTAGATTTATTGAATTAGGGGAATTGGTTTAGGATTTTTTTTATTCTTTAAGAAAAAAAACCAAACCAAACCAAACAAAAAACCCACAACAACCCAAAAAAGCCACAAAAAACCCAAAACAGAGAAAGCCTTGGAAGGTTAAAATGGTACCTCTGAAAACTGTTGCTCTGAAACCTTTCGTAGCCTCCTATCATGGAGTTTGATCCAAGGTGTCATGGACATTGACAAAGACCTATCCTGCATCAAAAGGGACTTCAGGAAAGTGAAGACTTTTCTTGAAAGACATTACTCAGGCAGTTAGATGTCAGTATGGAGTTATGGTTTGGTTTTATGAAGTTTGGTACATGCACAGTACATACTGGTATTGTTGAAGGCATTCCACACCTTCATGTTTAGTGGAAAAGGCTGGATTCTTCCTTGTGGAGCAGCAAATTGCTGTATACTTTTTATCCAATAATCTCATGTCCTCTTTTTTCAAGGACTATATGGAGAATTCCATTCCTAAGACAGTCTGGAAGTTTCAAAATTCACCAATCCTGCAAAACCTTGTGGAGAAGAAAAAACATCCTGACAGGTGCCTGGAATCCTTTCTGGCTCATTTGGCAGGCCCCACTGCTTTGGGCTGCAAGTCTGGCACATCGCTGGGAACAAGGTGACTTTGTACCCTACTTTAGAAACAGGTAAATGAAGCCCTGCTGTTACTGCAGCAAGAATTCACAGAATGAAAACATTTCCATTAAAAAAAAATGTTTTCCAGAAGAACCAATCAAATGAAAATATTTGAGCAGACCTAATAATAATTAACATTGAAACATACTTTGGTAGGTTTGCTTCTGTAATAAGACACAGTAGGGTAAGTTCAATCACCATACATAAAATCTCGAGGGATGTAGAGATTGGTTCAGGAATTCTGCGATGAAAGATTCAGACCTGTTTTTCTGTAATTTCACTGAGTTACTCACTGTTCTTGAGAAATGATTTGCATGTTGTACTGTCATGGATTTTTAGGTGTTCACTATAGAAGCCAAACATAATGATTATTTTGTCAAAATGTGTTAGGTGCTTTTTCAAATATCCCAAGAAATGGTCTTATCCCAAGGGTTTAAATCTGGATGATTTACAATCTCACTTATAGTTCCCAAATGAAGGTACAGAAGCTTGAATGCTTGTGAGACCAGCTCTGTCTTAAACTTTTTTTCAGACCTTGGACAAGTAATTCCATCTCCAGAGCATCAGTTTGGTGATAGAAGAGTCCTCATCTATAAACCACTTTGAGGTAAAATTCAAAAAGTACTTTTTTTATGTTTCCATATAGATTGCCTCAGTGATTTTTTTCATCATGGCCTCAAAAAAGCAGCTGTGTTTTGGTTCAATGTTTTTATAGGTGTGCAATGGGGCACTACCTCTTGCACTGTGCAGTATATACAGCAAGAAGCTTTGGTCCAACAGGCAGATACAACCACTGTCACATTCTTTTTCCTCTGCCCTTCCCACCCATATGGCAAGATGGGGTTGGTTTTCTTCTCCTTTCATTTTCGAAGGAAAGGGAAGTGCTATCTGTTTTCCACACTGTTTCAACTAAAACAGTGCAGTGTGTAAAATTTTAGGCCTCGTGTTTTGTGCTCAAAGCCATGTGTTTCTCTTAGCATTCAGAGAGAAAAGATGTTTGAGGGAAAGGTTGCACCAGTGTGCTTAATCACAGTAGCATTTTGTTTTTCACATTTGTTTGAACAGCTATATGAGGTTGAAGAAATATTTATAACTTGTTTGAGAGGAAAGTGCTACAGAGTAACACTGTGGTCCTCCATTGACTGAGGACTGTATTTTTTAATACATAAAACAGTGCTGCAGAGTAGGATGATATCTTCACTGTTCAGGGAATCAGGCTAAGAACACTTTTGGCTCAGTTCACATATTCTGATTTTAAAAACATACCATACAATTAGTACAGCCTCTATTGAACGGACAAACTCAGTTGAAAAGGTAAGTGGAAAAATTTCATCCAAGAATGGCCTGCTTTTTTAAAATTTCCACCTTTTTTTAAAAGGTGACCTTTGATTTAAGAAGAGTCTAGAGAAACATGTCTCAAGTACAGCCTGAGAATAGAGCAGCTGAAGAATATTAGGAGAAGGAAGAAAATGCTCTTACACTTTATAGCATCAGTGAGGCTATTACTGTGTCTGACAGACATATTTAAAAGCAATATATAAAATTGGAAAAGTCTACTGAGATGGTCTGAAATCTGAATAATGGACTATGAAGGGTAAGATTTAAGATCCTTCTACTGCAGAAGATTTAAGGTATCAATCCATCAAATAATCCAACAGGAGGTTAGCCTGTGACTTGATCTCATTTTAAAAGTATCTACTTAGGAAAGATTTATGGATTTTAGCAGAAAAGAAAGCGTAAAGAGATCAAGAGAAGTAAGCTGGTGGAGGTGAATGCCAACTAAAAATAAAGCACTGTAATAACAGTGGAATGATTTCCATGCCACCTGAAACTCCTAAATCAATACAAGCTGTCTTTTTAAAAGATACACTGTAATTCAAACAGAAATGATGGGTTTAGTGCAAAAATACCTGTGTTGTGCTGTTGCTCAGAACTTAATTTCTGCTTGTGGACTGGGAAAGTTTCAGATCATGCTTCAGAGCTCAGCCTGTTGTAGTGCTTGTGGCTGAGATTTCTTTATTTTTGGTGTGAGCTAATTCAAGAGGCAAAAAGCCACAGTACTACACATTTTTGCCATGAACAGTGCAGTTTCTGAGGTCTACAAGCTGACAGTATGACACAGACACCGGGTACTTCACTTCTCGCATGTTTCCTATTAGGCATATTTTCATTCCAGAAGAAGAGACTGGTCAAACTATATGAAATTACTATAGGTATTAAGATATCTCATGGGCTTTGCTCTCCTGAACTTGAGAGAAATTTAAGAATTAGCTATCTAGTCATTCAAGCTTTTATTTCTGTATTCTGCAAAGCTGGGATAATGTAGGTGGAAAATGTAGTTGAAATGTGGAATAGCCGTTCTGAACTTTGGAAAACATGATTGATGTAGGAGCAGCAGCATTGTATCCCAGGGATTTTCCCATTCCCAATCTGCTATTCATTTCCCCAGCAACGGATAGTTTCTTTTTATGCCTTAACCTTTTAAACAGCCTGAGGCTGAAGCCTGAGTGGCTTCCTCCAGGCTTCCTGGAGGCTCCCAGGCTTCCAGGATCAGTCCTTCCTTCACAATTAAAACATTTCTGATGTTAAACAACCCTTCATTGTTGTTTCAAGAATAGCTGCTGTATCACCTTTTAGAGGTTTCCTGTTTATCAGTAGAGAGCCTATAGATCACAAAGTATCTCTCTTGAGTATTAGGAAGACTAAAATGCTACTTTCTAATGGCTTTCTTTAGCTACTGCTGCCGTGGACATTTTGCGCAAGTACAAACCATTTGGACAACTAATCTCAATAAATCAATTTTACATAGCACTTTTTTTTGAAATCTGCTTCCAGATGGTCTTTCTAAACTACTCCATTGAAAGAGACATAAAAATGTTCCAAAAGACAATATTCCATAACTAAAGCATGTATTTAAAAAAAATAATTTTCTCTTTTCCTTTATAAAGTGTTTATTATCTAAAAGTTTGTGTTCCTAATCCCTTTCTTTTATTTTTTGTACTATAAGCCCTTTCTCTTTTAGCAGTTTGGACTAGAAGACAGTAAAATTTTCCAAACATGTAAGAATTATTGAATTTCTGTTAAAATGTGTTGGTCTTAAGTCCACAGATAATTTTAATTATATGGTGGGAAGTGAAGGAATGAATAACATATATAGGGAATTAATACTGTATTTCTATTTGTCAATGGCTTGGTGTTGGTTTAGTACTCCAAATCAGTAATAAGGATGTTAAAAAATAATAAACTAAAATAGTTAATCCCCTACTCTTTTGTTCTTATTAATGAATGCTTGTTTGTAAATTGCTCTGATACATGCAATTGAAGGCACAATTATTCAAGTCAGTAGACCAAATCTTTGCATACAAACAAGAATATAGCAGAAAGGAAGGACTGAGTGGTAACTGGTCTCATGAGGCTGCTATCACAGCTGTTAATCAGGGAGCATTAGAGAGGCCTTTCCTCCAGTTAACAAAGTATAATTATCAAAACTTGGCATCCTGATTGCTGGTGAAGGAGCTAAACAAACCAGATGCGTTGACTTCTGTGGTCCCAGCCAGGGGGTTTCAATCTTATGAAAGTCATGATTTTAAGCAAGGTTACTTTAGATTGTAGTGCACACATGAAGGTACTTAATGCAGTTCTGTTTCCCATTTCAAGATTTATCTTTTCTCTGTTTCTTTTAATTGGTTTTGTGTACTTATTATTTTGTCTTTCTGTCCATTAAAAAAAAAAGTCTTATGTAAATCAAGATGATAAACAGTATAAAAATAATACTTCATTTTATAATTTCGCTTGGCTGTCATACAGACAATGTTTTTGTTTCCTGACAAGACATTAGCAAGGAACGACAAAAATTTTGCTGCCAATTTGTTCCAAGTTTAATCCACGTACCTAGGACCAGATAAGGACATTTTTAGAGGACATCTTATAGATGTCAATCTTAACTCAGTGGAGAATCAAAAGTTGTTTACTGCTTTGAAAGCTTTCCCTTGATAGCCATTTAATAAATGAGCAAAGGCAACTCCATTTCTTGTACCATTTATGTGTACAATACTTTCTCAAACAATAGGTTTTAGAAGAGAAGAAAGAAAGCAGCTACACTGTCATAAACAGTATTTTCCCCATCTATATTCTGCTGGCAGCAACAGGAATATTTTGTAGATGATTTTTACAAATATGCATGGTGGTTTCATTTTATGATTGTTCAAAACTAAGAGCAAAGCTTCATCTTAATAAATGATCTTGTTATCATTAAATAGTATGTGTTTAGGTCTTTCTTCCCTTCATTTCTGGGTTGAAATTATTTGTGCAGGTTTACCTGTCTCTGTGACCATGAGAATCCCTGATGAAGTCAACATGACAGTCTTTTCTGTGGTTCAATTTCCTTTATGCTCCCCACAGGATACACCGAGGAGATATGAGGATTTTAAAGTCCAATGATAACTGAACACATTTCAGTTTATATCTATGTGGTAAATGCAGATGTTTTACTTGCTGAATCAGCAAGAAGCAGAGCAAATCTGAAATTATTATCATTCAAAAATTCATTAAATATACCATGAGAGTGGTCCTTGTTTGTGACCTGCCTCAATGCAGCATACAGCAGCCCTGAACAGAAGCAGAACTACTTATACTTTGAGGAAGAATGCTTGGGAATATTTAATGGGGAGAGCACAACAGTCAAAACATACTGCTAAGTGAGCATCCTTCTCTCCTTTGCATCCTTTCCCTCCTATCCTCATTTCATTCTCCCACTGCCTCTCACACCCCCTCACTCCCTTGCATTGGTTTGCTGTAGCTATTCAGATGCAGACCAGAGAGAAACTGTGGACATTCATGCTTTGGGGTTACTTTGAAACAAAATCTTAAATGCTCACCTGTGCATTAATCCTCACTTTTGAAACTCATGCATGATAACCTGAAAGAGCTCAGATCTCCATGAGTAGCTATCAGTAACTATTTTCTCTCTTCTTGTTTACATATCTGTTTGTGTCTATAATTCTCAGGGATTAGTGTAAGCCTAGGGTAGCAAGTAGTTTTAATTAAAAATAGATTGAGTAGACCAATGAACTGTAACAGAAAATCCTTTTGAACTAAGAGCGATAGTAAACCTGAATAAGTTTTTTCCTGTTTTAAGCAGGAGTGGATTTGCTCTTATCACTAATCTTTGCTTTTAGAGCACATGGAATGCTTCTTTATTATACTTTACTTTCTATAATTCATTCCAAAACTCAGAATGTTTTGATCACTCTCTGGAAGGCTGAATATTCGAAGCCACTTATGTCACCTCTGTCATCTGTAAAATTGTGTCTTTGTTCAGCCCTGTGAAAAGACAAGTAAGATATGGGTTTCTAAGGCTACGCATGGCTAGGTCTATTGTGCAAGCATAACAATTAAAGCATAATATATTGCTACTTATTCAAAAAATTTTACAAGGTTAGAAATTCCAGTCACAGTATATCCTTGAGTTAAAATCTAGAAATATAAAAAACATACAAGATTAACAAGATTCTCTACATGATGGCAACAGCCACAGGTCTCTTCTCCTTCCTATGTGTATCTGTATGCATCACATTACACAAGACAATTATGTAATAACATGATGAAAGCCTTTCAAAGTAAGTAAGAGTTATTCAACCATCTCAAGGAAAGCTGGGGTTGTTTTTCTATTCACAAAGCTTTTATATAACCTATTTTCTTATCAGTTTCTGCTGTCTGCAGTTTCTTAAATCATGAGTTATGGATCACTAAACTCAGAAATTAAATGAGTCAATGGCAGTATGAAGATGTGGTCCCACAATTCTCCCTTACAGAATGCATAGGAACACCTTGTCCTATACTTCAGCAATGCAGTTGGGTCAAATGGTAGGTGTTTTAAAAAGAAATCACAAAATTTGTTTCATCTGTGACAATTAATCCTATTTTAGCTTAGGGATCCTTCTTGTAAATGTAATTTCAGTCTCCAGGAGACACTACTCAGCTGTTTTTTCCTGCAAAAGGTGTTTGTTTTCTTTTATAACAATACAGATTTTATGAATTCAGATTTGTAAGCAGCAAGTTGTATCCCTTTCTGATTTTCACTTTTGTAACCAGGGAAGTTTGATATTTGTCAAATGTCACTTCCATTTTTCTCAAACTAAGATAGGTGTCTGCCTTTAGCATAGGAGACCCTGTTACCAATTAGCTGCATTTTCGGCAGGGTGCAGCTCTTAGGTAGCAGAACTTGGTACAGCACTTTACAAGTTTTCTATTATCTCAACAGGCACTAGTTATTAGGGAGTATCAGACTGGGTAAGGTTTTGAAATCATGGATCAACCGCATATTTATTTTAAAAATGTTGCACCTTGAACTTAATAGCATAGTCCTCACATGCTGGTTTAGATACTATAAAACTTACTCTGCTGATTTAGGATTGTAACCATGCTTCTGGAGGGAACTGGTAGGAGAAACAAATTGACCAAATCTGCTGGAAATTAATGACTGCCCTTGCTACTAATGCTATCAGGAAATAACTGTGTTTCAGACACAGTTTTACTGCTTTCTGCTCCTCCTAAGAATCCTTACCTTGTATGAATAGCATGTTTTATCTCTTTTAATAAATACACTACTTGTGGAATGCAAACTACCCTTTATCTTTTAACCCCAGAAAACATCTAGCTTTAAAATATTCCAGAATTCCATTTGTTTCCTCAGTAATCTGTGAATTTCTGTGTTCTTGTTCTTGAAAATGCTAGCATCTTGTACCAGCCTGCTCAGGAAACCTCTAGACAAGGATAACCGAAATATTTCCTTCAGAATCAAATACATAATCAGGAAAAGAAATCATATGGAGTCCTATTAAAATAGTTATTTCTTTCAGAACTCATTATCGTGCGCATAGGTCTGAACATAAAAATGTCAAGCTTTTAGTTTCTCTTTTACAATTCAAACTAAGGCTTTATCTTTCATTAAAATATTTACTATTAACAGTAAAACTTTTCGAACTTTTCTCTCTCTCTGGATTTGTTCAGATTGGGTCATGCTCATTTCAAAAGTCAATGACAAAGACTATGGGTCATTTCTATTACAAGTTCTCTTAGAAGATGCTCATGTCATTACACAGGGAATCCAGATGGATTACTGCTAGCCCATTAGTACACCAACACATTGTTGATACCTTTACTAATATGAAAGAAAGGAAAAGAAATTTTAGACAAATACATTTGTTTATACATTTAAAATGGATTTAGGTTTTTGAAGATTTTTATTGGCCCCCAGTCAGAGTTTGAGAGCCATATTGATATGCACTTCTAAGATATTTCAGTGAAATTAAGGAATACATCAAGACCTAGTTAATATCGAACACCTTCGTGAAGTTAGACTGCACATTTTTTAAGAAGTTACTCTCCATTGAGGTACATCTTTAAGTACTTAAGCACCTATTAGGCATTAATTTTATTCACTCAGTAATATTTGGACTCAAAGATTAGTAGAGAATCCAAAGTTACCTTTCATTTTGAAACTTCTTTTTAATATATACATAAAAAAGCCCTCATTCCAGATATATTTTTGCACCATGCCTGAGAAGCTTCCCTTTGCAGCCCCAAAAAGCCCATCTACTGATCACTGCACCATGAAGAGTCCCAAAAGCAGTGACTTTAAGGAGCTCTCACATGCACTTCTTGCAAATATATTTCTCCCTGTTTCTTTGTCAGTAGCCCCACTGACGCACACCATTCCACAAAACACGTGGCAATGGAAATGATATTCAAAAGGACTAAGCAAGTGCTAAGAAGGTAAATCTTCACCAAATGTCTCTTTAAGGATTCTTCAACACATTGCTGTGTTTAGCTGTTTGGTGGTGCGCCAGCCTCATAGCTTAACAATGTAACAGGAAAAAAACCCCCTTGTATCACTAGGATAAATGTGTTGTTTCTTTCTTTATGATTTGCTTTTGGATAACTAACACAGCTCACGGTGGGAAACTGAAAGTCTGAAAGGCATACAGCCTCATTACTCTTTTCCATTGAATCACATGGACTGAAACTCCACTCTCTATATAAACACTAAAATACCAGAAATGCCACTGCTGAAGAAGCTTATCCATCCTGGTTTTACACTGTCTGTCTGACTGGTTTGTCAAAAAGATTTGCAGATAAGAGGAAAACAGAACAGTTTTGATGCCAGATTTCTCAAAACAGAAGTCAAACAGTAAGGATGTGTGTGAAATAAATCAATCCTAACTTTTCCCTTCCCACTTTTTCCCCTTCTTTTCCAGTTCTCTGGTACATTCATGTCTCTTGAGCAGATTAAGTTACGGGTTCCTCAGTTTACATGAGAGGAAAATCTAAACTTTTCCACACAGAAAGGAGTTTTTGCAGTCTGCAAATGAAGTGTATGTGACATAGTTGGTTTCTCCATCACTGTGACTTTAGAGAAGCCTGAATTTTATGAGTACTTTTTATACTGTAGCATTCGCCAGAGGTTTCCAGTTTCCCTAATTATCAAAAACCTGGAAAAGAGAGGGAAACTTTCAAGATGGCTCAGAAGCTAGTCTCAGTCTGTGAGGGGAATGTCTCCACTGTCTGAGAAAGGGGAAAGCGTTAGAAAGAAATAAAGGAGTAAGTTGAGGAAACTTGTTTTTGTCACTTGAGATTGTCTGTCTAAAAACATCAGTGTAGTCTGTGCTTGCACACAGCGGGGTATTTTGTAATTGCACTAAGCTGAAAACGGAGCTCAAAGAGTTGTCTGGAGCTCATGAAACAATAAAGTAGCCTTTGATTTGTAAAGCAAGGTAGAGGAGCTGAAATGCCATGGCTTCAGAGAACTTATAACTAACCATGAGGTTGTGGAAAACCATAGGATAGTTTATTCAGACTTGAAGAGTGTGGAGCAGGAGAGGCAACAGCAGCATAAGTCAGGCAGCTGGTCTGGAAGGCCTGGTTCTCTGTGCTGCAGCAAAGGGCACAACAATCATCATCTTCCTGGCAGCTGGTGAGTGAAAGGCTTTAGGGTGAACTCAGGTAAAGACATGTGGGAAGCATCTAATCCTCTAATAAACAGACTTACTGAAAAAGTCCCGTGCGGAGTGATCTCATACTCAGTAGAGCAGTTTGAAGGTACAGAATTTTTGTGTGAATCTTTCTAATTTCCAAAAGAAATATCCATTAACAAACACTCTCTTCTTAATAGTCACATGCAGAAATGTTTTCTACAACTCTTTTCCTATGCACCATTAAGTGAAATATTAATAAGTACAGTTAAAATTATAGTTACATATAAAATTCATTTTCATAATGTTCACTGCCCTGGCACAAAACTAATCCCTGAGATCAGGATAAAAGTGACATTAAAGGGATAAAAATTTCAATGTGCCCAAGTCCGTTTTCTACTTTGGGCTGATTAGAATATTCAGCTGTCACAGCTGGAAAACTAAGGGCAAAAATTGAAGTTTTGCATTTGTTATGAAAGAGCTTTTCTTCTAAGAATCTTAAAAAAAAAAAAAAAAAAAAAAAAGGGGCATTCATTGAAAGTAGCAGAACCAGAATCTAGGACGCAGCAATTATTGTGCTGCAAGAGCACTGATGTGGATGAAATGCTGTGCCTTCATGTGAGCCAGTGGTAAAAGCACAGACATAGAAACAATTGTCTGGGTAGCACCAAAACCTGAATAAACTCCAAAATCTCGCCATGATAAATAACTTTGAAGAAATTTTGATTTTTTGCGGATGAAAGGAATTAAATTTATGCAGTTTGACATAGATGTTTCTCTCCATTTTATCTTATGCATTTTCCTTGTAGAAAGAAACATTAATGTTGGCTAAAGATTCATGTGATTTTAAAAAAAAAATGAAAAAATTTCCATTCATCTGGAGTCCTTTCTCATCCACAGAAGCATGCAATCCAAGCCCACTAACTAACTCAGTACTAGCACTCTAGGCTGTTGTAGTCTAATACTAGGATTTTTAGCACTGAATTTACCCCCTGCCCCAGTCTTAATACATGATCCTTTGAAGATACCTCTGATTTTATTATTAATAATGAAGATAGATTATGATATAGAAATATTTACAGGGTAAAACCACCATCTATGAAATCAGACACCAGTTAGCAAATGCTAGAGAGATACTGGTTTAATGTTTTTCAGGATACAACAAATTATTGTGTCAACTCCTTCAACTCCAGTGATTTCTGCACACGCTTAAAATTTTTTTAAACTGTTTTTCTAAACTTTTGACTGCTTGTTCTTTTTTATGGAACAATTCAGAGATTTATTTGTCAGCAAGTTCATCACAGATTAGCTCGTCTTAACATTTTGTCTCATTTAAAGAGTTTTCTATATTAATGTCTGCAAACACTGATGACCTCCAACAATATGCTTGACCTCTTATGTGTTCTGTATTTTTGCTGTTGATGCTTTCCAGTTCAGCATGCATCATTGGAGTTACAAACGGAGCAGAAAGGATGTACAGCAGGGCAGATAGCTAAGTGGAATATGTAATCAAAACAAGAGATGTTCTTTGATAGTATCTTTTGTTAGATACTTGTGCTGGTTTTGGCTGGGGTAGAGTTAACTTTCTTCACAGTTGCTGGTGTGGGGCTGTGTTTTAGATTTGTGCTGAACACAAGGTTGATAATTTAGAGATGTTTTTTGTTATTGCTGAGCAGGGCTTGCACAGAGTCAAGGCCTTTTCTGCTTTTTGTACTCCAGGAAGTTGAGGATGCTTGGGAGCTTGGGAGGAGAGACAGCTGGGACAGGTTATCTGAGCTGACCACAGGGATATTCCAGACCATGCAACATCGTGCTCAGTGTATAAAATGGGGAAAGAAACACAAAGGTGGGGGGGGGGATTACATTTGGAGTGATAGTGTTTGTCTTCCCAATTAACCATTATGCATGATAGAGCCCTGCTCTCCTGGAGGTGGCTGAACACCTGCCTGCCCATGGGTATCGATCATTGAATTAATTCCTCGTTTTACTTTGCTTCTGTGCACAACTTTTGCTTTCCCTATTAGATTGTCTTTATCTCAGTCCATGATTTTTCTGCCTTTTGCCCTTCTGATTCTCTCTCCAATCCCACTGGTGGGGGATTGAGCAAGCAGCTGCATAGGGCTGTGGTTAAATATGCCCCTACTGTAGGGGCATGAGAACTGGACAGGCTTAATGTTTTACTTCAATTTCATAAATACAGGAACTAAAATGATGCTGTGCATGCATATTTACAATACATAGGTGAAGCACAAACATGCCAACATACTGGGAAACTCAGAATTGTGTTTTATTACCCTGGCATTCTTTTAGCCAGTGAGCAGCATAGTGTACAGGAGGCTTACAGCCTGATAGAATGTATTTCGTTTTTCTTCAGAGATTTTCATCTTTTGTAGATGACTAGACCATATTGTATGAAATTGGCATATCTTACTGCAGTGCAGCTACAGAGTGCCTGCAGTTTTTCTCAGTTAACCACAGTCCCCAAGGTGAAATGACACTGGGGAAATGACAGGCAGTATCAAACCTGGAAAAACTACTTGCTCTATTTAAAGAAATTTCAATAACTTCCAAGAGGTGGCTACTGCCTTATTAACTTGCCCCACTAGTGACAGATCCCCAGTCTGATGTCATCCCATTCACTGTAACCCCTGGTGCCCAACCTGTGAGCCAGTTGCTCGCCCATCACATGATGTGTTTATCCAGCTGTGTGCCAGACATTTTGTGCAGAAGGATCCTGGGGTTCCACAGGCCTGCATCCTAGGCCCTGTGCTCTTCAACATCTTCATTTACAACCTGAATGCAGCACTTGAAGGAATACTAAGTAAGGTTGCCAACACTAAATTGGGTGGAGTTGTTGACTCCCTGGAAGGCAGAGAGGCCCTGCAGAGAGACCTTGACAAATTGGAAGGCTGGGCAATCACCAACCATATGGAATTTAACAAGGGAATCTGCTGGAATCTTCACCAGGGATGGGGCAACCCTGGATGTATGGACACACTGGGAAATAAGTTCTGGAGAGCAGTGCCATGGAAAGGGACCAGTGGGTCCTGGTCAGTGGCAAGTTGAACATGAGTCAGCAGTGCCCTGGCAGCCAGGAGGGCCAGCCCTGTCCTGGGGGCATCAGGCACAGCATCACCAGCCTGGCAAGGGAGGGGATTGTCCCACTCTGCTCTGCACTGGGGCAGCCTCACCTCGAGTGCTGGGGCAGTTTTGGGCACTGCAATATGAGAAAGACATTAAACTGTTAGAGAGTGTCCAAAGGAGGCCAGTGAGGATGGTGAAGGGCCTTGAGGGGAAGCCGTAGGAGGAGTGGCTGAGGTCCCTTGGTTTGTTCAGCCTGGAGCAGACTGGGGGGAAACACACTGCAATCTTCAACATCTTCATTAGGGGAAGTGGAGGGACAGGGACCAATCTCTTCACTCTTGTGACCAGTGACAGGTCTTGAGGAAACTGCATGAAACTGAGTCAGGGGAGGTTTAGGCTGGGTATCAGAGAAAGGCGTTTCATCCGTATGGAGGCTGGGCTCCCCAGGACAGTGGCCCCAGCACCAGCCTGACAGAGTTCAAGAAGCATTTGGACAATAATCTTGGGCACATGGTGTGACTCTTGGGGTGTACAGTAAGGAGGCGGACTTGATGGACCTGATGGGTCCTTTCCAACCCAGCATATTCTATGATTCTGTGATTCTATACAATTACCAATCCCTTGAAAAATACAACAAAAGATGAAGCTAGATAGGCATCTAGTGGACATATTTACTATATAAGTTGCTCTATATTAGAACTAGAAGATATCTAGGGCAATAAGACAACATAAATAATTGTTCTTTCTAACTTTTCATACTTATATTTACAGCTGTCATGTTTATGTGTACCAAAGTTCTTTGGTTTTGGGGTTTTTTTCTAGGGAGTATGTCAAAAAGAGTTCTATTTTTCTTTCCCAGTCATTTACATTTCACAAATATGGCTGATAAAATAGTTTTTGTTCCTCATAGCAGAAACACATTTTCTCTGATCAGCTGTCATTCATCAGAATTACTAGTTTCATTGTTTCTGTTTGTTTTTACCTAGGCCATGACTTAACTGAAGAATGGTTTCAAATACATTTTAGAAGTTCTGCTAATAGCATTTACAGCCAAATTCATAATGACCTTCAAAAATTTTCTGACATCCAAGAAAAAAAATAAGTAAATACTACATGAAAGCTAGTAAAATCTTACTACTTTTAATGTGAGGGCATTTCATTTTCAAACACAGAAGAAATATCCCTTTCTAATACCATTTCTTATGACCATAACTTGAAACAAACCAGAAGGTATTTGAATCTGGCTATATCATTATTTAAGCAGTTTTACCCTTTGGGTAACACACATACCACTTTGTATTTTCTCTCTGCTCTTGTCTCTCTGCAGTAAGACTGAAGAAATTAACCCTGCGAAATAAATGAGGTTTTGTTCTGACCACACAAATGCAAGATCCCAGTGAGCACAATTTTGAGGAATGCTGTTGTCTAATTTCTATTTATCACTGTCACATACACTTATACAGAGCCAGGGCATAGCATTAGCAGGTCATATGAAAACTTGTCCATGACAAGCATTCTTGATAGCAGAAACCAAGCAAAATCTAAGGGAAGAGTCTAAAAAACATGTACGGTGCATTTTGGACAGCGAAAAAATTATTTTGGATATTCATTTTTTATTTCCTTTTGGGGAAGAAAATACTTTAAATTCAAACCTTTCATATTTTCCTTCCTTTTTTATTCAGAGCTGCATAGAATGTAATTGTCTTTAGGGAACAGATTTTACCAGGAAGATGTGCAGATGGAAGGAACAAAGGTTCCATGAGGGAAAAACGTTTATCTACATTTTCTGGCAATTGAAGAGTAGTCTTAGCTGTAGATTTTGATCTATAACTACTTTTACATTATTTCTATTCTTCACTTGAAACAAACCTGACCACCTTTGCTTTCAAATGAGTTTTTCCAGTGCTCCTCTTCACTTCATTGCCATTTAGTTTGCTAACATCTCTTGGACAATAAAATATCTGGAAACAAAATTAACATTGCTGTTCACTAAGATATTCATGACCACATTTAACTGTCCATAATAGATATGATGACTGTGTTGGAGAAAGAGATAAAAAAGAAATCCAGTCCTTTGATTTAACCTAGTTTAAATATGTGTATCACAAGTGTAAACTACTTATACTGGTCTGCTAGGTATAGTAAGAAAGTGTGGTGGATGTCTACATTGCTCTGCAGTCTTGCAGTTTCATCACGGAACCCTTTATAAGGAATTCTGGTTTTAGGATCCTCAGGGTCACAGAAGTTTGTAGAAATGCATATAGGAGTAATAGTTGGACTCAATGGTCTTGGAGGTCTTTTCTAGCTTTAATGATTCTATGTTTCTAGGAAGAGTTATTCTATTCCTCATATTTCTGTATTTCTGTCTTCTGCAATGTTATTTATGCTAGAACCCTAGGCAATAGTGACATATCCTTGCTTTCTGGTTTGGACCCATTTATATAGATCTCAGTTTGGTGAAATAGGAGAGCTAATGTTAACATTAATCACTGTTTTTCAGCTGTCTTGGAGCTCTATTTATTAGATATTTTCTAGGCAAAGTGGAAAGTTTCTGCATGATCAATAAACATTTAAGCAATGGTAGTTTATATTCCTTTCTTTTTTTTTTCTCCCAACAGTTCATTTAACATCTGAAGGTGATCTGTTGTAGGATATCCTGATTAATAGTATTTCTCTTCTGTTGGAAATCTGGAGCTCAGCATGAAATGAATTGCTTACAAAATTAAGACAATGAGATATAACTTCCTTCAGTGTTGATTTTATTTGGAGCAGCCAAACTCCTCTTTGCCTGTTTTTTTTTTTTAAAGGACATAGATAGATAGATAGGTAGATAGATAGATAGACAGATAGATAGATAGATAGACAGACAAATAGACCAGAGTACATAATATATTTCTTACACACAGTTGTATATATATATATGATTATATGCATACAGTGGGACTGTACCCCTATGCCCCCTGTTGCCTTGGCTGCCAATTACATTCCTCAGGAAAACTGCCAGTATGAAACAGTACAGAAGGAACACTTTATGATAAATTTCTTCCAAAGCCAGTGCTGAAAGAAGTTGAAAGGGATTTAACACAGATACTGATGCTGTCAATTTGTTAAAGGTTTGAATTTCTGGTTCATTTGAAAATTGAACTCTGAGCACTAGGGATTTTTAAGGTATCTTTCCAGTGATACAAGGTTCAGTGGTCCACATCTGTAGGCACAAACAGTTGTATATTCCTTTACATTCCTTTTTTCCTTTCTGCCATTTACCTTATCTCTATGAATTTCAACATTATGGTTGAGATGGCAGCTAATACCAAAATTACTTTGCTCATGGAAGTGGAGAAAGTCTTTGCTTCTCTATTCTTGCTTGCCCAGAAGCCTATGTTTGTTTGACTTCAGCACATGTCAATGTTTTTGATCTGACTGGGAGATGGGACTCCACAGATCAAACTATGGGACACCGTATGGTGATGTTGTCTAATCTTCCATTCTTTTTCTGTTACTCTCTGGGGAATCTGGTGCCTTGTAAATTATGGCCAAGAGTGAGTATTTCCTAAATGGACCCCTCATGAGTTATTTAATTTTTCTAAATATGATCTAAGTTTTAAAATGTAATGATATTAAAGTGGGGTTTTTCCTAGTCCAGTAGGATTAGTTCTTTTCACATGAAACAACATGTGGCAATCTCCACCAGCTATTAGATGTATAGTGCTTTATATGTCATCTTTGCAGAAAAATGGTCCTATAATTGTGCAATATGCCATCACAGATCAGCAACAATTCTTTACTCAAAAATTATGGCATTTCAGCTTGGGGCCAAAAATTCCCAAGTCCTTTGTCTATGAAACCACAAATATCATTTTTGGAACTACTGAAAATGCTACTTCACTAGTTATTAAAAAATGTCATCTTAATTTATGATATTACAATAAACCTAAAGAAACCAAGTTTAAGTGTGAAGGGAAGACTTGCTGTACACAATACTTTAATTCTGGTAAGAAAATATCTGTAAATGCACATTAGAAAATCTTATGGATCTAGCAGGAGAAAAGTACAGACTGTGTGACCTAGCAGTCTACCCGCATCTGTAGTAATTTAGCTAGTGTCTTGATAATGTTGTTTAGCATACCCTGAAGTGTTATATTTAAATATCTCATTAAAAAAAGACATGTCTTTCACCCCCCCTTTAAATAGGCTTTCTGAGTCCTCAGTTTTGAAAAAAATACCTTCCAAAAATTTTTTGTGCCCAAGCCTGAAATTAAGTTTAGTTCCAGTGTACTAAAATGCAATGAAATCAGATTTCCTTATGTAAACAGGGTATATATAAGACGTCAAGATTGTGCTTTTTCAAATGCATGTGTATGTTTAGTCCATGATTATGCATCTAGAGATTCCTATTGACTCTACTAAGAAGTTTTTTTATATATTTGGATATACATATGTACATATATATAGCAAGTTATGCACTTAATTATTTCATTTTATTTATGTTTTTGTTTTCATAGAAGATATATAATGAGTAAAGGAGAATTTCTCCTGTAAAGGAGAAAACTTAATTCATATTACAGCCTGAACACATGCTGTTATCTTACTTTCTCGTGCACCTGTCAGTTACTGGTATGCTGGGTTGGTCCTTGTGCACAAACAAGCCCATCAGCTTTTTTAGCTAGAGCATGAAATGTTCAATGTGAAACTGAGCAACATTCTGCATCTCCCTGATATATTGTTGTCCTGATGTATTCCTGCTGGGAAATGTGCTTTTCAGTGTAAAAACTCCTGTAGTAACTTCAACAGATATCAATAGCTTTGTTAAAGCAATGTGGCACTGCTGCTGGCTGCATGGAAAGACCCTTGAGACATCCTCTCTTGGACATATCCTAAAACTCCCTGGGAAATTTACACTTAACAGCTCACATGTTACAAGCAACTATCTTACTTACTAGTTTTCCCTTTTGGTATGTCTCTCTGATATTTACACCCCTCTACCTAGCTAGTGGCAAGGGCTGATATGTTTTGATTACAAACAAGTAGTAAGCCTAAGTCTAGTCAGTGAAAGCAAGCAGCACTGCTTTACTTGTAGCAGGTTGTTCTATCTAAGCAAGGATACAGCAGCTCAAACTTTGTCTGGCATACAAGTTATCAGTGATAGATGAGCAAGGAGGATCTTCTTATCAGTGATAGGATCAAGCAAGAAGGATCTGCTGTTTTTAGTACTGAAGAATGCTGAGACCTACTTGACCGTACTATCAAACCAGTTGTGAGGACATGCAAGAAAGATGCTCCCTTGATTGAGCCTGGGTGCAGCAAGGATGTGCAGGCCCTGCTATGGAAATGAGACTCAAAATTGTCAAGCAGCAAAAACAAAAGAGCTGATAACAGCTTTTTCAGCAGCAAAGAATATTTTGCTGAGGAAACATGACAACACACATTCTAAAAATGTATAAAATAATAAAAATGACAATCACTTTATACTATAAAAGGCCTGTCCCATTTTTACACAGCAAGCCCCTCTGGCACACCTTCCAAAGGTGAAAGGATTTAAATAAATCATTTAATATATTTATATAAATATATATTGGGATTGTCATCCTTAATTCTATGGATAAAATCATATAAAAGTTCAATTGGACCTGTTTAAAATTTAGACATAAACTGCTGAGCCACTTAGCCATAAGTCTGTGGCTAGGACTGGATCTGAGGAGTTGGGAGAGCAAGGGGGTTCTTTCTGAACCATGTGGCTCAATGAAAAGGCTTTGCTGATAAGCTTTGTTTGAAGGTCCCACTCTGCCTGCAACAGCCCCGTAACGCCCGACTGGCAGCTGTTGGCAGTGTGGGAGCAGTGCCCAGCCCTGTGCAAAGGGTGGGGACCTTTCCAGCATCAGGCACGGCTAGCATGAGTGACACCACACCTGTGCCCCCAGGCCAGCCCCCAGCCACACAGGGGACACTACATGTGGTCCAGCTGAGGCTGACCTTCCTGAGTAGGTCAGAGGCTGACTGATGTCAAAAACTGTAACAATAACAAGATTCTGATGTCAAAAACTGTAACAATAACAAGATTCAGATGACCTTTGCAAAGGGAAAACCTGGGGTCAACAGATTCCCCAAAGTCAATGCTACAACCTAAAACTTTCCTCTAGCAGCATTAAGAGGAAGCTCTTGAATTTTGTATCAGACAGTATTGAAGCTTTATGACAAGCTGTCCCAACTAAGACACAATGAATGTCCAGAATTATCTCAGCATTTTTTTAACTTACCTAGAAGACTGAATGAAGAATAGTTTTTCATTTGGATGCCCACAATGAGTTCATCATTAGAACTTAATTTGTTACTGAAAGTAATGGAAATTTTGAATCTGCACATCTACAGTGGAACAAACCCCCATGTTGACCCAAATACCAAGACCTGCATCCATTTGGTTCTAAATCCCGTAATTTTTGAAGTTAAATTTTCAACAGATAAAGCCTCAGACTCATGTAAGGTCATGATCAGGCTTTTAGAGCTGTTAAACCTAGTTTTCTGTCAAGTTACAAAAAAGAGTTTCTTTTTCTCAAAGCTGAATGCAGGCTGATCTGTGAGGCCTTTGGTGATGTCACTCTCTCTTCCAAATCCGGTTTGCATGGAATAGTGACATGGAGAAGGCACTGAGGTACTTAGGGGGACTGTTAGATGTTCTTTGTTTTAGTGTTTGCTTTTTGTTATCCAGTCTGTCTTTCCTGAGAATTAATACCATATTGTTTTTGCCTTACTACTGGCTATATGGCAACATAACCACACACTAATATAGGGCTTAAGAGCAGTAATAATTTACAACTTACAACCCAGGGATTAGTACCGAGTCCTCCTCAATGACATTCCATTTACCTGAGGGTCAGTTTTACTGTGCCTGAGCATTAGCAGGACAGATTTCTTAAATCCAGCACTTTTCATTGGGGGTGGAGTTGATCTCACTCGGCTTTAGCCGTATAAAAGGACATTGACTACCTGGATAGATTCCCAGTTTAGTCATCAGCAAACATCATATTCTGTATCCTAGTCATCCCAGTCTGAGGTAGATCAGTCACAGGAAGTGCCAATCTCAGTGATCATCTCCAAAAAGCAACAAGATCTCAATGTTTGGTATCTCTGAGAGTATCTTGTCATCCTGGAAATGCTCCAGAGCAAAAACCACTGGTCTACAGTGTTTTTATAGATAAGCTTTGAGAACAAAGGTCCCAGGAACAGAAATTGGTCCCTCAGAAGGCCTGTCTGACAGTTCCTTCTCCTATTGAGCCTATCCTTAAAGTAACCCATGATAGCTTAAGTAACATTCAAATTCCTGTATTTCTGCAGTTAAAATCACCTAAATACATGGGCTGAAATTTTTTTTCCACTGGATTTGGGATGAGTGTGAAATAAGTTTTGCCCAGATCTGATTTAATTTCCATAACAAGACTGCTTGTCTGGTGTAAAGGAATAAAATAAATTGATGAAGATTCAAGGAAATGCAAAGATTTAATATCCTATTCACAGCATAAGGCAGAACAGTACCAGCTGATTTATAAAATTGTCTTTACAGGCTGAGTGAGAGATCTGCTTTTCTATCAGTATACAGAAGACCTGTATTAACATAAAAGTATAAAAATATTCAGCATGATATAATGGAATTTTAAAATAATATTCCATTTTTATAAAATTTTGTGTAAATTATTACATTATATATTTTACATGATATATGAATATATTTTACAGAAAAGCAAAAGGAAAAGTAAACAAATACCCTGATGAGTTTTCAGCTGCAGACAAAGAAAATATTTTGAAAATTAAAATCTTGCACATGGACTTTTGAATACAAGAAGCAAAGCAATAGGTTAAAGTTGTAAGCAGCTGCTAGTCTTAGTATGTTCAAAGAGAAGGCCTTTTGAATGACTCAGTAGAAAGATCAATGATTTGCTTATCTAGGCTTATGCTCTTAAAATATTGGCTATGTACATATATAATCCAGACAAACTTCACTACTGAACTCCTTGAGCTGGAAAAAATCAGTATTTTAAGTCAGTGTCTTCGAATGCCAAAACACATGAAAAAAATTATGGAAAATAACTAGAAAAACAGTTACTCATAGATCAAGACTTGAAAGTGTTTGTTTACACTTAAGTGCTTGAATAGTTGAATTTACTACACATGAGTATGTTTTCATCACTGTCTTATAAAAACATACACTAGAAACAATGGGAAGCCATAATCATGGTGGAATTTATGATGCTGGTGTTTTCAGATGAAGTTTGTTGAGCACTGAGATGCCTTGCCAACAGCATCAGAAGCAAACACACAAAAAAAGTGCTAATAACACCTATCAATGTTTCCCAACATTCAGATTTACTTAGGAAGTTTTAGTGAGCTAACTGCTTCTTAGTATTTAGTGTTGAAGGCTTTTGCTATTGGAACTGCTTTAGAAAATAAATGCTGACTATGAGATCAGCAAACAGGAGATCGTTGCATCTTTTGCTTTGATAGTGACAACCAGCATTGTATAGACCAAGCTACTGGAAAAGCAAATCCATGGGATATGCCATGAACCAACTGTAACACCTATCATTTCTGATAAAAATTATTTTTCTCCTAATCAGCCCAATTTTTAATCTAACTGGAATGTCCTCTCTTCTGTCCTACCAACCCCTTTGCAAACCATTCTCTGTTAAAACTGATCCATTCTGCTGTCATTTGTATGTGTTTTTCTTTACATATTATCAGGATTTACTTCAAAAATTTAAACCTATAATTTTGTTGAAAGGAATATAAAATTTTATTCAGAAGTATTCCCTCCTATTAACCATGTTTCTACAACAAATTTAGTTTTATTTACTGGTATCTGGAATAATGTCAGTGACTCATAAATTGTTATCTAGGATACTATCTGAGTAATTATCTTTCAGGAAAATCTGGTTGTCTTCTTTTCATATTTGTGTATTTTGTACTTACAAAATGTATGAGGATGGCAAACTGAAAGGCACAGTGGGAAGGTAATAAAATCCACCCTGACAGCCCTGTCAGATAGGGGGACATTCCAGTAACTCCTTAATCTCCACTGTCATACATCAGAAAACATTTTTAGGAATCAAGACCTGAAAATTCATAATATGTAACTCTAAGGTGGTGAGAAACTGAATGATGGTACTCTTCAACAATGATCTGTCTCATAACTCTTACTATAATCCATTGACTAGGTGGAAGAGAAGTTGTAGCAACAGAATAGTCAAACTCCACAGAAGTAATGGTCAAGCTCGGTTTTCTTCCCTGTACTTTTTTGAGGTATGTCATTTGAGAACTAGGTCACTTTCCAGGTTATGTTTTTGAAAGAGTTCACCAAGAGTCTCTAGAATTAGATCTGCAGGGTTTTTGGCCTTAGAATAAAACTGCCCTGAGACATCCTTTGTATCTAAAGCAAACTCTAGGTTGATGAAGTAGGATAGTCATTTTACTGGCTAAGAGAGTATTCAGCTTGCTTTGTCAGTGAGTGAGGAAGGCAAGAAACAAGTTTTTCTTGAGGGTATCACCCACATATTTTCTTAGCACCAGTACTCAGGTTCTCATTACTTCAACCTTCTGAATTATTTATACCATTATCAGGGTGTAATCAATCTTTTCCCTCCAGAACTGCCTGCTGAATATCTTCCCTCCCTTCAGAACATTAATGTACCAGCACTGTATTACTGAGTATGAAGAACATGCACCGAATAGAAGTTATCACACAGAAAGGCTCACAAGAACAGAGAACCCTACGCTTCATTTTGCTTCCTAAAATGTACTGTATAAAAATTATAAAAGCCACTGGAGGATAGTTCTTGATAGTTCTCCAGACCTTCAAAATGTAAAGATTTTTTTAAGCCTTCAAAGTGACTGAAAGCTTCTTCACTAAAATATACACTAGATCTAATTCAAACTCCCTTTTTCTTTCAAGGTTGTATGTCAAGAAACCTTGAAATCCAGCAATGTGCATCTATATAGGTCAAACATAGTTAGCTTTTTAGAGCACAGGAGGCTTTGCAGTGCATATTGATGCTCTAATCTGAAACTACATAAAGCACTTCTTCATTGCAGAGCACACATTTTCATTCAGACTAAAATAAGTCACTGTCCGTATTTGCCAGGACATGTGGCTATACTTTTGGCTAATTGTCTCACTTTAAGGCTCCTCTATGGCTAGACTGCTAACATTGATCGTACCTGATTCTCACGATATAACCTCTGAGTTGGTAAAGCAACCCAAGGGCAAAGCATATGCTGTACTTCCAAGGCAGCATCACCCTTGACATCATAGGCTCATTTTGGCAAAACAGGAAGATTAAAACATTCCATGCTTCCCTAACAGTTTGGATGAATATGTTAAAATCTACATTACTGAAAAGGTTTCTTCTATTTCAGAGCTTATGAGGAAAAATGAGCTAGCTGACATGATTTATGTTTTGGCCCCATATAGTTGTGTTATCCCCTCTCTTTATTTGCAGGTAGAATTCAATTTAGCATTTAGAGATAGAAGACTTCTAGGCTCATAGTTCTCTAAAAAGAAGGAAGAAAAGTAATTGACTGGGCTCAAAAGAAGATAAAACAGTCAGAGCTCTGTTCAGCTTACTGAAGATAAGAGAAGAATCACACAGTAATAAGCAGTTGAGGACGGCCACTCTCTCAATAAGGCCACTAACAATAAATGGATTTCTGACTCTTTTTTATCACATTTTTATACGTAATATTCTTATTTTATAGAGAAGTAAACCACAGTGAGATACCTGCTCACAAACCTAAGGTTCAGTAATGTCCAAAGTGTGGGTGGGTGTACCTGTGGTTCTGCCTATGTCCGCATGGGCGTAAACAGACTCACCAACACTATTACTGATGCATTCCTGATGTCATCATGACATTAATTAAGCCTCTAGAATGGAATGGAATTAAAACTCTACGCTTTTTCTTCTAGGCCTCAGACAGGTCTCAAAAAAGTTCAGAACTTTCTCAAACTTTGAGATTTTCTCGTGTCCTCATCTGCAGCAACAGACTTAGAAGTCACCTCTGCAGTAGGATGTAGAGTCAATGGAACTTTTGTGGAAGATGCACATATTGAAATAGTTGTACTAACTCCTATGCTTGCAATAAACAACTGAAAATGGAGAAAGCTATTAACATATAACAGTATAATATTCACTGGTTGTCCACAGTAAACATGGGGCAAAGCCTTCACCTTTAAAAGGCAATCGCTTTGTTTATTCACATTGGGCACTTGGACCCAAGTTCTGCAATGAGTTATACTAATGCAAATTTAAAGTAAGCTCCATATGAGTGCAGTTAATAAAAATTCACAAAAATGAGACTGGAGGTGAAACTTACCCGGCCAAACAGCTTTGTTTAGCCTCTTTAGAGTTGTGGTTGTCTCCCCAGATCTTTCACTAGATGTGATCTGACTGGAAAAATCACATGAAAATGCTGTGAAGGATATAAATAAAGAATGTGAAAGAGAGGATTTCTTAAATGGTTTTACTTGCCAATACCTTGGAGTTTCATCCAATTTGGAATAAAGCCTAATATCTTGAAGTTTGTCTTCCAATGTCAAAATATGTTCTTCCGCAAATGTCAAAATACATTCTTCTGCAAATACTTCAATTCATCATAGTGACTTCCATGTAAAACCACAAACTGTACTTTTTTGTGTTGTCATAAGATCAACTCTGAAGCAATAGACTTTTTAACCTAGAAATTTGATTTCAGCTCACAAAAAAGAATTTCTAGGGAAAACACCTCATCTGCCTAGAGAGTATGGCAAGTAAAGAGAGTAAATTCAGGGCTTACTGTACCTTCTCCTCCCCCCTCCCCATATTTCTTCAAGAAGGAAACACACAAAGGAATTCTGTATAAAATATAACCATATTATTTCCTCAAAAATGGTCTTAGCTAAGGCTAGTGGCCTTAGCTGCCACTAGAACACTTAGAAAAAACCCTTAGAGTAGTTCTGTCTCTCTTTTTGGTGTTTTAAACCAAGATTTTCTCCACTGTATCTTTAAAGACATCAATTCATATCACCAAATACCTTTAGTGACATTAATAGTACAAAGAATTACCTTGAACAAGAGAATGTATCTGTAAAAGCTGCCAACCTCCTTCATGATTGTGCTATCTTCCTTTACAGCAGTGCTCTTCTCCCCCCACCAAACATGGCATCATACTGAGCTGGATCTTGGTTTAGTCTGCTGACATCCTGCCA